>NC_042618.1:126113406-126413406 GCF_901001135.1 Rhinatrema bivittatum
TCTTTAATGGGTCAATACAGTACAGTGCGCACCGACGGAGTGCACTGTAATCCTGCCATTGGATGCGCGTTTTCCCTTACCCCTTATTCAGTAAGGGGCCGAAAACATGCGTCCAATCCCCCGAATCTAATAGCACCTGCATGTTGATGGCCCTATTAGGTATTCCCACGCGATTCAGAAAACAAAATGTGCAGCCAAGCAGCACATTTTGCTTTCAGAAATTAGCGCCTACCCAAAGGTAGACGCTAATTTCTTCGGGCACCAGGAAAGTGCACAGAAAAGCAGTAAAAACTGCTTTTCTGTGCACCCTCCGACTTAATATCATGACAATATTAAGACAGAGGTCCCGAAACTTTCCAAAAGTAAAAAAAAAAAAAAATTTTGAAGTCGGCCCGCGGCTGTCAGGTCCAAAACAGGATGCTCAATTTTGCCGGCGTCTGGTTTCCAAGCCCATGGCTGTCAGCGGGCTCGAGAACCGATGCCGGCAAAATTGAGCGTCGGCTGTCAAACCCGCTGACAGCTGCCGCTCCGGTCCAAAAGGAGGCACTAGGGACGCGCCTAATTAGCATACTGAATTGCGCGCACAGGAGAGCGGGCATTCGCCCGCTCTCCCGCGGACTTTACTGAATCGGCCCGTAAGTTAGGTGCCAATATCTTAGAAATATTGGCCTGAAAGAATTTGATTTGAATATTATAATACTGATTATTTTGCCTATGTGTATGATGGAGGATATATTTTTAAAAATGTTATTTATTTAGTTACACTTAGTTATAATAAGTATAAGTTTTGCAGGTTACTGAAATAAGAAACACGCCCTTTTAAAGAGATTCGTTTATCTCTAATTACCACTGGACAATTACAGTAGTGGCAAACTGAGGCTTAAAGAAACAGAACAAACTGTCCAAAATTGTTGAGAGAGTGTGTGTGTGTGTGTGTGTGTGTGGGGGGGGGGGGGGGGGGGGGGGGGGGTAGAGGAAAACATTAGGCTTGTTAAACAAACCACTCACTGAATCCTTGCTCAGGCTTTTCTGTCCACCTACAAGTTTGGAGGACTTGCCAGGTCTATTCTCAGATACACTTGGAAAAGTACAAATACAAAAAAAAAAAAAAAGATACAGTGTATTAGGGAAACACAGCTTGGCATGGCTGCAGGCAGGCTATGAATTTTCATGTGGTTCTCCTAGTTTACTCCTTAATTAATGGAAGAAACGAAGCTGGTGATGCAAATGTCATTACTGTATATATTTTTTTAAACAAGACTATGTAGTGAGTGCTTACAGTAAAGGTATATTCCATTCTCTGCAAACAACGAGGACTCTGGCAAAGAGCAGGAGGAGAAAAGAAAATATATTTCTTAAAAATAACCCCCTGACTGGTATGAAATGGAAAGAGGATAAATGTACTCTGAGGCATTCCATAAGGGCAGAAATGAGGGAACTATGTTAATTGTTTGAAGAGCTGTCATAATCAATTTATGCTGAAGCTCATGTAACCTGAGGTGGTGAATCCAGAAACAGAGCTCAGTGTGACGGGAACTACAGCTCAGATAATGGGTGGGTTAAAGAACGGATGCCAATGCCTGCAAGAGGAAAACCTAGGGGAGAAAAAGGGAATACGTTTACCTTTCATTTATTGCATTGGAATATAGGAAGTTTGAGAGAGCACCAAAGGGAAATGGTACATCAGCCAAATTAGAGAAAGCTAATTAAATAATTTAGTCTAAAATGATGTCAAGTCTTAGCATTTAAAGCTATTGTTTCTATAAAAATACACTTGCCCAGAAAACTGATTGCTGTAGTTGTCTTCGGGTCTCTATGCTGCCCGGGCATATTACCAGTAGCATTCCACTACAATCCAACATGGGAACAAGTCATTCCTGGTCCATGTGGCCCTGAGATACTCTCTGTGCAGTGACACTGCTGACAGTGCCTGCCTCGGTAACTTGGTACAGGTGCTCTTGCTGTAGCTGTAAAATAAATATAAAGAGTACTGCTTTATTTATGTTGACTGCAATGGACTTTCAACAGAAAATAAAAAGGTCACAGTTCCACAAAAGTGGTTGGAGGAGGATGAGCTGAACCATTAGCTGTATAACAGATAACCTTAGCAAGGCTAACATCTGGAGGATATTGTGTTGACATTTAATGAGACAATGAAGGGAAGGAAAACAAACTGAAAAGTTTGATGATAAGGATGTATCAGTAGCAATGACATTAAAGCTCTCTGCCTGCTCTTGCTGAATTGCATGGGTGCTACTTTAACTGAAAGTCTTTAAAGTATTATGTTTATTCTCTTTTTGCAGCGGTACCACTCATTCAGAAATTATATGCTGCAGAAAACCAGAGGGGTTGTGTTTTTGAGATTGAATCTGAGAAATCAGTTCGACGTCCCCGCAGCCCCCTCTTCACTTTCTCGGTCATCTTTTTCCTGATTTTCTTTTCAAAATCACTGTTGATTTTCCCCATAAGTTTTTGTTCTTTTCTCTCTTTCCTGCTTAATTCTCTAGCTCTCTTTCATAGGGTAAATATTGGGAAAAACCCTAAACAACTAAGGGTAGATATTCAAACCCTGGCTGGCTAAGTAACTTAAGCCGGATAACATGGTCAAGGCTCTACTTAGCCAGATAAGTTAAATATGGCTAAGTTAGAAGAGCTCTATGGCTGATCTAACTTATCCGATTAACTTAACAGGATAAGAATGAATATTGCTACTTATCCAGTTAAGTCAACCGGATATGTAGTGCTGCCCAGATCTGCCCACTGCCCACCCATAAATTGGCCATCTAAAAGATAGCCAGATAAGTCATGCTTATCTGACTATCTCTAGCAGCTGCTGCTTTTCAGCAGACCGCTAGATAGCAGAATAATTCCTACTTATTTGGCTATCCAGAGCTAAATACACTTTCAGAATCGGGCTCCTACTGTCTAATAGCAGATGTTTGGCAAATATATAGCGAAAAACAAAATGCCTGCAAAAGATATTCAAAGCATGCAGGAGAAAGATTTACTGTAAAAGTTCCATTAATGCCCTCTACTCTGTCTACAGACATGCCTATAAAACCTGATTCATTCAAATGCTAATACAACTATTTTCCTCCCAAAGCTACCAGACCTGTTATATTTATGTAGGGGTCCCACTGGGATCACTACTAAAGAGTGTGGCCTAGTAGTTGGGGGTGGGAAGAAGAAAAAGGTTCATTTAATTTTTTTTTGTGGGGGGGGGGGGGGGGGTTGGCTTTCCACGAATTTCATTTTGACTAATGTTTATCTCATACATTTAATAAAAAAAAAAAAAAAAAGAAACAAAAAAAAAAGAATCAAGGCCTCCCAAGGCCTCCTATTCCCTCCAAGCATCCCACTCACTGGAACATAGGCCGGGGCCAGGATCCTCTCCGGCCCCCACTTACCCGGTTCAGAGAGATCCAACGGCTTTGAGGCCTAGACCCGATGCCTAGGCCAGGGCTGGGTGCAGGACTGATGAAGCCTGGGCCTGATCTGGACTCTCGGTCCTGATGCCAGGGCCTCAGCCTGGACCAAGTTCTGATGCTGGGGCCCAACCTGGAGGCTGGGTCCTGATGCCTGGGTCTCAGCCTAGGCCAGGGTCCAGGCCAGGCCCAATGCTACTGCCCAGGCTGGAGAATGGGCCCTGATGCTGGTGCCTCGGCCCGGACCCAGGACTGTTGCTGTGCCAATGGCCCAAAAGCCTTGTCTCTAGGCCTGTGTGTAGGCCCAATGCCTGGCCCAGAATCTGGGTCCTGATATCGGAGCCTTGGCCTAGACCCATGCCGAATGCTGAAACCTGGTCTGGAGGCAGGGTCCCAATGCCTGGGGCTCAGCCTAGGCCAGGGCCCAGGCCAGACTCTGATGCCATGGCCAGGTCTAGAGACTGGTTCCCAATGCCAAGGCTTCAGTACAGAACCAGGCCTTACACCAAGGCCTAAACTGGAGGCCAGGTTCTGATGCCTAGGTCTCAGCCTAGCGGGCCGATACAGTAAAAGTTGCTCACGAACAGGCCATTCTCCTGTGCATGCAATTCACTAAATTAATTTATTTAAATTAGAGCCCGCGACAAAAAGAGGCGCTAGGGACACTAGCACATCCCTAGCGCCTCTTTTTGGACAGGAGCGGCGGCTGTCAGCGGATTTGACAGCCGACGCTCAATTTTGCCGATGTCGGTTCTCGAGCCCGCTGACAGCCACAGGTTCGGAAACCGGACGCCGGCAAAATTGAGCATCCGGTTTTCAACCCACGATCCGCGGGCCCATTGCAAATTTTTTTTTTTAATTTTTAAGTTTTTTTAACTTTGTGGGCCTCCGACTTAATATCGCCATGATATTAAGTCGGAAGGTGCACAGAAAAGCAGTTTTTACTGCTTTTCTGTGCACTTCCCTGGCGCCGGCAGAAATTAACGCCTACCTTTGGGTAGGCGCTAATTTCTTAAAGTAAAATGTGTGGCTTGGCTGCACATTTTACTTACTGTATCGCGCAGGAATACCTAATAGGGCCATCAACATGCATTTGCATGTTGCGGGCACTATTAGGTTTGGGGGGGTTGGACACGCATTTTTGATGCGCTATTAACCCTTACTGAATAAGGGGTAAAGCTAGCGCGTCGAAAACGTGCATCCAATCGCGTGTTAACAGTGCACTCTGGCACAGGCCTGATGCTGCGTCTAGGTCTGGTGGCTGGCCCAGACCCAGGCCTGATGCTGGGACCTGGCCCAGAGGCTGATTACCGATGCCTGGGCCTTGACCTAGTGTCAGGCCAGAGGCTGCCAAACAGGCCTCAGAGGTCTTCAGTCTTCTTTCTTCTTTGACAAAATAACACCAACTGCTTGGAAGGTGGCAGAGTTAATTAAGTCTGGCGCCTCCTTCCCAGCAGTGGACACCATTTTGATTTTTGGCAGTTAATTGTGCTGCCGTGCTTCAAAATGGTACCCTCCGCTGGGAAAGGATGCATCGTAGTTAATTCACTATGGTACCTCCCAAGCGGATGGCATCATTTTGTCAAAGAAGAAAGAAGAATAGACCAAAGAGTCCGAGGCCTAGGCACTGTGCCAGGGCCTGACCTTGGGATGAGGCCCCAGCATTGGGACCTGGTCTCTGGATTTGACTGCAGTGTTGGGCTTTGGCCCAGTCCCGGGCCCTGGCCTAGGTCAAGGCCCAGGTATCGGGAGCCAGCTTCTGGGCCAGGACCTGGCGTTGGGACCCAGTCTCCAAACTGGGGCACAGAGTTGGGTCTGGGCTCAGGTTCTGGCACAGGCTGAGGCCCAGGCATCGAGACCCAGTCTATGGACCTGGCCATGAGATTGGGCCTGGGCAGGGGCCCTGGCCTATGCTGAGGCCTAGGCATCAGGACCCAGGCTCCAGGGTGGGTGTCGAGCCTTGGTCCATGCCCCAGAACTCCCATGCTCTGCGCCAGGCCCAGATGTCAGTACCCGGTCTCAAAGGTCGGGCCCTGCTATCTGGTCTGAGTCTGGGCTGAGACCCTAGTATCAGGACCTGGTCTCCGGACTGCACCCCATGCCCTAACCTAGACTGAGGCCCAGGAATCGGGCCTGTGCCTGGATTGTGACATTGGATTCCTAACAGAGCAGGTATGTTTGTTCAATTTTGGGGATCTCAGTCAAAGCCCCATAATTTGACCCGGGCCTTGGTGAGACCCTGACATCATGCTCAGGTCTAGGCCGCTGCTCCTGCATCAAGCCATGGTCTATGCTTAGGCAAGACACTGGTCTTGAGCCCAGGCCCCAGCCATAGCGATGTGCTTGGTCGTATGTCGAAGCCCTTAATTTGGGCCTCAGCCTATTCCCTAGGCATGGTTCTGGCTTCTCCCCTCAACCTAGGCCTGATGGTTCAATTTTTCCGTTTTCAAAATGAAACTTGAAAACCAACATTTTGTCAGATTTTCAATCATTTCCCTTTGAAAATGAAATTAAATGAAATAGGAAATTTTGTCTTATTTCCTATTTCATTTCTCCCATATGCATATCTCTACTAGTAGTTAGGTCAGATAGTACAGAGTAGAGGAGTGTGCCATCCCTGTAACAGCACCCCAACCGGAGGCTGCTGCATTGGTTTATTCTTGCTTACATTAGCAAGTGACCCCTGTATAGATTTTTGGATTTGGAGTTGAGGTAGTAGATCTTTATTTTTTTTCCTTTCAGTGTCCTTAAGTTGTCCTTAAGTTGCATAGTATAGGCCCAAAACCTTGATTGAGGAGTGTTAGTCAATAAAGCGATTTATTTTAACTCACATTCAGTGGTTGATAATTTATCTCTCTTTCCCTGGGATTCATCATTCCGTTATAATTTTAACAAAGAACCCCTAATTTTAAACCTTGGCTTATTTTTCCCAAGAAAAAGCTGCTTTTAAATATCCATTTGCTGTTTATGCTGTTGGGGAGTCTATAGTTTGCCTTTAAAAAATGCTTTGGCACACCTTGACAACTAGAATCCAATCTACAGCAAACATATCCTCTCTTTTACTCATGCAAACTTACTTTTCCTTCTTTTAACAACTTTTTCTCCCTCACATACATGCATTTAATCATTCTTCAAATATGCATGCATACACTGCTGCTGCTACTCAATCCTACAGACCTATTAGCTATATATATACATATAAGAAAGAGTCCCTACTCCATGGAGCTTACACATATGGGACAAACAAGAGACTGGGGGAAATGTATTTATTATAGAAAAGTGGTTAAACTCTATAGGCCTCATCATGGGTGGGCACCTCTTGAGGGCCACAAACTGGTTAGGTTCAGGATGATCCTAATGAATATGCTTGAGATAGATTTGCATACGTTGGAGGTAGTGCATGCAGATATATCTCATGCATATTCATTAAAGATATCCAGAAAAGCTGACCGGTTGTGACCTTCAAGGACAGGATTGCTCAGCTCTGCTCTACCTGCTTTTTACATGCATCTAAGTTTTCTTTACACAGCAAACATCCATGCTGCAAAAGCATCCCTAGGACTACAAGGAGACACATTGGCATTCATAAAACAAACACACTGACTATTTCTACTAATAGATAGCACTACAACATATAATCATTTTTCTAGCAAATATATACAGCACATATGTCATAGATATCTTCACACAATATATATATATATATACTATTTTTAACATATAATGTGGCTATATTTATTTGCCAAATTTGATGAATAACTTTCTGCAGACATTTTCAGTAAATACAGAACGTGAATGCATTGAGCCATACATCCCCAGGCCTTCATTGCAAAAAAGCTCTGTTCATCCTACCATCCCTTCCAATAACTGCTCTAAAATTGCAAAGAAGACTGAGTTCAACCTGCACAGAACCTAGGAGATGCTGAATTACTGTAGGAATAGCAAGATGTGATCTTTTCCATAGTACTTCAATGCAAACTAGAAACAAATTTGATCTCCTTTCGTAATGGGTGGACTGAATTTCTGCCAGTGCAGCCCTTCTAAGTCTGAATTAGTTTAAAATACTGGCCTTTTGTTTTAATCTGAATAGTTTCTTTACAGTGTACATAATTAAAGCTGCAACATAGGGGATCATTTACTAAGCTGTGATATAGGTATAATGTGTGAAAAACTACATTTATTGCATGATATTGCAAGATATTTACAGAATCGAGCTTTGTTTTGGGCCAAAGAACATCCATATTAGAACGAGCTGCTTTCTATGCAATCTGCATGCATACATTTTGCAAATGTATGCAAAGCAGCGAATGCAGAGGCAATTCTATGCAAATATTATAATGCAGCTGGTCCAAGCAACTATTTTCAGAACAGTTAGCTACAAATGAAAAGCTGTAGCTAACTGTTCCCTGGAGCCCTGATGCTCTAGGGCTGCTATTTAAAGGGTCATGTGGCCTGAAATAGCTCTCCCAGTGAAAACTTCCCCTGGGGGATTTGGGAGACCTCTGACCACACCCCATTGCTTGATGAGGTGGCCCACAGTACAAAAATATTAAAAAAAAAAATGATGGCAATGTCACGCGGCGATGCCCCAACCCCTAACCCAAAGCTCTTCACTTTGAAAGAAAAAGCCCTCTCTGGAATTTTAAGCTTCCATCATCCAAACTCCCTTGTCCCTCCAGAGGTGCTCCCCATAAAGTACACCTAGTCCCTGGGGTCTAGTGGCCCCCCACTCTGAACCACTTGTTCTTTAAATTCCTGGTGGTCTAGGGTGGACCCCCCTCAATCTAGCCCACCCTGCATACTCCCTCATAACTTAACTTGATGTCTCTGGTGGTCCAGTGATGACCTAGGGCATCCCCTAGGCCCCATATTTCAAAATGGTGCAGACTGGCCTTTATCTCTATCCTGTGACAGGGATAAAAGCCAGTCAGCTCCATTTTGGAAAATGGTGTTGATCGTCTGGGCCCTACCTAGAGTACCAAGGACTTCAAGTTAAGGTATGGAGGAGTCCATGGGTGGGAGGGTGAGGGTGAAGGGTCCATTCTAGACCACCAGGGATTTATTTAATGGAAGGGGGTGGGATCTGGGGTGCCACCAGGCCCCAAATACTAGGTATTCTTTATGGGGTTTGCGAGTGGGTATTGGAGGGGAGGGGGTTAGGATAACAGTGGGGTTAGAAACCCAGTGGGCTTTTTTTTCTTTTAAAGGGGAAGGGTTTGAGTAGGGGATGGGACATTACTGTGCAACACTGCCATAATTATTTTAAGTTTTTGGTTTTTTTTACTATGGGCCACCTGAAGAGGTGGTGGGGGTCTCCCAAATTCCCTTGAAGGGATTTTGTTACTTTGAGGGGGGGGGGGGTGTCATTTTTGGGCAGTGTGGCCTTTTAAGTCGATGGTTGCCACCATCGTGTGTTTTTTTTGCCATATCGCAGGGCGATTGTTATCATGGATTTTTTTCAGCGATAAAAAATATCGCAGCAAAACTGCAGTAATATTTTGTGGGGGAGGGGCAAAATATCACAGGATCACCCTCAATGATATTTTGTCCCTTCCGGGATAAAATATCACAGCTTAGGAAATCGACTTCACAATTAGAATTCACATTATGTTCAAAGTTCCTGCCTTTGTCCTTTTTATCCTATGATACTCTGGAGGATTTGTGTCCCTGGTTTCTTAGTGGTGTGTGTCATATGGGAGGGGGGATGTGGAAGAGGAGGACCCAGAAAAGAAGATAACTTAAACCACACTGAATTATGGCTTTAGTGAAAATGCAAGTGTCCAAACATATCCAGAAGTAATCAGAGCCATACAGCTGAAGCACACTGTGCTATTGCTGGTTCATTTTTCTTTCTCCCCACATAACAAAATAAATAGGAAATATATCCCAGTAAATCAAACTGCAATACTTTCAGTGAACAATTCGAAAACTCAATATTTGTTTGCTCTTTGTTATTTTACTATTACAGAAAGATGTTATGTGGTCTCATTATTGAATGAGTCATGAGTAAATCTCATGGGTCCTTTCCACGTGATTCTAAGAAATTCTCCTCTCCAGTTTACTCTTAGACCATCTCAAATTGCCTGAAAGCTGCACATTTCCTGTGAATTGATAATTAAAATTTAAATCATTGCTAGATGCAGCAAGCTACTTAAAATTGTTGTGGCACCTTTAGCCAACACAGAAATTGCTTTTCCCCTCAGCACTAAGTAAAAATGGTCTTGGATTATATAATAAAATTGAATCACTATATAAATGGGCTGTACTATAATTGCTCGCTTATCTAATACGTATTAGGCAAAAGCTGTCAGGCTCAGTGGTCTATGTACTAACCAACATTAAAACTGGCAAGTTTAATAAGTGTGGGGAGACTTCCAAATCTGACCCTCTTTTAGGTTTCTAGCAGTGCAAGATATTCTGGGTGGGGGAGACCCAGAATTTATCATGTCTGAACTTGTACTAATAGTAAATAACTATTGGTGGCAGTTTTTGAGAGGTGAGCATTGTAACGTGATCTTTTAATGTAATTCGAGGAGTGATGGTTATCCCCTTAAGAATCCAGGGGGAGTGATTGGTTGGAAATGGTTAAGAGAAAGCTATAAAGGTGGGAGGAGTTGGCAGGGAAGTGATACAAGCATTCAAAAATATTAAGGGAAATGCAGTTTCATTCATATGAATTTTTTATCTGCAATTTAAAAAAAAAAAAAAAAAAAAAAAAAAAGCTCTCAAAATCAAGAGGTAAAATCTAGTGGGACTTATGACTACAAATGACCCATAGTATCAAAAAATGTATTCTATTTAAATGATACATGGATGTTATGAATAGTCTTGCAACACTTACAAGTGCTTTTTCCTCTGACTGTAGACTGCAAGAATGTGATGTTTGTGAATATTGAAGAAATGAAATGAAAACATATAGGAGTCGATTTTAAAAGGTGCGCGTATGGGACCAAGTGTGTGTGGTTCCCAGCGCGCACACTTGGATGCGTGTATTTTATAACATGTGCGGGCCGCATGACATTGATCCGTAGACAACTAGGTCTCACTGTATAACTGGCCTTAGCAAAATGTTGAGCTCATTACATTATGTCACTTCTGGGTCTTTTGAAATCACAATGACAGCAATTGTTGGAATGGAGCAAACACTCTCATCAAATGTTTTCAGCAGGTACTGCAAGCCTTTCATAGATGAGCTGGAATGTTTATGCAATATCCCAATCAGATGCAACAATAGTAGAACCCTCAAAATAGATTTCTATAGCAGGTTTACCTAATGTGATGAGTGCAATAGAGTACATGCATGTAGCACTTACACCATTTCATGAAAGAGAAGGGATCAAACAGGAAGTTCTTTCATTCCCTGAACATTCAAGTGAAATGTGATGCTAACTTGTGAATCATGAATGCGATTGGGCTAGATATCCTGGAATTTTTGTAGAAATGTGGAGCTGTTTGCATACATCTTTGAAGCCCTCATGGACTATGTTATCCAGGTGTTGTTGCCCTACAACTACTGGATGTTTGTAGTGGGATGATGGTTAGATGCCACTACCTTCCAAGCTCTGAACTGGCACATTTCAGGCAGGTGTCAAAGATGTGACTTATCTGGGGTCTGGGTGAGGCTGATTTCTTCTTCCTGCAGATTCTCCTGGCTGAGTGTTATTTGAGGGGATGAGTTGAGGCTCCAGCATAATGACATTGCTCCATGCATCAATTTATGTTGCTCTGTGGGAGCTATGGGGTCAACTATTATAGGTCCTATGATTGCAGCAATTTGAGTGGATCTTCACAAACCCATTTGAGCTAGGAAATGAAACAGAGATTAGTAAATTATCCCTATATCTTCTTTCAGAAAAGTTAGAGTCTTCCCTAGAAAGATCCCCACCCTATAACTCATCTGCCCTGGAATATGTGAGTGGTCCACAAAGTTCCCAACTTTCCTCAAAGCTTCTGGCTCAAGTTTGCCCCCTCTCCTCCAAAATGGCCCACACCCGCTAGACTCAAAGCCCAGAAGAATATTCCTCCACCTACTAGGTCTGTAATCTACTACAGCCTTGATAGATAAGTGAGGCCTGTAAGACAATCCTGTCTTACAGTGGACTTGTGTTTTGTGTTCTTAATGAGTGTTTTGATAATTCAGATACTGTAACTCACAGGCTCTCCTCTGCTGTCTTGCAGATGATGTCTTTGTGGAATGAGAAATGAAACTGATGATAATCGGACCAGTTGTTTCTTGGAAGCATTACTCCAGGGAAGTGAGGTAAATTGAACAGTTATGGACTTGTTCTGTATTCTTGTGAAAGGCCTGAATTTTGGCAACATTTTCTTGGTGTCCCTTTTAATGAATGGATACTGATGCTGGATGTCTTTGATGAGATGAGTCTTTGGGTGACTCCAAAGCTGCTGACATTTGATTCTGTTCTTTGACAAATGTACTTCTTGGCCACCAGGCTGTTTCTCGTACAGTCTTTCCCACAAAAGCACAGTGGAGAGCCCATGTGAGAGTGATAGCCTATGTGTGTGTGTGAGTGAGAGAGACAAACGGTGTGTGAGAGTCTGTATGTGTGCGTTTGAGGGATGAAGGGAAGAAGACAGGAGGAGAGAGAAGAAACATAAAGGAAAATAAAGAGACCCTGAAAA
This sequence comes from Rhinatrema bivittatum, assembly GCF_901001135.1. NCBI lineage: Eukaryota > Metazoa > Chordata > Amphibia > Gymnophiona > Rhinatrematidae > Rhinatrema > Rhinatrema bivittatum. Next base: position 126,125,472 of record NC_042618.1, read on the forward strand.
AGGAATTAGGAAAAGACTGAGAAGGGGTACGTGGGAAAACGAGGCCAGGACAGCAGAGATAAATATGTATGTTTTTAGTGATTGGCATATGCTGGGTTTAAGAATCTGCATTATATATTTGTATTTTGATCTTTCTTCAATATTCCACTATTCACAGTCTGGCTTGTCGGGCTTTCCATTTCAGTTTTGTCTGCATGTTTCTGTGGGAGTGAGTCCCTTATTCTGTTTTAGATAAGGATCGAGCTGTATTCTGTGTGTGTGACTGAGGTGCAGCATTTCTGTTAGCATATAGTTTGTAGGGATTTGTAGCAGCATGGCTTGTTCTGTTTCCCCAGTAGGTGGTGTATTAGTGTTCTAGGGCCTGGTATAATGGGGTAGATTTTAAAAGAAGCGCGATCAGCCTACTTTTGCTTGCGCATCAGACTCAAGCAAAAGTACGCTGGATTTTAGTAGATACGCGCGGAGCCGCGCGTATCCACTAAAATCCTGGATCGGCGCGCGCAAGGCTATCGATTTTGTATAGCCTGCGCGCGCCGAGCCGCGCTGCCTCCCCCCGTTCCCTCCAAGGCCGCTCCGAAATCGGAGCGGCCTCGGAGGGAACTTTCCTTTGCCCTCCCCTCACCTTACCCTCCCTTCCCCTACCTAACCCACCCACCCGGCCCTGTCTACACCCCCCCTTACCTTTGTCGGGGGATTTACGCCTCCCGGAGGGAGACGTAAATCCCCGCGCGCCAGCGGGCCTGCTGCGCGCCGGGCCGCGACCTGGGGGCGGGTACGGAGGGCGCGGCCACGCCCCCCGGGCCGTAGCCACGCCCCGTACCCGCCCCCAAAACGCTGCCGACACGCCCCCGCAACGCCGCGCGCTCCGGCCCCGCCCCCCGACACGCCCCCCTCCGAGAACCCCGGGACGTACGCGAGTCCCGGGGCTCTGCGCGCGCCGGGAGGCCTATATAAAATAGGCTTCCCGGCGCGCAGGGCCCTGCTCGCGTAAATCCGCCCGGTTTTGGGCGGATTTACGCGAGCAGGGCTCTGAAAATCCGCCCCAATATTTACATTGCTGCCTTTTCAAAGATAACATTGTTGCTGTTTGAGTCCTGAGATTTAGTGCTGGAATGATATGGTATGGCAAGATTATAGGTGTCTTTTGTTTTTTTCCAGGGTTTTGTGTTACTTCACAAAGGGCCTGATTTTTAAAAGCATTTACTTGAGTAAAACTGGGCTTTATTCGAGTAAATGCACTTTACTTGAGTAAGTGGGTTTTTGAAAATTGCTACAATATATGCCATTGAATTGTCCATAGGATTTACTCACATAAATGCACTTTATGTGAGTAAATAGCGTTTGAAAATTGCTACAATAGTAGTTACATTTATGCGCATAACTCCTTTTGAAAATTACCCCCACAGTGTTTGGCAGTGGAGGATGTTTGGTTTGCTGTTACTGAGGTGAGCGTGTGTGTGGAAGAGGGGGAGAATTGAGAGAAAGTGCACATGCGTGAGAGTCTGAGGGTGAATGAGAGGAATGAGAATGATTGTGTTTGTGTGCATGCTGCTAGTGGTACGTACACCACGCCTGCCCTCCCCACCCCCCCCGCCCCCACTAATCCACAACAATCTTAGGGTGACTGGAAATTAAATGTTCCCAAGTATGTACATGTGTAATATCACTTTGAGATCTGCAGTGAGTACAAAGTACCTATGAAGATTTGCACCTGTTGTTTGGGCAGTGCTTTTTCCATAGAAAATAATAAGCATAGAGTTGAAAATTCATTCTAAAGGTGTTATTTTCTTCAACCAATCTAAACATACCTTCAAGAACACCTATTCTTCATGGGTTAAAGGTAGAAATGTTGTGGAAAAATGCGAATACTGTTAGCCATATTGAGAGAAGACAATTCAGACAGCCGATTTACATGGGCACATTACTATTTACTAGGGATGTGAATCGTGTCCTCGATCGTCTTAACGATCGATTTCGGCTGGGAGGGGGAGGGAATCGTATTGTTGCCGTTTGGGGGGGGTAAAATATCGTGAAAAATCGTTAAAAATCGTTAAAAATCGAAAAATCGAAAAACCGGCACATTAAAACCCCCTAAAACCCACCCCCGACCCTTTAAATTAAATCCCCCACCAAATAACTTAAATAACCTGCGGGTCCAGCGGCGGTCCGGAACGGCAGCGGTCCGGAACGGGCTCCTGCTCTGAATCTTGTCGTCTTCAGCCGGCGCCATTTTCCAAAATGGCGCCGAAAATGGCGGCGGCCATAGACGAAAAAGATTGGACGGCAGGAGGTCCTTCCGGACCCCCGCTGGACTTTTGGCAAGTCTCGTGGGGGTCAGGAGGCCCCCCACAAGCTGGCCAAAAGTTCCTGGAGGTCCAGCGGGGGTCAGGGAGCGATTTCCCGCCGCGAATCGTTTTCGTACGGAAAATGGCGCCGGCAGGAGATCGACTGCAGGAGGTCGTTCAGCGAGGCGCCGGAACCCTCGCTGAACGACCTCCTGCAGTCGATCTCCTGCCGGCGCCATTTTCCGTACGAAAACGATTCGCGGCGGGAAATCGCTCCCTGACCCCCGCTGGACCTCCAGGAACTTTTGGCCAGCTTGTGGGGGGCCTCCTGACCCCCACGAGACTTGCCAAAAGTCCAGCGGGGGTCCGGAAGGACCTCCTGCCGTCCAATCTTTTTCGTCTATGGCCGCCGCCATTTTCGGCGCCATTTTGGAAAATGGCGCCGGCTGAAGACGACAAGATTCAGAGCAGGAGCCCGTTCCGGACCGCTGCCGTTCCGGACCGCCGCTGGACCCGCAGGTTATTTAAGTTATTTGGGGGGGGGGTTCGGGAGGGTGGGGGATTTAATTTAAAGGGTCGGGGGTGGGTTTTAGGGGGTTTTAGTGTGCCGGCTCACGATTCTAACGATTTATAACGATAAATCGTTAGAATCTGTATTGTATTGTGTTCCATAACGGTTTAAGACGATATTAAAATTATCGGACGATAATTTTAATCGTCCTAAAACGATTCACATCCCTACTATTTACATGCATAAATGGTTTTGAAAATTGTCCTCTGTATCTTTACGCAATGAAGCAGCAGAACTACTGGTGTCCAATTAAATGCAGGGTCGGTAACTTTCAAATGGACTTGCGGGCACACATGTACACGTGTGTTGGCGCACACTCAGAAATGTGTGCACATATACACGTATGTTATAAAATAGCCTAGGAGCATGTACGTGTGCACCTAAAATTGCAAGTACATGTGCACAGCCCTGTAAAGTTAGATTTGAGCTGCGCAAAAGGGGGAATTGTATAACAGGCACACATCCCCGTCATGACCAGTTTCACCAGTCTTCCATGTCTAGTGCTAGGTCCTCCAAACTCCCCTAGTTCTTTGGTTCTCCCAAGTTAACCCAGACCCTTTAAACCCCTCAGGGATGTCAGTAAGTTGTTTTTCTATAAGTTACACCTCCTCCATAGCAGAAGTAAACTTATGCAGCACTGGACTTGGGCACGTGCCCAGGTGCATAGATACTTGTGTGCACATCTCTTGGCCATGCCCTGGAATGCCATGCCACGCCCACACCTTGCTCCTTTTTTCTCCAATGCGAGATGTGCATGCATCGAAAAATATGCACGCATTCGCCCACTTTATAAAATCGGGTGGACACACGCATATGCTAGATGTCCGCCCATCTCCCGATTTTGGCATCTGCATCTCTTTCAATTAACCTCACACTGTGAAGATTTGATGCACTTGGTACACAGTTTTCACAGTGGGCTGTTGCGGAAGTGGACCCTTGGACTGAGGTGGAGTTGGCACAACCCACAGGGAAGAGCCCTGTAGGTCCCCATCGTTGGCAGGTGGCGATGGCTGGAGCAGAGACCCAACTGGAACTTCATCAATATCAGTCCTCTCACCCTTAGGTTGAGCTCTTGGGTGCTGGGGCTGGATGGACTTAGACATGGACCTTGGTGGAGAAATAGATGTTACCATCTTAATGACCACATAAATCTTTGATAATTAGGATGGTTTAGTGTACCTGCCTTGCATGATGCTTTAGTGCTTTGTATAATGCATCGAAAGTTCCATAAAAGAGCTTTCCCCATCACCCCCAAAAGGTGAAAAGATGGCAAGCCATTACTAGGATGGTGCTCAGGTACCCATCCAGTGTCTCCAGCTGCCAGTCCCCAGCTGCCAATTCCCACCTCTGGCTAGCTCTGGTGATAGGATAGATAGTCTTGGTTGCTGGCTAGGGTTGTTGTGCCCTGTCCTATGCAATGGCAGTATTCTTTGTTCTGCTGCACATATGGGCAATTCAGGAGATGTGGGAGTGCTGGCATTCTCTTGCATTTCAGTTGCAGCTGGACCCTGTACTGGGGTGGGTGGCAAGGTGCAGTGTTTAGATAGGGTAGGGGTAGTGCTGATGTAACATCTGTCTGACTTGTGGGGGCTCTTACCTCTAAGGTGAATTTTAAAAGCCTGACATCAATTAGGAGATGTGCGAATATGTCGGGCTGGCATGCGCTGAAAGGATTTTAAAAGTCGCTGGATATGCTCATACATGCCGCTGCGTGCACAAATTTAAAAGTTTCTACAAGGGGCGAGGAATGGGTGTGGTCTGGGCAGGTCATGGGTGTTCTGGAATTTTACCATGAAATTTGCGCGTACTAACTTATAGGGATGTGAATCGTTTTTCAACGATTAAAATTATCGTCCGATAATGTTAATATCGTCTTAAATCGTTATAGAACACGATACAATAGAAATTCTAACGATTTATCGTTAAAAATCGTTAAATCGTGTTAGTGCGCACTAACGGGAGTTAGTGCGCACTAACTCGAGTTAGTGCGCACTAACTCGAGTTAGTGCGCACTAACTGAAAATGATACAAATAAACACTTTCCAGGTCACTGAAGGTCAGTTAGGAATGAATATGTGTTCCTATTGGCTGGCTGCCCTCTTATCTATTGATGTTACCAAGGTTACCACTGAGGTGATGGTTGGGGGGATGGGAAATGGAACTGGAAACTCACGAACACCAACAGAAAATGAAACAAAGTGTTGACACTTCCCAGGTCAGTAAAGGTCACTTAGGAATGAATATGTATTCCTATTGGCTGGCTGTGCTCTTATCTATTGATGTTACCAAGGTTTCCACTGAGGTAATGGTTGGGGGGATGTGAAATGGAAACAGTTGCAAGCTTGACATGTGATGATCAGCACTCACGTGACTAGAACTTGTTTGTTTATTATTTTTGTTAGCAGGCACGTGAAATTTGCCAATCACTGTGCATTTTAGAAAGGTGGTCCTGGCTGGAACTGTACACAGTTCAAATATATGTAATTGATTGTTGGTAAGTGTATTTTTTAAGTAGCCACAGTGGCACCAGTATGTTTACTTATCCTCCTACTTAACTCACTAGCTCAGCTTTGTAAGAAGGGCTTCTCTGCTTGTGTGTTGCTTTTGTTTGGTGTGAGGAGAGCAGAAACATCAGATCTTTATTCAATCTACTACAGTCATCTCTTATATTAACCTACTCAATTTTTTTTAAATGATTTGTTATATCACTGAATTAATAATTCATTATTATTAGGTGGTGGTGAATGTCTGACTAAGCTACTAGGCTAGTGTCACTGGTGAGGCTAGTGGCAGTTTAGCAGAATTATAATTTATTTTTATTAGTACTGCAGCATTAATATATTCAAGCCTAGGTAGGCAGCCAGTGTACTACTCCAGCAGTCACCTCATTCCTTCCTGTGCATTGCATTATGCGCACACACTGACTCCAGCTTGGGTGGGGACAAGGCAGGTCTCCTTTACTGCACACACTGACTCCAGTTTGGGGATAAGGCAGGTCTCTAGAGATGTGAATCTCCATTTGCACAAAATGGTGCCGCCCGTAGACAACACGATTCGACTGCAGGAGGTCGTTCCGGACCCCCGCTGGGCTTTTGGCAAGTCTTGTGGGGGTCAGGAGGCCCCCCCAAGCTGGCCAAAAGTCCCTGGGGGTCCAGCGGGGGTCCGGGAGTGATCTCCTGCCGCGAATCATTTTTTCGTAAGGAAAATGGCGCCGGCCATAGCGGGGTGGGTTTTAGGGTTTCTTTAGTGTGCCGGTTTCCCCGCCCTACCCCCCACTGGACCCCAGGTAATATAAGGCACTTTGGGGGGGTTCGGGAGGGTGGGGGATTTATTTTAAAGGGTCATGGTGGGTTTTAGGGTTGCTTTAGTGTGCCGGTTTCCCTGCCCTCCCCCCACTGGACCCCAGGTAATATAAGGCACTTTGTGGGGGTTCGGGAGGGTGGGGGATTTATTTTAAAGGGTCGGGGTGGGTTTTAGGGTTGCTTTAGTGTGCCGGTTTCCCTGCCCTCCCCCCCATTGGACCCCAGGTAATATAAGGCACTTTGGGGGGGTTTGGGAGGGTGGGGGATTTATTTTAAAGGGTCATGGTGGGTTTTAGGGCTGCTTTAGTGTGCCGGTTTCCCTGCCCTCCCCCCCACTGGACCCCAGGTAATATAAGGCACTTTGGGGGGGTTCGGGAGGGTGGGGGATTTATTTTAAAGGGTCGGGGTGGGTTTTAGGGTTGCTTTAGTGTGCCGGTTTCCCTGCCCTCCCCCCCACTGGACCCCAGGTAATATAAGGCACTTTGGGGGGGGGGGGGTTCGGGAGGGTGGGGGATTTATTTTAAAGGGTCGGGGTGGGTTTTAGGGTTGCTTTAGTGTGCCGGTTTCCCTGCCCTCCCCCCCACTGGACCCCAGGTAATATAAGGCACTTTGGGGGGGTTCGGGAGGGTGGGGGATTTATTTTAAAGGGTCGGGGTGGGTTTTAGGGTTGCTTTAGTGTGCCGGTTTCCCTGCCCTCCCCCCCCCACTGGACCCCAGGTAATATAAGGCACTTTGGGGGGGGGTTCGGGAGGGTGGGGGATTTATTTTAAAGGGTCGGGGTGGGTTTTAGGGTTGCTTTAGTGTGCCGGTTTCCCTGCCCTCCCCCCCCACTGGACCCCAGGTAATATAAGGCACTTTGGGGGGGGTTCGGGAGGGTGGGGGATTTATTTTAAAGGGTCGGGGTGGGTTTTAGGGTTGCTTTAGTGTGCCGGTTCCCTGCCCTCCCCCCCCACTGGACCCCAGGTAATATAAGGCACTTTGGGGGGGGGGGTTCGGGAGGGTGGGGGATTTATTTTAAAGGGTCGGGGTGGGTTTTAGGGTTGCTTTAGTGTGCTGGTTTCCCTGCCCTCCCCCCCCACTGGACCCCAGGTAATATAAGGCACTTTGTGGGGGTTCGGGAGGGGTGGGGGATTTATTTTAAAGGGTCATGGTGGGTTTTAGGGTTGCTTTAGTGTGCCGGTTTCCCTGCCCTCCCCCCCACTGGACCCCAGGTAATATAAGGCACTTTGGGGGGGTTCGGGAGGGTGGGGGATTTATTTTAAAGGGTCGGGGTGGGTTTTAGGGTTGCTTTAGTGTGCCGGTTTCCCTGCCCTCCCCCCCACTGGACCCCAGGTAATATAAGGCACTTTGGGGGGGTTCGGGAGGGTGGGGGATTTATTTTAAAGGGTCGGGGTGGGTTTTAGGGCTGCTTTAGTGTGCCGGTTTCCCTGCCCTCCCCCCCACTGGACCCCAGGTAATATAAGGCACTTTGGGGGGGTTCGGGAGGGTGGGGGATTTATTTTAAAGGGTCGGGGTGGGTTTTAGGGTTGCTTTAGTGTGCCGGTTTCCCTGCCCTCCCCCATACCGGACCCCAGGTAATATAAGGCACTTTGGGGGGGTTTGGGAGGGTGGGGGATTTATTTTAAAGGGTCGGGGTGGGTTTTAGGGTTGCTTTAGTGTGCCGGTTTTCCCTGCCCTCCCCCCACTGGACCCCAGGTAATATAAGGCACTTTGGGGGGGTTCGGGAGGGTGGGGGGATTTATTTTAAAGGGTCATGGTGGGTTTTAGGGCTGCTTTAGTGTGCCGGTTTCCCTGCCCTCCCCCCCACTGGACCCCAGGTATATAAGGCACTTTGGGGGGGTTCGGGAGGGTGGGGGATTTATTTTAAAGGGTCGGGGTGGGTTTTAGGGTTGCTTTAGTGTGCCGGTTTCCCTGCCCTCCCCCCCACTGGACCCCAGGTAATATAAGGCACTTTGGGGGGGGGGGGGTTCGGGAGGGTGGGGGATTTATTTTAAAGGGTCGGGTGGGTTTTAGGGTTGCTTTAGTGTGCCGGTTTCCCTGCCCTCCCCCCCACTGGACCCCAGGTAATATAAGGCACTTTGGGGGGGTTCGGGAGGGTGGGGGATTTATTTTAAAGGGTCGGGGTGGGTTTTAGGGTTGCTTTAGTGTGCCGGTTTCCCTGCCCTCCCCCATACCGGACCCCAGGTAATATAAGGCACTTTGTGGGGGTTCGGGAGGGTGGGGGATTTATTTTAAAGGGTCGGGCTGGGTTTTAGGGCTGCTTTAGTGTGCCGGTTTCCCTGCCCTCCCCCCCACTGGACCCCAGGTAATATAAGGCACTTTGGGGGGGTTCGGGAGGGTGGGGGATTTATTTTAAAGGGTCGGGGTGGGTTTTAGGGTTGCTTTAGTGTGCCGGTTTCCCTGCCCTCCCCCCCACTGGACCCCAGGTAATATAAGGCACTTTGGGGGGGTTCGGGAGGGTGGGGGATTTATTTTAAAGGGTCGGGGTGGGTTTTAGGGTTGCTTTAGTGTGCCGGTTTCCCTGCCCTCCCCCCCACTGGACCCCAGGTAATATAAGGCACTTTGGGGGGGTTTGGGAGGGTGGGGGATTTATTTTAAAGGGTCGGGGTGGGTTTTAGGGTTGCTTTAGTCTGCCGGTTTTCCCACCCTCCCCTTCCCCTCCCACTTCCCCCGATTTACTAGTAAACTAGTGTGTTGTCTTACACTAGCCAGCCACTACCCCTGTGTTGGTGCTGGACTTGCAAATGCACGTGAGCCTTAAATTTATAAATAAATTGTTTGTGTTAGTAGTGCAAGTATAAGTAAATATAATATTATGGGGTAGCCTAGTGTCATTGGCTAGTGGCTGGCTACTAGCCACGCCAGTGAGCCACTAGTCAGATTACTAATCACACAGTGACCTGTCACTGACTGACGAAGTCACTCACTAACTGTATTTAACCCTTCTATATATCTTATCTATTAGGTGCTGCTCAGTACACTGCTGTGCCAGCTTACTTGTTGGTACTGGACTGGACTTGCAGCCATAACGTTTTAAAATGTTTGCTGGTAAGAAGAAGAGTGCTACTGGAAAGAAAATTCCAGTCAGTAGAAAAAAACTGCGATTTGATGATACCCCTTCTACTTCAGCGAATGTAAAGGAGCAAGGTAACTTGCAGGACAAGGAAGGAGCAAAATCTGGAAAGGTGAAAGTGAAATCTGTGCTGCAGCAGCAAAGTTTATTGATGGATGAAGTGCTACAGAAAGTGCTGAATAGAGAATCAGAGGACTCTGAGTCTGAGGAGGAGGATGACAATGATGATATTCAGGATGAGGAGAAGAACACCGCCAATGACAGTTATAGTAGTGATGATGAATCAGATGATGGTAGTCCGATTGTCAAAAAAACCACTGTCAGCGCCAGTAGTATCCTCTCTAGTCCTAAACCAGTTGAAAATTTGCAGGTTACTACAAGAACAACTTCTGCTACTTCTACTCCTAGTACTACTACTCCTACTCTGATGACAACACTGACAAGAAATGTCCAGCCTAGAGTAAGGGACAGTAGAAAAACATCTAAGGTTTGGAATCATTTTAATGTTACGGATGATTGGAGATGTGCTCAATGTATCCATTGTAAAAGGATGGTGAGCCGTGGAAGAACTATTGGACATCTTACTACCACCAACATGAAATATCACCTTGAAAGAGAACATAAAGCAGTGTTGCTTGCAGAAGAAGCTGCAGGGAAGCCAAAGAAGGAAATTACTTCAGAAGATTGTGTGTATGTGAAGCAGAAGCAGACTTCTCCTTCTCCTCTTCCCCGGCAGCAGCGGCAAGCTACTGTTGAGCAGATGGGGTGGTGTCCTTCTTCAATTTCACAGACTAGGAAGCAAGTAGTATCCAAAGTGGTGACACGACAAATTGCTGTAATGATTGCTGTGGATGATCAGCCACTGCAGATTGTAGAGAATGATGGATTTCAGCAGCTGATACATCTGTTAGCACCTGACTACAAAATTCCTTCAAGAACTACATTTACCCGTCAGGTGATTCCTTCCCTGTACTCACAATGTCGTGCTGAAATGCAGATTGTGATGGCAAGGGCAAAGGGAAGGAGCATACATCTCACCACTGATCTTTGGACTAGTAAGAATGCAACACATGCATATTTGTCTCTAACAGCACATTGGTGGCAGCTGGATGAGGCATTAACTGACAGCACAAGCACAAGCAGTGGCAGTAGCACCAGCAGCTCCAAAAAGCTTTCTCCAGGATACCGGTGGGCTTTACTGCATGCTCAAGTGCTAGACCAGAGACATACTTCTGAAAATATCTTACAGACAATTCAGGGGATGATGGAAGGATGGAAAGGGCTACTTAGAAGCAGTGATATGGAATGTTTAAATGGATATATCATTACTGACAATGCTGCCAATATGATTAAGGCTCTGGAGGATGGTGGATTCAAAGGCATCCGATGCTTTGCACATACACTGCACCTGGTAGTGAGGGATGCGTTGGGGCTAAGTGCCAAGGAAGTGCAAGGTACTAGTCGTCAAGCCCTGAAGCGGTTGATTGAAAAGTGCCGCAAAATAACTGGGCATTTCAATCGCAGTGTGAAAAGTGGGAAGGAACTCAGAGAAAAACAAAAAGCAGTTAGGGCACCATTGCATAACCTCGTTCAGGATGTGCCTACCAGATGGAATTCCACCTATCTTATGTTGGAGAGGTTGTCTGAACAACAGACACCTCTGCATGATTTGGCAATGGAATCTGAAATTGGATTGGAAAATCCACTTGGATGTCAGGACTGGACAAACATTGCACAGATGGTGCATGTCCTCAAGCCTTTCAAAGAATATACTGATGCACTGAGTGCAGCTACAGCCACGTTAGGTGATATCATTCCTGTAATATATGATCTGGAGCAGGTATTACAGGAATTTCTGCATCAGACAGATTTGTCGAAGGAAGTGTTGCAGCTTGTGAGATGCTTAAAAGAGCAAGTACAGAAAAGGTTGAAACCTCTAATGGAGAAGGATAGCTATATCTTAGCTACTATGTGTGACCCACGTGTGAAAGGCAATGTTGCTCTCAAGTGCAATACTCTTGCATCCTGGACACATAAGTTGATTGAAATGGTTCAAAAGATTTCAACTCCTCCCACTCCATCCTGCTCAGCTGCTTCCAGTTCCACCAGCTGCTTCCCTCCCATGATGACAACCCATTGTCCTCCCAAATTTCATGAAACTGGTCCTATTTCAAAAGCAAGAGCAAGATTTGTCACATTTCAGAGTGGTGGGGCTGCTAACCAGCAGCACCTGCAAGAGAAGGTTGCAGAAATTCATGTGAAGAATTTTCTCTCTGAGCCAGTTGAGAGCATGGAGTCAGATCCCCTGAGATATTGGGCAGAAAAAGCTTCAATGTGGCCTTATCTTACCAGAGTAGCACAACACTTTCTTTCCTGCCCACCCACCAGTGTGCAAAGTGAACGAGTATTTTCATTGACAGGGAATATTGTGAGTCCACTCCGTGCACGTTTGAATCCAGACTTAGTAGAGGAATTGGTTTTCATCAAAATCAACCTTCCGCTGCTTCATAATGTGAAAATTCGCTGTGACTGGGAGGAGGAGTGAGTCTCTTGTCTAGGATGGGGATGCAAGGTCGTTTGGGAACACAGCAGGATGGAGCATTCAGCAGAAGCACTGCCAGTGCCTCATGATAGAACTGCCCCTGCCTCTTCACCTCAGGTGTCTGCTGTGCTGTTATCATCTATCTTGTCAGCTTGATGAATAAGGACTTTGTATGTGCAAGAAAGAAACCTAAGTTTGTGTCTATCAACTGTGTGCGCTTATTTAGCAGCTGTTAGAAAACAGGCAGTTAAAGTACTTTTGAGTTTTGACCATAGTCTCTCTAAGCAGTTAATGTATATCATACTGTGATAGGGGCATGGTTTATTTTTCTGGCTGAGACAGTTTATAGCTCAGCTTACCAAACCGGTCCTGGGGATTCCACAGCCAGTTGGATTTTTAGAATATCCACAAAGAATTATGCATGAAATACATTTGCATATCATGGGGACTCAGTATATGCAAATTTACATCATGCATAAAATCCTGCTGAGTGAGTGGTTATTTATTTGGAAAACCCTGGTTTGTAGGGACCAATTTGTCTCACTCTCTAAATAAAGCCTGACCACGTAAGTTAGTGCCTAAATCAAAACCATCTCCAGTTGTGTCATGAGTTACCTAACCTCCCTGTGGTCAGTAAAAGGTTTCTCTGGCCGAGATTTAATTATTTCTCCCTGCGGAGCAGATACATGTTAAGTTGAATTTTCAAGTTGCATTAATAAAAAACAGCATTTACGTGTTTACATAAATAGCATATACTTCTTTATATACATATAGTACAACATGAGTAAATCTACACGTGTGAAAAAAGGGATGGTCTAGGTGTTCCCAAGTGGAGGCCAACATTTATGTATGTTAGTCGCTATTTTATAAGAGATTTACTGTATGTGTAGATTTGGCAGCTTTATATTTACTCTCGCTCTTTATCTGGAGTAAGTGATAGTATAAGAAGTCTTAACAGTCAAATCATGACTAGGTCGTGGTCTGGGAGAAATGGGGGGAAGCTGAGGCTGATCTTGATGAGTTGCAGATGGACTGGATTGGAAACTGAAAGACTAATTGATAACACTGGTAATTTTATTGCTGTGTGCATGTTAGAAAATCTGTTGACTATAAATCCCAATTTATAATAATTTTAATAATTGAGTCCACTAATATTTCTCAAATTTAAAACATTTTATTAACTACAAAACTATAACGAAATTAAATAACACTGTTATAAAAATATAACTTTACAATGACAACATACCAAAAAAAAATTATGTGTTTTAGCACCCAGTACTCAAGGATGTGGAGAGGAGAATGGCAACCCGAGAGGAGGATCCTGCTCTGGAGCAGAGGGCAGTGGCATCTCCTCCTCACGAGGCATCTCATGAGGAGGAGATACCTGTGCCCTCAGCTCCTGAAAGGCCTCCTCCATGGCTGACAGCCTCCTCTGCACATCCTTGACATCTGCCCTGATGCTGTTTACTCCCTGCAGGAGCTCCTTCAGCATGCCAAACTGCGCATGTGCAGTACATACATACGCAGCTTGGAGGAGATCCTGCAAGGAGTACAGCAGCAGTGCTGGTGCTGGTGCTGCTGGGCCCGGCTGTGGCTGCCTCCATCCTTTGGGCACTGGCAGTGGCACTGGTGGCTGTGGCTGCCTCTTCTTGCCCTGTAAAGAAATGTAAAAAATTCTACATAAGATATAGAACAGGGGTGGGCAGTTATGGTCCTCGAGGGCCACAAACCAGTATTGTACGCACCAGCAAGTTTACAATATTAAAATACATTCAACCCCTTAGTTTACTAAATTGTAGGGTTTTGGAAAAATGAGTTTATAGTCTACAACCTCGGAGAGGGAGAGTGGAGGGATATCATTCTAGATAATTAGAGATAATATTATATAAATATATAACATAACATACATCTATCCCACCCTATATAACTGACTGATCACAAACAATAATTTTGATTTTCTGCCTCAGACAGATACTAGACAAACTACTACTACTAGTACTACAACATACATACTGGCCCTGTGGGCCAAAATACAAGCCATTAAGCCCGTACACACGTGCTACATTAAAAAAAAATGTTTTTCAGTTCATTTTTTAACATGGCACTCTTCTACAGTTCTTCTTCCTCACTCATCCTCTTTCTCCCACTGCCTCCCTCCCCTCTCACAGTGACTAATACCCCCTTCCCTCAGTCTCACATTTATCCCCCATTCACATTTGCAGCATGTTGGTCAATGGTCAGGGCTCAATTATCTAATAATATAATACCTGGCCCACCAGTGACGGTTCGCTCCGTCCTCCTCTGCTGACAGCTACTGGGCCCAGGAAGCCCTGCCTCGTCCCTGCTGGTGTGTGGTTCTGTACGAAGACACAGATCAAATTTCACAGAACAACAGTTAAAATTTAAAAAAAAGGAATTGGAACTGACACAAACAATATTAAACACACATTCCATTACAATTAATTGAATAATATTTGTGTACTTGTGGAGTATTCTCAAACAGCCTACCAGGCGAAGGACGCGCTAAAGTCAGGCGGACCTCCTCAAGCCAATCACCCTCGTGAAGTCTCAGATGCCGACCTGAGAATTAGAGGTAGAAAGGAAATAGAATAACATTAATTGATTAATAAATTAATTACAAACACAACATGCCCTGCTAGGTTAATTTTTTATGCAATATATAACATTTAGTAATTAAAAAAAAATTAGCTATCTTTTAATGTGGCATTCAAAATTCCCAAATACAAATCACATCATTTCAAAATGATAAATAAATATAAATAAATATAATACACCACTAACATTATCTCTCACCTTTCTTCTTGAGATCTTCGATCTCACGCGGGTAAGAGGCTCTCCGGCAGAACTCCTCCTGGAGAGCCACCCAGGCTGCAGACTCCCTTTGAAGGTTAGGCCTGCTGCCTGAGGGGGTGTAGAGATGCTCCTCATCCAGGAGGAGTAGCCGGGCTAGGAGGTCCACATCTGCCTGTGTGAACCGTGGCTTCCGGGACCTAGCATCACGATCGGCCTTTGAGGAGGACGGTTGGGCTGACTCCCTATCATGATCCATCTACAATGAGAAAATAAAAAAGAAGATGAAAAAAAGTAAGTTCAGAAGCTCAGACTGGAAAGGGCTGAAGTATCCCACCCTCCACATCCCCCACTGCTGGTATATGGGAGAGAGAAGGGGAAGGGGAGGGGGTGGGGGGAGGTGAAGGGGCAAGCAGCCCCACTCCCTGTGAGGGATGGGAAGGGAGAGCCAGCCTCACTCCCTGGGAGGGATAGGAAGGGAGAGACAGCCCCTGAATGCAGGGGCTGTCTCTCCCTTCCCATCCCTTCCTCCCCCTCCCCCACCACTCACCCACACACTATTCACTGGCTGGGACATGGGGGAGGGGAGGAGTCAGGGTCAGGCACTGTGTGCAGGAAGATCACAACACCCCTGGTGCCAGGGTTAGGGCACTGTGGGTGCAGGAAGATCACAACACCCCTGGTGCCAGGGTTAGGGCACTGTGTGCAGGAAGATCCCAACACCCCTGGTGCCAGGGTTAGGGCACTGTGTGTGCAGGAAGATCACAACACCCCGGCCCTTGAAAATAAATCCCCCCACCCTCCTGCCAGGGTTAGGGCACTGTGTGCAGGAAGATCACAACACCCCGACCCTTGAAAATAAATCCCCCACCCTCCTGCCAGGGTTAGGGCACTGTGTGCAGGAAGATCACAACACCCTGACCCTTGAAAATAAATCCCCCACCCTCCCGAACCCCCCCAAAGTGCCTTATATTACCTGGGGTCCAGTGGGGGGCAGGGCGGGGAAACCGGCACGCTAAAGCAAACCTAAAGCAAACCCCGACCCTTTAAAATAAATCCCCCACCCTCCTGCCAGGGTTAGGGCACTGTGTGCAGGAAGATCGCAACACCCCGACCCTTGAAAATAAATCCCCCACCCTCCTGACAGGGTTAGGGCACTGTGTGCAGGAAGATCACAACACCCCAACCCTTGAAAAGAAATCCCCCACCCTCCTGCCAGGGTTAGGGCACTGTGTGCAGGAAGATCACAACACCCTGACCCTTGAAAATAAATCCCCCACCCTCCCGAACCCCCCCAAAGTGCCTTATATTACCTGGGGTCCAGTGGGGGGCAGGGCGGGGAAACCGGCACGCTAAAGCAACCCTAAAACCCACCCCGACCCTTGAAAATAAATCCCCCACCCTCCCGAACCCCCCCAAAGTGCCTTATATTACCTGGGGCCCAGTGGGGGGCAGGGCGGGGAAACCGGCACACTAAAGCAACCCTAAAACCCACCCCGACCCTTTAAAATAAATCCCCCACCCTCCTGCCAGGGTTAGGGCACTGTGTGCAGGAAGATCACAACACCCCGACCCTTGAAAATAAATCCCCCACCCTCCTGCCAGGGTTAGGGCACTGTGTGCAGGAAGATCACAACACCCCGACCCTTGAAAATAAATCCCCCACCCTCCTGCCAGGGTTAGGGCACTGTGTGCAGGAAGATCACAACAACCTGACCCTTGAAAATAAATCCCCCACCCTCCCGAACCCCCCCAAAGTGCCTTATATTACCTGGGGTCGAGTGGGGGGCAGGGCGGGGAAACTGGCACACTAAAGCAAACCTAAAACCACCCCGACCCTTTAAAATAAATCCCCCACCCTCCTGCCAGGGTTAGGGAACTGTGTGCAGGAAGATCACAACACCCCGACCCTTGAAAATAAATCCCCCACCCTCCTGCCAGGGTTAGGGCACTGTGTGCAGGAAGATCACAACAACCTGACCCTTGAAAATAAATCCCCCACCCTCCCGAACCCCCCCAAAGTGCCTTATATTACCTGGGGTCCAGTGGGGGGGAGGGCGGGGAAACCGGCACGCTAAAGCAACCCTAAAACCCACCCTGCTATGGCCGGCGCCATTTTCCTTACGAAAAAACGATTCGCGACAGGAGATCGCTCCCAGACCCCCGCTGGACCCCCAGGGACTTTTGGCCACCTTGGGGGGGCCTCCTGACCCCCACAAGAGTTGCCAAAAGCCCAGCGGGGGTCCAGACATTCACCACCACCTAATAATAATGAATTATTAATTCAGTGATATAACAAATCATTTAAAAAAAATTGAGTAGGTTAATATAAGAGATGACTGTAGTAGATTGAATACAGATCTGATGTTTCTGCTCTCCTCACAGCAAAGAAAAGCAACACACAAGCAGAGAAGCCCTTCTTACAAAGCTGAGCTAGTGAGTTAAGTAAGAGGATAAGTAAACATACTGGTGCCAGTGTGGCTGGCTACTTAAAAAATACACTTACCAACAATCAATTACATATATTTGAACTGTGTACAGTTCCAGCCAGGACCACCTTTCTAAAATGCACAGTGATTGGCAAATTCAACATGCACTAGCATTTCAGGTGCCTGCTAACAAAAATAATAAACAAAGAAGTGCTGATCATCACATTACTTTTTTTGTCAAGCTTCCAACTGTTTCCATTTCACATCCCCCCAACCAATGCCATTACCTCAGTGGAACCTTGGTAACATCAATAGATAAGAGCACAGCCAGCCAATAGGAATACATATATTCATTGCTAAGTGACCTTTACTGACCTGGGAAGTGTGAACACTTTGTTTCATTTTCTGTTGCTGTTCGTGAGTTTCCAGTTCCATTTCCCATCCCCCCAACCATCACCTCAGTGGTAACCTTGGTAACATCAATATATAAGAGGGCTGCCAGCCAATAGTAACACATATTCATTCCTAACTGACCTTCAGTGACCTGGAAAGTGTCTATTTGTATCATTTTGAGTTAGTGCGCACTAACTCGAGTTAGTGCGCACTAACGGGGAGTTAGTGCGCACTAATCGGAAAAAAACGATTTTTAACGATTTTTTAACTAAAAAATCGTGCCTAACACGATTTTCTTGCCCTGCCACACGATTTCTATCGTTAAGACGATATGGAAAACGATTCACATCCCTACTAACTTATGTGCACTGGTGCGCGCCAGCATCCCCTGCTGCATAACTTTAGATGATGTGAAAATAATGAAACAAAAAAATCTAGGCAAATCAGTGGGGTTTTAAGGGTCGGGGCTAACAGGGGGGAAGGGGGGGCTATTAAACTAGGGGGATTTGGAAGTCCTATCCCTTAACTAGTTGAAGTGGGAATGAACTGGGAAAAATAGCAATGGCATCGGCGCATGTCCCTTGTAACATTTTCTCACTTATGCAGAAGAAGCGGGATTTGCGTGCATATGCGTGTGTCCATTTAAAATTGAGCACACATGTACATGTGTCCAAGATATTTAATAACATGCACACATATACGCGTGTGTGTTATAAAATGGCTGCGTCCCTGAACGCGAGATGACAAATGCAGCACATGTGTGTCTGCGTGCAGCTATGAAAATTACTGTCCTTGTGAGGAACTGTGTGGACAGCTAGTGATTCATCATCACCACCTTTCTGAGAATGGTTCCAGATTTTCAGAGGTGTTCCTTTCCTGGATTAATCATTGTCCTGTGCATTACTCAGAAAGCAATGAATAAAGGCTTTGATGAACATTTATGACAGAGATAAATAATTTCAACCATTCTTCATCAAGTTCTCTCAGTTTTTTTTTTTTTTTTTTAGTTTTCTTTTCCTACTTTTTATTCGAAACCTCCCCTGAAGCAGACATTCATGCCCAAACTTGGTGACATCGGACCTTCGGTTTTAACATTTCCTTTGAACTGATTATCTATTATGGGTCGGAATTTCAAAGGGTTACGTGCGTAAATCCGGAGGACTGGAAGGGAACAGAGGAAAGCAGTGCGCCTCGGCGCGCGCAAGGGCGTAGATTTTCAAACCGCGCGATTTGGCGTACTTTTGCTGGTGCATCAGGCGCAAGCAAAAGTACACGGGATTTTAGTAGATATGCACATAGCCGCTAAAATCCTGGATCGGCGCGCGCAAGGCTATCAATTCCGTATAGCCAGCGCGCGCCGAGCCGCGCAGCCTACCCCCGTTCCCTCCGAGGCCGCTCCGAAATCGGAGCGGCCTCGGAGGGAACTTTCTTTTGCCCTCCCCTCACCTTCCCCTCCCTTCCCCTACCTAACCCACCCGCCCGGCCCTGTCTGAACCCCCCCTTACCTTTGTCGGAGGATTTACGCCTCCCGGACGGAGACATAAATCCCCGCGCGCCAGCGGGCCGCTAGCGCGCCGGGACGCGACCTGAGGGCGGGTCCGGAGGGCGCGGCCATGCCCCCGGGCCCGCCCCCGGAATGCTCCTGACACGCCCCGAAAACGCCGCACGGTTCGGGCCCGCCCCCGACACGCCCCCGACACGCCCCCCTCAGAAAACCCCGGGACTTACGCGAGTCCCGGGGCTCTGCGCATGCCGGTAGGCCTATGTAAAATAGGCTCACCGGCGCGCAGGGCCCTGCTCGCCTAAATCCACCCAGATTTGGGCGGATTTAGGCGAGCAGGGCTCTTAAAATCTGCCCCAAGGTGCACAATTGTGCACACCCTTGCATGTGCCGACCCCCGATTTTATAACTTGTGCGTGCCTGCTCTCGCAAGTTATAAAATCGGGTGTACATGTGCGCGCGCTGGGTAGCACGCGCACATGTATGCCCGCGCGCTTCTATTAAAATCTACCCCTATATGTTTTTTTGCTAGAGGGTTAAAAGAGGTAGCAGAGTGTAGAAAAATTGAGTAGTCTAGCTTTATAACAATTTATCTTTATCTTTATTATTCCAGTGAAGCTCCACAATCTTGAGTAAAATAATCAATTTAGTAAAGGTTGGTGTCCCCCGACATGTTTGCCGTGTTTTGCCCCACAGGCTGCATTGGGAGGGATTTAAAATGCTTTACAACAGTTCATTCTGTCATTCATGGGAGTTCTTCTGAAGCAGCCTGTGGGGCAAAACATGGCAACCATGTCGGGGGACACCATCCTTTACTAAACTGATTATTTTACTCAAGATTATGGAGTTTCTGTGGAATAATAAAGATACAGATAAATTGTTATAAAGCTGTAAGGACTACTCAATTTTTCTACAGACTGCTACCTCTTTTGATGCACAATTGACTGTGGACTTATTCTCCGTTTGTTTCTATTTGCTAATGTGACCAGCGCACGGCACTTTTACCTGCAGATGGAGGGAGAGGGGACAATTTTCAATGGGGCTTTTCATGCAAGTAAACAGCTTTAAATCCCATGTAAAAAAAACTTTGAGAATTGTCCTCATAATTGTAGCCCAAGATAAATTTCCAGAGAGTAGATAACGTTCCACTGGAATTATTGCTCCATGTGGTCTTATTTAAGGCTTTCATCTCAGACGATTTAGCACCTAAGAAACTGCTTCCACCCAGTTTTCTTTATATTAAAACGTAATGTGATTAACATTTGAAGAGTTTTTGGTTATCTTTTTTTATTTATTTTTAGTAATGCAGCTGTTAATATGGATCAAGTCAATGATTTGTTTTACTGACTCTGGGTATAAATAGTTTATTTGTACTTGTACCATATTTTATCCACCATGCCCTGTCTTATTTTGCATCCACTCTGGCTGTCTGCCTCTCCCTGTTTTGTTTTGGTTACTGTAATAGGACTGTATGGAAGATGATGCTGAGCTCAGTTAGACAGCATTCTGTAATCTGCTGTTGGACTTGGATAAACCAAGTATATCTTGAGCTTGAAAGAAAATAAAAAATGCTCTGTGAGCCACATGTACCAGGATTATAGATGAATATTTAGACAATTTTCTGGTTCATGCAAAGTTTAACATAAATTTTCGTTTAGTAATAAAGTGGCAATTACATTTGCATTAGGTATTCATATGAAAAAAAATTAACAGGCTGCAACAGTGCATTGCATAATGTGACTTGATAATGAATACCCAAGCCACTAAATAAAAAAATAGTATGTTTACTTATTTCATACATTCTAATTTATTTCTAATGAATTTTTTATTTGAATTCCTTACCACATATTAGATAAAACCTCGTATACTGAAAATTGTACTCTTTATTTCATATAATTAAATCTGGGAGGAAAACAAATTGATATTGAAATAAAGTCAATTTGTCAGGTCTTAATTATCCTTTCCATTAGACACATATGAAGAAGGAATTATGTTGGAACTGTTCTTGATATCCTTAATTGATGTCTTGACGTGAATGACCAAAAATGTGCATTGGATGTAGTATCTGAATTTATTTTAATTACTGGAAACACTTTAAATGACATGTATAAAAAGATATTTAATTTTGATTGAACTCTTGAACAGGAGGCGAATTTACAGTAATTAGATACATTTTTGTAATAAAAACTGAAGAAAAATCTTTAAAGAGGTACTACAAATTAGCTGACTCAAAACGTTGGGTAGCATAACATGCTATTTGTTATTGAATGATATTAAAATGAGAAAAAATACATTTCAAAACAGTGGTTTTCTTCTATACCTGGAGAACATTTATTCCCTCCCCTGCAGTATTCTAAGCCTCTGCATTCTCAAATAATTAGGGGTAAATTATCATGCTTATCTGGGACCCACACACATGAAATTAGGAGGTACATGTGTAAGTTGGCTGTATGTATTTAAATGGACTTTCAGCTTCCTAAAATTACACACACAAAGATGACCACATAAAAAAGAAGTGATTTGGGGCATTATGAATTTAGATGCAAAACCTTAATTTTCAGTTGCTAAATACATAACCAGTGCACATAAGTTTAGGTCAGAGTTGTGAAATGGATAGTAGTGTGCACAGACGTTATTTTTTTTTTTCCATTTCATTTTGTTTGTTGTTTGCTTATTTTCATCAATGTAAAATGAAAAAAAAAAAACCCCATTTTAAAAAAGAAACAAAAAAACCCCCTCCCCCTCTCCCCCCAAAAATGTCAGCCCCTTCCAAAACATTAAAAAGCAACAATCTCGGCCCTCAATCCCAATTCTCTCATTCCTCTGCTGAATCCTTTTTATGTTCTTCACAGGAGCAGGAATAATTCCTTGTTGATCCAGCCCACCAATACTTTGATTTAAAATAGCACCCCTGGACCGTTAAAGGTTCCTGCTTTGTTACAAGCGAATGAACATCTCTGCAAATGAGTTAGGTGCATGTATTTCGCCCCAGAGTAACCAAACATTCAAACCTATTTTATGAGAGTATTTTATGTTTGAAAATCAAGTTTTTTTTAATGTGTGCTTAAAAACACACATGCAATATTGCAGTCATTTATTTATTTAATTACACTTTTGAATTGCTTCATCTTTTAAGAACCCAAAGCAATTTTTAAGCATTTTACATATTTTCTCATAGGCAGAAAATAAGAACATAAAATACAATATACAGTAATTCCCATACAAAATCCTGTTTACAATCATTTAAAATAATACCATTTATAATTATATGATACCTTAAATAACTCTAACAACCCATTCTTGAACCTCTTGGTCCAGTTCCTCACAGATGTCAAAACTTCCTTTTAATCTAATATTATTCCACAAAGGTTTACCTAAATCTAGTCAAATGGTGCGATGCTAGCCTTATATCCTAACCAGATACAATTGTTACATTCTTTCCCATTCTAATTATACTTTTGTTTTTATTTTTATCTTTATTGGGATTTTTGAATTGCTTATGCCAAAGCAGTAAGTGATGTTCAAGATGACATGCATAATCTAAAAACAATACATTCATCACAATGACATAAAATATTCAATAGACATCGCATAAGGATAATTGCAAAATTCAGCAGTAAAACTGAAACTGCCTACCATATGACTTAATAGATCTGGGCTCAATTTAATGGCATTTTCTGCCATCACATACCAGCATTACAAAATAATTTGCTAGATCTGGAAGAATTCTAAGACAGTTACGTATATGCCTATTAGAAGAGGAGTGCTATTAACATAGCTTTAAAAGTTTTAAAACTTTCTATAAGATGCAATGATTCAGGGAGAGAGTTACACAAAACAGGAGCAGCAACAGAGAAGGCACACTTCCTTTTCCCGGCAAAAAGAACCCGTTTCAGAGATGGTATATTTAAAAGGCTTCTTTGGAATGATCTGAGAGCGTGCTTTGGGTGGTACAGCCACAATAGTGCTTAGTCCAAGGTTGTGAATCAGAATTAAATAATTTATGGACCATCATAGTGATTTTATATTGCATTCGATATTGAACAGTGAGCCAGTGAAGGTCCATTAACACTGGGGTTATGTGATCTCTGCAGCACCTCCCTGAAATTAGGTGTACAACGAGTTCTGCAACAATTGCAAAGACCTTTATGATGAAGCAGGAACTAGGGATATAGATTCATTTGAAATGAAATAGATAATTTCAAATTTGTTGATACTTTGAAATGAAAGAAAAAAAACACCAAAATTTCATTCTTTTTAGTTTTGTGTTAGTGTGCATTAACTGGATTTAGTGCGTACTAACCAAAAATGTTGCAAATAGGTTTAAAAGTGTCAAATGAGGGAACATAAGAACATAAGAAAATGCCATACTGGGTCAGACCAAGGGTCCATCAAGCCCAGCATCCTGTTTCCAACAGTGGCCAATCCAGGCCATAAGAATCTGGCAAGTACCCAAAAGCTAAGTCTATTCCATGTTACCATTGCTAATGGCAGTGGCTATTCTCTAAGGGGTAGATTTTAAAAATTTACGCGATCGCGTACTTTTGTTCGCGCACCAGGCGCGCACCAGGCGCACCAGGCACGCACCAGGCACGCACCAGGCGCACCAGGCGCGCACCAGGCGCTGAATTTTATAAGATACGCGCAGCTACGTGCATATCTTATAAAATCCGGGGTCGGTGCACGCAAGGGGGTGCACATTTGTGCAACCTGCACGCGCCGAGCCCCGCACGCGCTGCCTGTTCCCTCCGAGGCCGCTCCGATTTCGGAGCGGCCTCGGAGGGAACTTTCCTTCGCCCTTCCCCACCTTCCCCTCCCTTCCCCTACCTAACCCACCCCCCCGGCCCTATCTAAACCCCCCCCTTACCTTTGTTGGCAGATTTATGCCTGCTAAAAGCAGACGTAAATCTGCGTGTGCCAGCGGGCTGCTGGCGCGCCGTCACCCGACCCGGGGGCTGGTCCGGAGGCCTCGTCCACGCCCTCTGGCCAGCGCCACGCCCCCGGGCCCGCCTCCAAAATGCCAGGGCCCGCCCCCGAAATGCCGCTTCTTTTCGGGCATGCCCCCAACACGCCCCCTCCCCACCCCTTTTACAAAGCCCCGGGACTTACACGTGTCCCGGGGCTCTGCACGCGCCGGTGGCCTATGCAAAATAGGCGCGCCGGCGCAGGGCATTTAAAATCCGCCCCTAAGTGAACTTAATAGCAGGTAATGGACTTCTCCTCCAAGAACTTATCCAATCCTTTTTTAAACACAGCTATACTAACTGCACTAACCACGTCCTCTGGCAACAAATTCCAGAGTTTAATTGTGCGTTGAGTAAAAAAGAACTTTCTCCAATTAGTTTTAAATGTGCCCCATGCTAACTTAATGGAGTGCCCCCTAGTCTTTCTACTATCCGAAAGAGTAAATAACCGATTCACATCTACCCGTTCTAGATCTCTCATGATTTTAAACATCTGTATCATATCCCCCCTCAGTCATCTCTTCTCCAAGCTGAAAAGTCCTAACCTCTTTAGTCTTTCCTCATAGGGGAGTTGTTCCATTCCCCTTATCATTTTGGTAGCCCTTCTCTGTACCTTCTCCATCGCAATTATATCTTTTTTGAGATTTGGCGACCAGAATTGTACACAGTATTCAAGGTGCGGTCTCACCATGGAGCGATACAGAGGCATTATGACATTTTCCGTTTTGTTCACCATTCCCTTTCTAATAATTCCCAACATTCTGTTTGCTTTTTTGACTGCCGCAGCACACTGAACCGACGATTTCAATGTGTTATCCACTATGACACCTAGATCTCTTTCTTGGGTTGTAGCACCTAATATGGAACCCAACAGTGTGTAATTATAGCATGGGTTATATTTCCCTATATGCATCACCTTGCACTTATCCACATTAAATTTCATCTGCCATTTGGATGCCCAGTTTTCCAGTCTCACAAGGTCTTCCTGCAATTTATTACAATCTGCTTGTGTTTTAACTACTCTGAACAATTTTGTGTCATCCGCAAATTTGATTATCTCACTCGTCGTATTTCTTTCCAGATCATTTATAAATATATTGAAAAGTAAGGGTCCCAATACAGATCCCTGAGGCACTCCACTGTCCACTCCCTTCCACTGAGAAAATTGTCCATTTAATCCTACTCTCTGTTTCCTGTCTTTTAGCCAGTTTGCAATCCATGAAAGGACATCGCCACCTATCGCATGACTTTTTCATTTTCCTAGAAGCCTCTCATGAGGAACTTTGTCAAACGCCTTCTGAAAATCCAAGTATACTATATCTACCGGTTTACCTTTATCCACATGTTTATTAACTCCTTCAAAAAAGTGAAGCAGATTTGTGAGGCAAGACTTGCCCTGGGTAAAGCCTTGCTGACTTTGTTCCATTAAACCATGTCTTTCTATATGTTCTGTGATTTTGATGTTTAGAACACGTTCCACTATTTTTCCTGGCACTGAAGACAGACTAACCAGTCTGTAGTTTCCTGGATCGCTCCTGGAGCCTTTTTTAAATATTGGGGTTACATTTGCTATCCTCCAGTCTTCAGGTACAATGGATGATTTTAATGATAAGTTACAAATTTTTACTAATAGGTCTGAAATTTCATTTTTTAGTTCCTTCAGAATTCTGGGGTGTATACCATCCGGTCCGGGTGATTTACTACTCTTCAGTTTGTCAATCAGGCCTACCACATCTTCTAGGTTCACCGTGATTTGATTCAGTCCATCTGAATCATTACCCATGAAAACCTTCTCCATTACGGGTACCTCCCCAACATCCTCTTCAGTAAACACCGAAGCAAAGAAATCATTTAATCTTTCCGCGATGGCCTTATCTTCTCTAAGTGCCCCTTTAACCCCTCGATCATCTAACGGTCCAACTGACTCCCTCACAGGCTTTCTGCTTCGGATATATTTAAAAAAGTTTTTACTGTGAGTTTTTGCCTCTACAGCCAAATTCTTTTCAAATTCTCTCTTAGCCTGTCTTATCAATGTCTTACATTTAACTTGCCAACGTTTATGCTTTATCCTATTTTCATCTGTTGGATCCTTCTTCCAATTTTTGAATGAAGATCTTTTGGCTAAAATAGCTTCTTTCACCTCCCCTTTTAACCATGCCGGTAATCGTTTTGCCTTCTTTCCACCTTTCTTGTTAGCTAGAGCTATGGTTCTGCCATTGGCTGTCTTTTTAGTTACTAGTTTGTGCTGCCAAGATTGCAAAGTGGTATGTGGGGGGAAGGTGCCACCTGGCACCTGCTTGGTAAGAAGTATGAACAAACAAGTAATAATAGCATCATTCTAGTCACCATAAGTATGTAATGTAAGTGCATATTTTGAATTTGTAAATCCATGTTTATTTTGGAAAATGGGCCTTGGCATTTTGGGTTATGCATACTGGGGTAGACTTTAAAAGGCCTGCGTGCATGTCCATGTGTGCGCGGTTCCTGGCATGCACAGATGGATGCGGCTATTTTATAACATGCATGCATTGGCACACGGACGTGCACTAGATTTTAATGTCCACACGCGCATGTGCGGGCGGGTGGCCTCCTCCGTGCATAGGGGGGATTTTAAAAGAATCACGCGGTGATGTGATCAGGCCTTTGCCCAGTTCTCTCCCAGTCCGTTCCTTCTCTAACCCTAACCCTAACCCTATCGTTCTTCCCTCTTCCCCTCTCCTCCCCGACCCCTAAGCCTACCATAGCTATCCCCATTTTTTTCATTTCTATATTTATTGCTTCTCCGGAGCAGAAGTAAACTCCGCACATCAACCAGCTGCCGGCGCACGCTTCCCCAGGACAGCATCTAATGGTGCTGTCCCAGCCCGCCCCCTGCCCTGCCCCTCCGTGCCCAGACCCAGGAGTTACGCGTGTGGCTAGGCCCTTTCTAAAATGTGCTCGGTGCGTGCAGGGCCTGGCCACACACATAATCCCTGGTATTTGTGAGCACGGGCCTTTTAAAATCGACCTGCTTTGAATTCATTTTCATTTCATTTATTAAAATTTATTGATCGCCTACCACAGAGAGGCCTAGGCGATTTACAACATTAACATACATAATGAAAACATAAAAATAATAAATACAATACCACACAAATTACATGTATTTCACAGAAACAAAAATAACCAATCTCATATAAACAAAATAAATAGTCAATCACCCAAAATTTGTAACAGAGTCCTCACTTCTGTTAAGGTATTTGTTCTGCTGGCAGCACTCTAGAATATGTTGTATGCACGATGGATAAGAATTATGCAATACTGCTTCATTTCTCATAAATGAAGCAGGATTGGGTAACTTTGATTCTTGTAATTACATGGTTTGTTTTTTTTTGGCTAATTTGATCTTGAATGCATATATATTAATGGGGACTGGCTGTCTGATGCTTTAAACTTTGGGTGAATTGAGGACACAACAGCATAGCTCTTTGTTTTTTGAAAGATAGTACTTAATACTTTTTTGAGATTTCTAATTAAGCATCATTGTATTAATAATTGGCAATTGATTGGATTTAGTTAGTGTCAGTCTTGGGAAGTACTTGGCTGCAAGGTAAGGCATTACTGCATAGGCTTATTCCTATGCAAAATATTAGTAGTGTGGTCTTACCTTAACTGTGTGGTCTTACCCTAACTGCTGTAATGCTTTGTATTAATCTGACAAAGTCTCACTGTCTGCTTTGCCCTTAGTGTGAAATTTTAATACTCTAGGTTTGTCTTTCATTTGTGGCCTTACTTCTACCCTCTAGTCTGTGGCCACTGGGCACTGGCCCGTGGCTCACTATCCTCAGTGAGTGCTCCAGTTTATATTAATATCTGGTGGTGGATACTAGAGATGTGCGTCGGGTAAAAATTTTGTGTCGGGCTTCTTTAACTGTACCCTTGACTGCGATGACCCACAAGGGTGCCGCAAGGGTGGGAATTTCGTTTTTCTCGCGGTTTGGGGTTTTTTTTTGGGGGAGGGCCCCAATTTTTGGGTTAGTACGCACTATTGGGAGTTGAAATTGCCTAATTCAGGAAAAACGATTGCACATCCCTAGTGGATACTCACAGCCCCACACTGCACAGTAGGGATGTGTATTCATTACATCTGGTTTGATGGTATGCACGTATCTCACTGACTATATAGTTCATGCGAAAAAATGGATAATATGCGTGTATTTTTTAATAATAAGTTATGCGCATATTATCATTTTTTTTCACATGTAGTATAAAGTCAGTGAGGTAGGCAGGTACCGCCGAAACGGATGTAATGAATAAACATCCCTACTGTACAGTGCCAGTTCTCATTTCTAAATTATACATTTTGGAGCAACAGTCCTTCTACAAACATCAGAATCTGGAGGGGGGCTGAGTGAAATGCCATAAAACATCAGAAGTATGGAGGCACTTTACAGTTAAAAAGGATCAGCATTTTGCAAACTGTACTCACTGTCAAAAGGCCAACAGTAGAGGTAAGGTACTGGGCCATCTTTTAAACTCTGATATGTTTCATCATTTGTCATAAAGAACACCCAATGTTGATTTCAGGGTAGGTTGGTACTAGTCTAGGGACCCCTCCACCCACTAAAAGCAGCAGCCACAGCAGGAAAGCCATAGCAAAGGGAGCGTCCACCTCCAAAACTGATCTCTGGCCATTTCCTCCGCTGAGTAAGCAGGCCAGCAGTCCTCACCCCTGCCTCAGCAGAGGGCCACCATGGAGCAGATGGGATGGTGTCCTGTATCACTGTTCCTGAGCAAGAGGCAGACAGCATTGAAGGTGGTGACATGGAGCATTGGGGAAATGATTGCCCTGGATGGACCTTTGTGATTTAAGTGACTACTACATGTCTTAGTCCCAACTTACAATGCTCCCTCCAGAGCAACATTTATTAGGTGGGTGATCTCTTCCCTATACACTCAGTGCCATGCCTGGATCCAGGCACAGGAGGAGGGGAGTAGCACTCATTTCACCATCAGTATCTGTTCCAGTCAGAACGCTATGCAACCATACCTCTGCCTGATAGATGGTGGCAGCTGGATGAGGCAGAGTCAGGCAGCAGTTTTAGCAGGAGTGCACAAGCAGGGCACAGGTGGGCTGTGCTATACAGCCAGGTGACGGAACAGAGCCATTATCCCTCTAAGCAGATCATTTTCTAACAGTTTGGCTAAATTACGTGATAAAAATGCTTGTAAGTTATTTGAAAGCGGACTTAAATGGATAAGTTTGCTTTTAGAGTTTTAACCACACACGATTCCACTTGCTAATTTGTTTGTAGACATTTTTGGGGAAATTTTAAACGCATACTTTTGAAAATCATGAAGCATGCGCATAAGTTCAAATCTCTCCCCGGCTTTGTCTTTGGAATCATCTCAGCTTAGTCCAGGTAACCTTACATGTGACTAAGACATATGCGTAGAAGCTGACATGCATATTGGGTGGGCACTTTGCAAAAGACTTTTTCTGCCACTAAAATACTGTTTTACCTATGGAAATGCCTTTGAAAATGACCCTCTCTGTATACCAGGACGTACTTTAAGATCCAGTCTCAGTTCTTGCTGAGCTGCATTAAAAGCCCTATACTCTGTGAGCTGCCTAATAAGTCACATCATGGATTAGAGAATACCTGAGAATAATAGATGCAGAACTGACCTTGAAACAATGGAAATTCAGTAATTAAATGTGAAGATATTATCTTCAGTGGATGTGTAATAGTACTGAATAATAGTGTTATATGGCATATATTAGTGCCGTGCTCCTACTTCAAGCCTTTTGAATCTGATGTTCATATTCAATGTGCTGACCTGCTGTTTAATTAAGTACAGATTGACTAAGTCCTTGACTTTGAACTTACTGTTATATCTAATGTGCAACCTTTTCAATGTTTAAACTGCCCAGCCTAATCTTTCTAGGTTGATAATTATTCTGATAGCAATGCTATATCAATAGAAGAAATATGCCGTGCATTCTATCGCAAATATTTAAACTAGTTAAAAACCGTGTTGAGCTTTTACTATCTTGTATTTGCCTGGGAACGGGAAATCTTTCCCCGAGGCCCCCCTGGATCTCTCCTCTCCCTGAGGCCCCCCTGGATCTCTCCCCGAGGCCCCCCGAGGCCCCCCTGGACCACCAGGTAACTTTAAAAGGTTTTGGGGGGGTCGGGGGGGGGTCGATTTAAAGGGTCGGGTGGTTTTGGTTTTTTTTAGCGGCGCAGGCCTCCCTAAAAAAAAAATTAGCGATGTGAATTGGAATCGGAAATGATTCCAATTCACATATCTTAACGATCAGATTCTCCCCCCCCCCCCCCCCCCAGCCGAATCTGATCGTTAAGACGATCTGGCACATGATTCACATCTCTAATATAAATACCTGTCTAGGGAGGAGGCACTACAGTAAGGTTCGTTCTCTCTCTCTCTCTCTCTCTCTCCCTCACATACTGAAACAGGCCTGTCAGGAGACATCATAAACTGCAATATACTGGCAATGTAGCCCAAATTGGGCTAATAGTGCAACTTGTAATAACAGCCTTTATCAGAGCTGATAGTGCAATTCATGATGCACATGCTTATTAGCATAAGGTACACCCCTTTTTGGTATCCAATGCGATCTTGGAAAATGAGGCCCTTAGTTGGATAAGCACTTATCCAGCTAAGTAGGAAGCTGGATATCTAATGCCCAGGAAATGGGAGGATAAGGGAAGAGCTACTTATCCCTCTATTGTAGCTGAAGAAGTGCCAATATTCCGACTTATCTGGCTATGGTAGATGGATATGTTAGACCTGCTTAAGTTAATAGTAAGTCTAAACTTAGCCAGATATGAGTTATCTGGCTTAATGGCGATTTCTGTGGGGATATTCAGCAGTATACCTTGTAACTTACATAGCTGTTCATCTTTCAGTATTGAGGCCAGTAACAGTACCTTTACAATCCTGCTTTTTTTTTTTTTTTTTACAATAATTGAACAAAATATATAGCACAGTATAAACACTGAGTTAAACCATGTGTACATATATGTGACTGTATTAGTAGGAATATCTCAGTTTCGGATAATGGTGAAGCATGTCATAACAACATCAAACGCTGCATTCATTATGATGCACCCGTTCTTTCTGTGATCTTTATCAAAAAGATTAAGAGAATCTACCACTCTTTGCTTATGCTAGCTTTTTGTGATACTCAGGAAAGGCCAACAAAAACACTCCCAACCTAGTCTGCTCATCCACCAAACATGCAATTTTGCATTTCAAATTTTACCATTTAGATCCTTAATCATGAAGGGCTTTCTTCCATTCTGTGTCTGTGGAAAAGACCTTGATAAAGCAGGGTCTCTATGTACTAAAAATCCCCAACATTTTCTAGATTATTAATACTCATAAATATTCAAGTGCACCGGAAAGAAAACTTCTCTAATCTCATTTATTTATTAGTTTATTTATTTATAGACATTTGATATTCCATCTTTTTCCACGAGAGACTTCAAAGCAGATTACAAAACAAGCTTTTACAGTACATTGATCAAAAGTCATTTACAAGAATTAAGGTTGGAAGCAGACATTAAAATATTTAAAAAGGGCATTAAAACATGGCTATTCAAACAAGCCTTCCAAGAGTTGTTAACCCAATGATCTTAACCTACTAATTATATATCAAGGTAAAGTATATTGTTGATTTTATTATCTCTGCTCTTACCATACTGCTTCTCTAACTGTATAAATTTTATGATTATTTAGTTTACTATTTTATTTTATTTATATTATGAAACTATGTATTTACTTCCTTTTCTCTTTGGAAATGCAAATATTTTTAAATGAATATTTGTTAAATAATGTAAACCGATTTGATATGTTCTCATGAAACATCGGTATATAAAAATTATTAAAGAAATAAATAAACAATCACAGCTGAATCAAATTTACAATGGATAGCATTGAGATGCTTGGGTTTGTAATTTATAATCCTTACTTGACAGTTTAGGTTGATAGATCAAATGCACTGAGTGTCTTTGCCAAAGGGACTCTAAGGCATTTGCTCTCAACTCAGTTCTTGGGGCACACCTAGTGTTATGATTGGGCACAGGTTGGGTGTAGTGAACACCACCTGCAGGAGTGACTCAGGGGGGAGAGAAACAGGAGTAGCAATAGAACCTCTGATACTGGCTGGAGTAGAATCTGGTGCAGGCAGGAGTGTGTAGAGCTGGGTACTGGCTGGGACTTATGGAGCTGAATGCTAACAGGAGGATGCCTGTGGTGGTGGGAGCTAGCTGGAGGGAATCTGATACAGGCTGGAGGTATCTCTGATACAGAGTGCATGGAGGTAAGGGTGAACTTGATACGCAGGAGCAGCATGGAGGTATGTGTGAAAGTGAATGCAGGTAAAAGTGATCAGGATACTGGAGCTGGGTGCTGGTAAGGATGGACTCAGGATAGCGTGCAGGTAAGGGTGATACTGACTGTAGGTATGAGTGACTGGACTGAGGGAACCCGGGGAAACAAGACTGACAATAGATAGACAGACTAACCAGACAGCACTAACACTAAACACAAAACACAAACGCTCGAAGGCAACAGAGCAAGGCTGAATGCCCGAAGGCAACGGAACAAGGCAGAAAGGAGGCTAGAGCAGGGAGCCCAAACGAGCTCGATGCTGAAGCAGCAAGGGATATGCTAGGCAGGGTTATAAAGCAAGTCCAGAACTTAGAGTAGACAAGGAGGACAGACTGGGCCAACCAGGAGAGCATGCTCGTGGGGGACCTCTGGTGGTGAGGTGACTGCATAGCAGCCATAGTCGTAACACCTAGCCAGTCAGCTTTTCAGGATATCTGTAACAAATATGCATGAGGTAGATTTGCATGAGCTGCCTCCATTGTATCCAAATCTATCTAATTTATTTACTTATTTATTTATTTATAACTTTTTTTTATACCGATATTCATGGGGACAAAATATTGGTTTACAGTGTAACAAGAGATGGAAAGTACATTGAACAGGTAGAGGGAAGGGATGAAATAGGAACAGAGAAAAGCACAGAAGAGGTAATAAATTAGTAACATAACTTCAAATGCTTACATAATACATGTGCAAGTCAGAATATATAAAGTAAACAGAAACTTCAAATTCTCATGCATATTCATTGTGGATTCATTGTGTATTCATTGTGGATTTCCTGAAAACCTGACTGGCTAGATGGATTGTGAATTCTATTCTAAGGGAAGGTTTATCCAAAGAGCCATGCCTTAGCTTTTTTTCCTGAAAATAAGGTAAGATGGCTTAAGGCGTAGAGGTAGTGGTCTAGCTGAAGGAGGAGGGGAGTTGATAAGAGCCATTTGGGAGTATCGGAGTTCTTTAATGGGAGTGAAGGCGGAAAAAAGTTGAGAGATACTCAAAGGCTTATTTATTCATGCACTTGTAGGTGAAGCAGAGGTTTTTGAATTGTATTTTTCTTTTGACTGAGAACCAGTGCAGCTGGTATAGTTTTAGTGTTATGTGGTTGGTTGCTTTAGACCTCTACCAAAATTCTAGTGGCTGTATTCCATAGAATCTGGAGGCACATCAGACTGTATTGTGAGATGCTGTTAAATAGAGATTATTTTGCAATAGTCAATTTGGCTAGTGATTAATATATGCATCATGGCACTAAGATTGTGTTTATCAAGGTAGTTGTGGAGTTGGCAAATTTTACACAGATATATAAAGGAAGTCCTTACACCTTAGAGATATGAGTTTTCATTGTGAAATTCTGATTATGGTGAACCAATAAGCTTCACACTGACTCCTTGAGTTGCAAGGGAGTATCTGCCAGAGAAGGTAAGGGTCTTAAGGATGACCTTGATGACTGAGCAGAGGAGTTCAGATTTGGCGGGATTTAATTTGAGTTTGTGGTTGCTAAACCATTGGGCTATTGCTGGAAGATAATCATTGAGACTGGCAATGGACAAGGTTTGGACTTATACGATTTTTATGCACAATTGGATGTCATCAGCAATAAATGGTATTACAATTTGAAGGAATGTATGAGGTCATAGATTGGGCGAATATAAATGTTGAAAATGATCAGAGAGAGGACCAAGCCCTGGGGCACTAGTCAGTTCAGATCTCTGGGATTGGATGGTTTGTTGGTCTGTGTGATAGACTACATTTTGATGGATAGGAATGATTTGAACCATTTGAGAGCAGAGCCTTTAATGCCAATGTCTCTTAGATATTGAATCATGAGTTGGTGGTTGGATGTCAAAGGCAGCAGAAAGGTCCAGAAGGATTAGAAGGGAATCACCACATTTGTCTGCATGCAGGTGGATACTGTCAGGTTCTAAAAAAGCATGGCAAATTGACCCAGTACAATCGCACACCCCTGAAACAGAACTTTTTCAAAACATGGATCTGTGTCAGGTTTCTTGGTGAAGTTACATATTTCTTGGGACATGCTTTCTTAAAGATGGCAAAACGTTATAGCCATGATAAGTACTTTTAATTAAATATTTTCTAAAAAAAAAAAATCTATGTAAAATAGTGAACATTTGCACAAGTGTTATGAGAGGTCCATGATTATAAAGAAGCACCAGCTGGACCTGCAAAGTAATGATAGCTGTTTATGAAGACCTCTATTTCACAAATTCTTTGAACTAACTGCCGGATACTTATAGGACTTTCCAAAATCAATTGTAAGATTATTGACAAAGTGGTGAATATGTTCTTTGTTTCTTCCACTTTGGAAGTGGTTTAGTTATTAATGATGGCCATTAGGACAGAATCCTTTCCATTGCTTTTCCTGAAGCCAGGCTGGAGATGGTGCAGAATGTTGCCCTCTTCTAGGAAGTCAAGGAGTTGGAATAAATCACTTTTTCCAGCAGCTTATACAAAAAGGGAAGGTTAGAGTCTGAACAATAGTTGTCACTTATTTTTGGATC
Organism: Rhinatrema bivittatum; assembly: GCF_901001135.1. Lineage (NCBI taxonomy): Eukaryota > Metazoa > Chordata > Amphibia > Gymnophiona > Rhinatrematidae > Rhinatrema > Rhinatrema bivittatum. Next base: position 126,160,262 of record NC_042618.1, read on the forward strand.
AGAGCCTGGTTTCTTAAAGATGGGCTTGAGAACTACCTTTTGTAGTGAGAGGGGTAGGGAGCTTTGGGTAAGAATAGCATTAACTATAATGATTAGTCAGGGCAGCAAGTCATGTTTCAGTTTATCCCTTGGGGGGATAAGGGCTAAAGGGCTCACAGATCAACTGATGTTTTTGAGGATATTCTCTACCTCTTGTGGGGAAATTGTTCTGAGGTCAGACAGTGTGATGCTTTTGGGAGGCAGTTGAGTTGATCCAGCCGAAGTTGAAGGAAAAGTAATTGTTTTAGTGGGGTAATCTGGCATTGGGGTGAGCAAGGTAGAGGCATCAAAAGTGGAAGGAATAGTTTGGATTTTTTCATGATAAATTGAGCAAAGTTTTCTGATATGTAGTCACCAGTGGTGGTAAGAGTTGTTTGGGATTAAGGCCTGGATTCCATACCAGTTCAAATAATTTACCTGGATGATTAATGAAGAATTCCAGTTGTTTGTAGATATAGTCTTTTTTTGTTTGTCAGATGGCTGCATTATATTTTTTGGAATGCATCTTGCAGAAATGCAGGTTGGGGTTTTTTGTGTTTTTACCATGCCCATTCAATTTGATGAGACTGTTGTTTGAGTAGGATAAGACCTTTATGTTACCAAGGAATGTTTCTGTGAGTCTCATAGGTTTAGGTTTGAAAGGGGCTAGAGCCTCTCTTGGACTATTGCTTAGTTGCTTACTTCTCTAGCCCCCTTTAACTGTGGCTAATTTTATGGAATACTTAACTACTCATCATTGGCCTTTTGGCCAATGATTGGCAGCAAGATCAAGGAAACAAAATAACATTATTTTGAAGAAATTACAACCATCATATATGGTATAATGACCCATGAATGCAATTTATGACTTGTGATCATAAAATGCTAATATGGTTATAATCATTGGTCACTGAATCCACTAGAGAAGTACTTCATTTTTTGTTATTTTCTTATATTGCAAATAAAAACTGGTGCAGTCCAAGGATTTTGCTCAAGCATATTGCACCTATCTTCTCAAATTGTCATTGCTCCAACATATATATTTTTATAAAATTCAAAGTACTGGAGGGAGTGTGAGAGAGAGGAGTCCCGTGTGACTAGAGGGTTGCGACTGATTGCCTGAAACATCTGTTCCTGCCCTATAGTGGGTGAGACCCAAAAAGCACGAAGGAAGGCGATCTATAATAGCCGTCAGGATGAAAGAAAAGAAATAGATGCCTGTAGTAGAGATGTGAATCGTGTCCTCGATCATCTTAACGATCGATTTCGGCTGGGAGGGGGAGGGAATCGTATCGTTGCCGTTTGGGTGTTTAGAATATCGTGAAAATCGTTAAAATCGTGAACCGGCACACTAAATCCCCCTAAAACCCACCCCCGACCCTTTAAATTAAATCCCCCCCCCCAAATGCCTTAAATTACCCTGGGATCCAGCGGCGGTCCATAGCTAAATCGGGGGAAGGGGGAGGGCAGGAAAACCGGCACACTAAATCCCCCTAAAACCCACCCCCGACCCTTTAAATTAAATCCCCCCCCCAATGCCTTAAAGTACCCTGGGGTCCAGCGGCAGTCCGAAACGGGCTCCTGCTGTTGAAGCGTGTTGTCTTCAGCCGGCGCCATTTTGCAAAATCGCCGCCGCAAAATGGCGGCGGCCATAGACCAACACGATTCGACCGCAGGAGGTCGCTTCCGGATCCCCGCTGGACTTTTGGCAAGTCTTGTGGGGGTCAGGAGGCCCCCCCAAGCTGGCCAAAAGTCTCTGGGGGTCCAGCGGGCGTCCGGGAGCGATCTCCGTACGGATAATGGCGCCGGCCATACGCGTATGGCCGGCGCCATTTTCCGTATGGAAAATGGCGCCGGCAGGAGATCGACTGCAGGAGGTCGTTCAGCGAGGGTTCCGGACCTCCGCTGAACGACCTCCTGCAGCGGCGGCCATTTTGCAAAATGGCGCCGGCTGAAGACAACACGCTTCAACAGCAGGAGCCCGTTTCGGACCGCCGTTGGACCCCAGGGTACTTTAAAGCATTTGGGGGGGTTCGGGAGGGGGGGATTTAATTTAAAGGGTCGGGGTGGGTTTTAGGGGGATTTAGTGTGCCGGTTTTCGGCCCGTTTCGGACCGCCGCTGGACCCCAGGGTACTTTAAGGCATTTGGGGGGGGGGGGATTTAATTTAAAGGGTCGGGGGTGGGTTTTAGGGGGATTTAGTGTGCTGGTTTTCCTGCCCTCCCCCTTCCCCCGATTTAGCTATGGACCGCCGCTGGACCCCAGGGTAATTTAAGGCATTTGGGGGGGGGGGGGTTCGGGAGGGTGGGGGATTTAATTTAAAGGGTCGGGGGTGGGTTTTAGGGGGTTTTAGTGTGCCGGTTTTCCTGCCCTCCCCCTTCCCCCGATTTACGATTTTTTGACGATAAATCGGGGGAATTGGTATTGTATCGTGGCCCTAACAATTTTTGACTATTTAAAATATATCGGACGATATTTTAAATCGTCAAAAAACGATTCACATCCCTAGCCTGTAGTCTTAAAACAATCCTTTATTGCAGTGGAGACACAAGGGTAGCCCGACTCTGGCCGAGTTTCGCCGTTTCAAAACGGCTGCCTCAGGGGCTTACAATAATCTTCTTGAATTCATTAGTTATATATCGTCTAAGAATATAGTGTGATCATATAAAGAGCTGTGTGATCTCTTATGTTGCGTCTTGAAGCATTTGCAATAGCAGAACTCCACTAGCAAAGGCAAACCCTTGTGTCTCCACTGCAATAAAGGATTGTTTTAAGACTACAGGCATCTATTTCTTTTCTATAGTGGTTGAGAACATCAGTTGGCACTTACCTGCCTCTACTTAAGATTGAGCCCTGTGACATGCAGCCACCAATGCGCTGCCAAAGCTATGCATGTTGCGGGCACTATTAGTTATTCCTGCGCGATACAGAAAGTAAAATGTGCAGCCAAGCCGCACACTTTACTTTCAGAAATTAATGCCTGCCCAAAGGATGGTGTTAATTTCTGCCGGCACCAGGGAAGTATACAGAAAAGCAGAAAAAAATGCTTTTCTGTACACCCTCCGACCTAATATCATAGCGATATTAAGTCGGAGACCCCAAAAGTAAAAAAAAAGTAAAAATTAAAAAAAAATAAATTAGAAATTGGCCCGCGGGTCGGAAGACTGACGCTCAATTGTGCTGGTGTCCATTTTCCGAACCCGTGGCTGTCAGCGGGTTTGAGAACCGACGCCGGCAAAATTGAACGTCGGCTGTCAAACCCGCTGACAGCCGCCGCTCCAGTCAAAAAGGAGGCGCTAGGGACGCGCTAGTGTCCCTAGCGCCTCCTTTTACCGCGGGCCCTAATTTGCAGAGGCCACCCTCCTGAATCGCGCGCCCAGGAGAGTGTCCTGTGTGCGCACCGGGAGAGCGGGCGCTCGCCAGCTCTCTCGCGCGTTTTTCTGTATCGGCCTGTCAGTGAGTTTCACTTACTAAATGGAATGGCACCAGTTCACTCTTGGTGCAGCCATATTTGTAACATGACCCATTGGGCCCCTGTTGCATTCTCACAAACCAAACCAAGGTCCACCTGTTCAGTTTGGAGAAGAGATGACTGAGGAGGGATATGGTAGAAGTTTTCAAAATAATTGTTGCGTCCGTCGGTCACAGACAGCTGCGACCGCTCTGCCTCACCTCTCTTTTACCCTTTTCCTCCTCCCTTGGAAGAATGGCTGCCTCCGCTGCTGTTTGCCGAAACCCTCGGCGTTTCTGAGCCAGCATGGGCGTCCTGTCCGCCATGCTTCTTCCTGAGGCCTCCTAGGCACGCGCACGCTGCTTACATTTTTTAATATGTCATGGCAGGAACCTCGGGGGTGGCCCCACCGCATGACGTCAGTACCTCCGGTTATTTAAACCTCCGCTCTGCTCCAATTCAACGAGTTAGCAAGGACTTCGGTTTTGCTACTCTGACCGCTTCGAAGCTGCTCGCTTGGATTCCTCACTGCCCTCCGGGGTATCTCGTTCCTGCGGAAGCTCTGGGTACCCGCTCCTCGGGGGCCTCTCGCTTTTACTCGCCCTCCGGGGTTAATCTGCCTAACCTTAAGGACCCTCACTCCTTGGGGGTCCTGTCTGCTTTCTTTCAGGAACCTTCAACACTCCTAGGTACTCCCTCTCCTCGAGGGCCTACTCTACTCAGGGTATCCTGCATCTCGGCCCTCGTGTCCCTCTCTTCATTCAACTACCGAAGGAAGTTATCAGCACTGCCACTCTGTGAGTATCGCTACGCTCCAGCTCTCTTCATTCCACCCTTCAGGTTCACGGCCTATCCCGCGCTGCGGAACACTGCCACACCTTTGCTACATCTGGGTGAGACCTTCAACTTCAGAGACTTTCTGAGCTTACTGTGTTATCGCTGGACTACAGTATTGTCCGTTCCTTGGGCAAGATTCAACTCTTCAACAGCAGTATAATAAAGCTTTCTTTCCTCAATGTCTGCTTATTAGAGTCTAGCCAATCGTTGTGGTTCCCCATGAGGCCCCTCCCTGTGGGAGGAGTCATCGCCACTTCGACCAAGAGTCCACAATATGCCACAAACACAACAATAATAAAAGGACATGAACAAGTTAATGTAAATCTGTTATTTACTCTCTCAGATAATAGAAGGATCAGGGGGTTACACTCCATGAAGTTAGCAAGTAGCTCATTTAAAACAAATTGAAGTAAATTCTTTTTCACTCACAAGTACATTTTCAAAGGGCTGCATGGGTAAAAACAGGGGTTACATGTGTGGCTGAGCCTTTTGCACACCGTGCGCATTTTAGAACAGGCCCAGCCATGCACATAACCCCCGTTATGTGCAGAAGTACCGGACCCTGAAAAAGGGGTGGGCCGGGGGCATGGTCTGGGCGGGGTAGGACGGAGACCATTAGTCACAGTCCCGAGGAAGTGCGTGCTAGCAGCCAGCCTGCGGGCAGAAAATATTTCTGCTCCAGAGGAGCAGTAAGTAATAAAATAAAATAAGTTTAGACAGCCTCAACACCAGGCTCTCCCCTTTGTGCAAACCTTTGTGTGTATGTAAACATTTATTTTTATGTTTCCTTTGTTAACTAAGCTGTTTCATTGTAATCGACTAAGGATTTTTTTTCCTGCTTTTTCTGTTTCACTGTAAACCGGCATGATTTGCATTTAATGCAAGAATGTCGGTATATAAAAGTTAAAAATAAATAAATAAATAAATAAATGTGACCATTCTGAAAAAAATTGATTTCTGGATTTTTGTTTGAATCTTTGTTGATGGGGAGGAAATCAAAGGTGAAAATTGTGGCGTCTTCTCTGGTTAACGGTAAAAGTAAGTACTTTGCTCCTATTGTTGTGCATTTTTATAGGGCAGTGGGTTCCGTGGACAGTGTTATATCTGATTTATTTCAGTATTCTGGGGCATCTTTAAGCCCTGGTCAGAACCAGCAATGAGTATAAACGATTGGGTTGCCACCTGAGCTGTTAACATCTTTGACTCTAGTTAGACCACCTGGAGATAGTTTAAACTTTGGTAAGATTAGTATCGGAGATTCCATGTCAATGTCTGCAGATGGAGTCTCCTAGATGGCAGAGGCTGTTGCTAACCCTTTTCCTCTTGATCAAGATTCTAGTAATATAAGGGAACCATCAGATATCACAATTGTAGATGAGTTTAGGTTAATTTCCAAGATGGATAAAACTCTTCTAAATCTCTGAACCAACATAATACATTTTCTCAGAAACCAAGTTAAAAATGAGTGAACTTGAGGGAAGAGTAACATCTCTGGACTTGACTGTTAGCACTATGGGGACTCAAGTTTCATCAGTTCAAGCTTTGAATAACGTTCATGTTAAAGATAGCTTATATCTTCATGGTCAATATGAAAAGTTAGAGAATGTTATACGCATATAAAATCTGCATTTATTGAATTTCCCTGTCTCACTTTTCTTGTCACTTATGGCATTATTTAAAAAGTATTTAAGGAACGTTTTAACTTTTTTATCTGACAGAGAAATTGTATTAATCTAAAATTCTGTATGTTTCTGGATTTAAGAGAGATTCAGCTAACAATAAAGGAATGACTGATACTTTGATTCCTATTTGTGCCAATTTGACATATTTGTTTGAAACATCTATTGATAATATTCCAGTAACTTTGTTTTTTTTATTTCAGAAATGGACAAAAATATTTTTGAAGAAATATTTCAATAATAAGGATTTTTTGTTTTGTGGGCAAAATATCTCTTTATTTTCTGATGTGCTAAGGTAACCCAGATTTGGAGGAAACAATTTCTTCAATTGAGGCATAACATTTTAGTGTTAGGGGCCTCTTTCTTTTTAAAGTTTTCATATAAATGCTTGATTACATTTTAGAAGAATAAATTTGTTTTCCAGGATCCATTACATTTAGAAGCATTTATAGCAGATAAGTCTGAGATTGATTAAAAGTTGTAGTCTGGGACTTCCGGCGATGACGTAAGCCGAGACGGAAGCAGGGGGATAAAGCTCCGTGGCCCCGCTCTTTCGAGTTAAAATGGCGGAGGCTGTAGGCCCCACCGCGCCCGTTTTAACTGCGATTTCGGAAGACGCCCTACAAAAAATTTCCCAAAGTGTTACGGAGGCGTTGGATAGCCGGCTCTTCAAATTGCAAACCTCCATTGAAGATATTAAGGCAGCTGTGGAAGGGCACTCTAAGAGGCTAGATGTGGCGGAAAACACCCTCTCGGACGTGGGGGATAGACTGGCTGCTTTGGAACGCCACGTGGCGGAACTGCAAGCTCAGCAGAGAGAGTTGCTCGCTAAGATGGAGGAGCAGGAAGACCGAGGCCGGCGAAATAATCTCAAAATTATTGGACTGCCCGAAGCTGTGCGGGATGAGGAGCTTCGTTCGCTGGTGGAACACTGGCTTCCCAGGCAAGTGGGGTTAGAGCTGCCAGAAGGCGGGTTGCAGTGTGAACGGGTGCACCGGATGGGCCCGATGCGAGAGGGGCCAGGCCGACCATGACCTGTTATGGCCCGGATTCTTAATTGGAGCCATAAAACCCAATTGATGCGGGCTTATCGGGCAAAGGAGAAGTTGGAACACTCTGGAAATAAACTGCTCCTGTTTAATGATTTCTCTGCCAGCACCGCGGCGCAACGGAAACTTATGGCCCCAGCGTGCACGCTCCTATTCCAACGGGGCATACGTTTTGCTCTACTCTATCCGGCGAAACTGAGAGTGTCCTACAATAATCAGACACATCTTTTCACTACCAAAGCAGCTGCGGAGGGTTTCCTTGCTTCTCTGCCGCCGGTGGATTGAGATGCTTGTTTCCTCTGAGCTGAGTACGCCTGTTGCGGAGTGAGCTATATTGGTTCTTCCTGGTGCCCTGGTTGCTGCCTGTGAGCGAGGCCGCTTACCACCCCTATCCAGTCCTATTTCTCCACTGGGTTTCTTTCTAACCCTGGTTGTTGGACCGCCTGCTTATGTGTGGGCCATTGACTTACTACCCAGTCTGCTGTTTATTGTGGACTTGGTATCAGGGCCCTGCTGAGCCCTTTTGTATCTTTTGAGCCCTTTTGTATCTTTAGTTGTGGTTTTAGTTAAGTCTGTTTGCATGGGCATGGCATTGCTGGTTGACGGGGGGAAGAGGGGGGAGGGCGGGGCCGGGGGCAGGGGCCCCAGACGTTGGTGAAGAAAGGTCGGGACCCCTGTTCCTGGGAGTATGGAGGGCTTCGGTATGGGGGAGGATGATTCGGGTTGTATGAATGTGTGTGTCTGTGATATTAGGGTAGGGGGGCTTGGGGGGGGGTGTTGCGCTGTCCGGGGGGATGTGTGAAGCTTACCTGCTATGGTATATTGTGGTCACATTACGAAGGTCCGTGTCTTTGTGGTCTAGGCTGGGAGGCCGCAGGACACTATTGGAAATGGTGTTCTGGAGCCCTACGGGGCCCCAGGCTTTTGTACTATTCTTTTTGCCCAATTATGGCACAGGTTAAAGTAGTTTCCCTTAATGTGGACGGAATCCACTCTCCAATCAAACGTACTAAATTGAATGCGCTGTTTAAACGAATGAAAGCCCACGTAGTATTTTTGCAGGAAACCCATTTGGGGGACGTGGAACATGCTAAGTTGAAGCGTGATTGGGTGGGCCAGTGCTATTACTCGTCCTTTAACAGGCGCAAGAGGGGGGTGGCTATTCTAGTACATAAGAATTTGCCCTTCCAACTTACCCGTTTGAGCCAAGACGTCGAAGGGCGATATGTTCTGGTGGCTGGAACACTCTATCACCAGAAGGTAGTGTTTTGTAACATTTACGCCCCCAATGTGTATGCACCTGGGTATTTTACCTCCTTGCTGCAACTGCTTATGGAATATTCTGATCACAGTCTCATAGTGGGGGGGGGACTTTAACGTGGTGGCGAATAAAACTGTGGATATTAAACCTCCTAAATTGTCCTCCCCAGCTGATGTGGGTAAGGGTATTAATCTTTTATGTAAGGACCTACAGCTATTAGATGCGTGGAGGGTGTTACATCCTCAAGAAAGGGATTTTACCTTTTACTCTCATCCCCACGATACTTATTCCCGATTGAATTATTTGCTGCTTTCTGAGAGATGTTTTCCCCAATTGGTGGATGCTACTATTGATCCGATGGTACTGACGGATCATGCTCCCATTAGCCTTACTCTGTGTTGGGGGCCTCGCTCTCATGCACCATTCTCCTGGCGTATGCGTCCTGACCTTTATTTGGATGGCACTTTTAAAAAGTATTTACGGGATAGCTGGGCGGATTATCTTTCCCACAACCACTTACCGGATGTCGGCCCCGGGACCTTGTGGGAGGCGGGAAAGGCGGTGATGCGGGGAGCGATCATTGCTTATGTGGCCAAACAAAACAAACAAAGAAACGCTGAGATTCTTCAGCTTACAGCACGACTCCAGGCTGCGCAGGTGTTACATCAGAGTACTATGCGCTCAGAGGACAAGATCTCTTTGGATCTGGACCGAGTTGCCTTGAATAATTTGCTCCATATTCGTGCCTCGAAATCTATGCGGTACTATCGGTACCAACTGTATAAGTATGGCAACCGTCCTAGTAGACTTATGTCTCACCTGCTCCGGCCGAAAGGAGTCAAATTGTCTATTCCGGGGATTCGTGACGGACAGGGGATACATCGTACGAGCCCTGCGGACGTTGAGGCTAGATTTTTAGAATATTTCACACGGCTCTATGGCGGGACACCTATGTCCAGGGAGGGGGCGGAGGCCCTGTTTCAAGGACAGTCTTGGCCTCGAGTGACCCCGGAGGACCTCTTAGCGTTGAATTGCCCCATTTCTACGTCGGAAATTTACTCTGTCATTCAGGGTTTGAAACTTGGTAAGGCAGCGGGACGAGATGGGTTTGGGTCTGAATACTACAAAATTTTGGGTTTTCCTATTTTGGCACCCTTGCAGGGTTATTTTAATGGTTTGCTGGAGGGTCCGCCACTTTCGGATGATGCGAATGGCTCGGTTATTGTGGTCCTCCCTAAGCCAGGGAAGGACCCCTTGGAGGTGGGCTCATATCGACCCATCTCGTTGATCAATGTGGATATAAAAATTTTAGCCTCTGTTCTGGCAGCTAGACTACAGAGTTTCCTTCCCACTTTGATACACGAGGACCAAACGGGGTTCGTGAGGGGTCGCCAGGGCGTGAGAAACATCCGCCGTCTTTTAGCAGCACTTAGTTACCAATCATCGGAAGAGGCCCTTATACTGAGTCTCGATGCTGAAAAAGCCTTTGACTCTATATCGTGGGACTACTTGTTTTGGGCTCTGGACAGGTATGGCTTTTCCGGTCCGTGCCTGGGCTGGCTGTCTGCATTGTACAGTAATCCTAGCGCTACCATATTACTGAATGGCCGATCTACGTCTAGCTTTCCCATTCGATGCGGAGTTAGACAGGGTTGCCCTTTGTCCCCCCTATTGTTTGTCTTGGCGCTGGAGCCCCTGGCTAGTCGCCTGCGCGGGGACAGGACTTTCTATGGCCTCAGTGTGGGCGGCCTCCCTATGAAAACTGCATTATTTGCAGATGATATTTTGTTATTTGTAGGTCGGCCGCGCACCAGTGTCCCGGTCATTGTGCAGCTGTTTAACCAATTCGCCCTGGTGGCGGGCTTACGCATTAATTATGCCAAATCAGAGGCCCTCGCACTGAATGAACATCTGCCTGCTAGCTGGGGCGCGTCTTTTCCTTTCCACTGGGCCCCATCACGTTTTAAATATTTGGGAGTTTGGGTCCCCAGGGATCTCAAAAAATTATACGCTCTAAATGTTACTACTTGTATAGCTAACCTGCTCACTCACTTGGCAGCTTGGACCTCTCTTCCGCTGTCTTTCTTTGGCTGCTGTGCTTTGGTGAAGATGGTTCTGGTGCCCAAACTTCTCTACTTATTACACATGTTGCCTTGTTGGCTGCGGGGGGTGGACATTGGGCGCCTGCGCTCCGGTATACAGAGGTTTCTGTGGCAGGGGAAGCGGGCGCGCCTTCCTTACTCTGCTTTGGAGTTGCCGTGGAGGGCTTAATATGCCCGACTTCAGACTGTACAATGTGGCCTGTCAGTTACGCTTTGTGGGGGAATGGCTCACAGGTAAATATAAATTATGTGCGGCGGGGATGCTTATGTGTATGTCAGCCCCTATTTCTCCCGTGAGCATTATTCAATCTCGAGCCACGGTACGCTATACTACCCCGTATCCTGCAGTTTTGCTTTCTCCCTGTATCCAGGCCTGGAAGTGGTGGAGACGGTTGAATGCACGATCGGGGATCCGGTCTCTCCTGCTTCCTCTGGTCCACAATCTGGAATTTCTGCCGGGGCGGGAAGGTGGAGCCATATTTAAGTCTTGGGCATCTCAGGGGTTACTGTTTTTGTATCATATGTTCAATGAGGAGACGGGTCATCTACTGGATTTTGCAGCCCTACAGCGTACGTACCATGTTCCAGCCAAACAATTTTATGCTTTTCTTCAAGCCCGCCACTATATTCGCTCTTGTGTATGGACTGAAGCAGACATTATAGCAGAACTCAAATTCGCTAATAGTACCTTTGATACTGCTTACCTTACTAATACCATTACCGCATGGAAAATCAAGGGACAGAAACTTTGTACCATGGACCGGGCGGCTCACTTGGCGGGCCGTTGGACTGAGGCTCTCAATTCTTTGGTCACTGCTGCCCAAATCCTGAATGCCTTTGCACGCTTACAGAAGATTCTTCCCGATATTCGTCTTCGGGAAATACAATTTAAAATTTTGCACTGGCTTTATTGTGATGACGTTCGGAGATTTCAGATGCGCCTGGCTCCCACTACGTTGTGTATTAAATGTGGCCTGCAACCTGGGACCTTGGCACATAGACTATTTGGTTGCTCAACGCTTCGGATTTTCTGGACAGCCATAGAGCACGCATTGAACACATGCCTTGGCGTGGTAGTTGGCTTTACAGGGAGGGTGCTTGTGACAAGCTCCCTGCCGCACTCCTTACTGGACAGATGCTCCAAACTGAAATTTGAGAGAGTGGCAGTCATGCAGGCGTGCCAAACTATCTTGAGCGATTGGCTGGTTCCGGACAGCGCACCCACGTATACAGCTTGGGTCCGGCGCATGGCTGAAATGGTACAACTGGAACGAATGGACTTTTTGTTGGGCCGTCGCAGCCCGGATAAAGTTTATTGTGCTTGCTGGGCAGCCTTTGTGTTGATAATGCCTAAAACTATGCAGGATGACTTACGGGCGAATGGGTACACGTCTGACTGGGCAGTTCAAGGGGGGGGGGTTCATAGGGTGGGTGTGTGTGTGGATGCTTGTGGAGTGGATGTTGGTTGGGGGGTAGGGGTGGTAGGGAGGATGGGTCTTAGGGTTTATGGGGGGAAATTGCGGAAAAGGTGGGTCAGGTGGTGGCACACCAGAGGTTTTCCTTGCTCTAATGTTCATTGAATTTCTTTGTTTACTGTCATTATTGTTCAGGATGGTTTGTGAGCAATTTGGTTGCTTCCTGCTTGACGTTACCAATAAAAATACTATTCTGAAAAAAAAGTTGTAGTCTGATTAAGTGCAATTTGTTATGACCTAGAGAGATGTGAACCCTTGGACCGAGGGGGAGTTGGTACTACTTGAGGACACAACTCCTTGGATTCCCCCATCGGGTGGCGAGTCGGAGTCGAAGTAGGAGCTAGCCGGTTCTTCGCCGCTGGAAGCACGCGGTCCCCCCAGGAGGAGCCCATAGGGACTCGGGCTGCTGGGACTTAGATGGACCTTTGAGAGGTCGAAGAGGTGCGGAGTCAGTGCAAGGGCCAGCTGGGTCTTCGCCACTGGAAGCCTGCGGTCCCCCCAGGAGGAGCCCGTAGGGACCCGGGCCGCTTGGACTTAGGTGGGCCCTTGAAGGTGGAAGATCCGTCAAAGGAGTCAGAGGTCGAGTACCAGAGAGTCGCCATTCGCCGGTCCGAAATCACACGCCAGACAATCACCACTTGCTAGTCCGAAGTCGTATGCCGAAGAATCAATCAAGAGAAAGCAGGAACCCAAGGCACCAGGAGACTCACCGAAGCGAGCAGACTCGTTGCCAAGTCAAAGGACAAGAAGAGGAAGCTGCCTTAAATACCTCCCTAACCCTGACCTATCTGCTGCAGCTGAGCCTGGTTAAGGTGATGAGGCCCCTTTAAATGAGAGCAGTAGGCACGGCCTCGCGCCTAAGGGCAGGGCAGCCAGAGGACGTCCCTGGAATCATGCAGTGCTGCCCGATGCCGTGAAGAGAAGCCCAGGGGACGCACCCCCCACCAGAGACACCATTGGAGCACGGCCCAGTGTCGGCGGCCAGTGCCACGGAGAAGGCCAGAGTTCTGCCTCGGGGGGTTCCATTCGCCCACGTGCCGATGCCGACGGCAGCCCGGGAGCAGGTAGGAGAGGTAGGCAGGGCTAGCTGCGGCCCGCCGCGGGTAGGAGTTATAACATTTGTGTTATAACTCCAACCCGCAGCTGGCTGCTGTGTAGCCTCCCCTCCAACAGGGGACTCCAACAACAAGCATACTCTTCAGGCTGGCCAGGCCTCTCCTTCTGCATCGAGTCTCCATTAGCTCCTTTCCCTAGCCATTCTTGCCTTCTGGCCTCCTCAGGCCTTTCCTTATCTTGTCTTGTGGCCTAAGGGCCTTCCTTCTCTTGTCCCTGCCTTGTGGCCTATCTAGGCCTTACCTTGGCTGGCTCCTCGGGGCTTTCCTGTAATGCTGCCTTTGGGCTTTCTGTTCCATGTTCTGTGTTGTCCTTGTTTTGCCCTGTCTTGTCCTGTCTTAGTCTGCTCCTATATCAGCCTGAGTTTCAGTCTTGACTGTACTCTGTTCCTGAGTTCCAGTTTTACCTGTACATTGCTTCTGAGTTCCAGTCTTGCCTGCACACGGTTCCTGATTTCCAGTTTTACCTGTACATTGTTTCTGAGTTCCAGCCTTGCCTGCACTCCATTCCAGTCCAAGCCTTGATTCCAGCCTTTCCTGCACTTGGTTCCAGTCTAAGCCTTGCTTCAGTTGTACCAGACTGCCCAAGCTTTGCTCCAGCCTCGTCCTGCCATCCTGCACCACTCTGGAGGTGGTGTTCCCCATGCCTCATCCAAACCAGAGCCACACATGCAATCTAGGTTGGATAATAATTTATTGTCTCCATTTGTTTAATTTCCTTCTGTTTTTATTACTTGGGAATAACCTCCCCCTTAACTGTGATTAGGTCTCTATCATGACTGTATAAAGGATATTTCTTATGTTGATTTTATATTTTTTTTAATTGGAATGTGTAATACATATGATATTTTTGTTTTGCTTAAATGTAATATATTTAAATTCCAATAAAAACAAAATAAAAAAAATCAAAGTAGTTACCTTAGAGAATAATATATTTGCTGGTTGTGGTTCTCAAACACTTGCTATGATGGAAAACAAAAATCAAAACAGTAACCCGACACTGCAGTGTTTCGAATGAAACATTCTTCCTCAGGGGTTGATGAATATGCAGGAAATTGTTACCTCCTGATCAAGAAAATTTATGATTAAGTTCGATTCAACGTTCACAATTAACTTCATCCAGCACAGAAAAAGGAGCTTTCAATGAGATACACTCTGACCCGACCAGTGTTAGCTTCATGATGCAATCGGTGAGCTGTTATTGTTCAATATTCATTGGAATTTTACAAAGGCTAAGTCAGGATATGAATTGGGAAGGAACTGCCCAGAGAATTCTTGGTTGAGAGGAAAGGAAGGTAAAGCCAGAGATCAAATGAGGTTTAGAGTATTGCCACAGGAATTAATAGAGCAGACTGGATGGGCCTTATGGTACTTATCTGCCATCATATTCTAGGTTTCACAACAGAAGAATTTAAAGCAAAGCTATTATCCCTATACAAAAATGGAAAACCTCAGCACAGAGGTGATTAAGCTGATTAAAAACATTTTCTTAATAGACTCTAAGAGAAAGCAAGTCTGATCTTTACAGAAGGCTATAGGAGACATACACTTGCCAGATGAATGGATATGCTACTGTAATGAACTAGTCTAATTAGACAGAGAATTGAAGATATCCCTCAGGCATCACTTATTCAATCAAGTTTAAAGACCATGATTTCTCAATACTTCTGTAATTCTAGGATTTTAATGTAAGGGGTGGGGTGGGGGAGGAGGGGGTAACAGTGCTTGAGGCAAGAACACAATTCTTGCAGTATATTAACTTGCATGTATTGCACATAGTTTAATGGAGGCGATCAAAAAAGCAAACAGAATGTTAGGAATTATTAGGAAGGGAATGGAAAATAAAACAGAGGATGCCATAATGCCTCTGTATCGCTCCATGGTTTTGGTTCCTTGTAAACCGGGGTGATATGTATACTATACAGGAACCCCGGTATATAAATTCTTTAAATAAATAAATAAAATGGTGAGACCGCACCTTGAATACTGTGTGCAATTCTGGTCACCGCATCTCAAAAAGGATATAGCTGCACTGGAGAAAGTCCCGAGAAGGGCGACCAAAATGATAAGGGGTATGGAACGGCTGCCCTATGAGGAAAGGCTAAAGAAGTTAGGGCTGTTCAGTTTGGAGAAGAGACAACTGAGGGGAATATGATAGAAGTTTACAAAATCATGAAAGGACTTGAACAAGTTAATGTAAATCTGCTATTTACTCTCTAAGATAATAGAAGGAACAGGGGGGCACGCCATGAAGTTAGCAAGTAGCTCATTTAAAACAAATTGAAGATAATTCTTTTTTACTCAGAGCATAGTTAAGTTCTGGAATTCATTGCCAGAGGATGTGGTTACCACAGTTAGTATAACTGGGTTTAAAAAAGGTTTGGATACGTTCCTAGTGGATAAATCCATAAACTGCTATGATGGTAATTAATAAGCAATAGTAGCTTGTGATATATTTAATATTTGGATACTAGTAGGGGATATGCAGAGGGAAAAGATACGTTGCTATTCGGTATTTGTTGTGCTGGAACCCAAATCTGTTGCATCCGTTTTCATAGGGGGAAACCCAATTTGTCCATTAGTTGCATTCGGTATTCGTTTTCCATTAAAGTTGGAAAAACAAAAAAAAATAAAAACCCCATCCCAACCTTTAAATTTAATTAACTACAACCCCCACCTTCCTGACCCCCCCAAGACTTGCAAAAAAGTCCCTGGTGGTCCAGCGGGGGTCCTGGAGCAATCTCCTGTACTCAGGCCGTCGGCTGCCAGTATTCAAAATGGCGCCGATAGCCTTTGCCCTTATTATGTCACAGGGGCTACCAGTGCCATTGGTCGGCCCCTGTCACATGGTAGGAGGACCTTGCAAGACTGGAAGATTGGGCATCCAAATGGCAGATGAAATTTAATGTAGACAAGTGCAAGGTGTTGCATATAGGGAAAAATAACCCTATATGCATTAGGGATGTGAATCGTTTTCCATATCGTCTTAACGATAGAAATCGTGTGGCAGGGCAAGAAAATCGTCTTAGGCACGATTTTTTAGTTAAAAAATCGTTAAAAATCGTTTTTTCCGATTAGTGCGCACTAACTGGGAGTTAGTGCGCACTAACTGAAAATGATACAATTTGACACTTTTCAGGTCAGTTAAGGTCAGTTTAGGAATGAATATGTATTCCTATTGGCTGCCCTCTTATTTATTCATGTTACCAAGCTTCCTACTGACAGTATATGGGGGATGGGAAATGGAAACAGTTGGTAGCTTGACAAAACAAGTAATGTGATCAGTCAATGTGACTAGAACTTGTGCCCTAACCCTGATACCAGGGGTATTGTGATCTTCCTGCACACAGTGCCCTATCCCTATTAATACCAGGAGTGTTGTGATCTTCCTGCACACAGTGCCCTATCCCTAATACCAGGGGTGTTGTGATCTTCCTGCACACAGTGCCCTATTCCTGATACTGGGGGTGTTGTGATCTTCCTGCACACAGTGCCCTATTCCTGATACCGGGGGTGTTGTGATCTTCTTGCACACATCCCGGTATCAGGGATAGGGCACTGCATGCAGGAAGATCACAACACTCCTGGTATTAATAGGGATAGGGCACTGCATGCAGGAAGATCACAACACTCCTGGTATTAATAGGGATAGGGCACTGCATGCAGGAAGATCACAACACCCCTGGTATCAGGGATAGGGCACTGTGTGCAGGAAGATCACAATACCCCGGAGGAGTGAGGGTCAGGCAGCTCCCCCCTGTCTGTGAAGCCAGCCTCTCACTAGTAATGCAGGGAGGGAGCTGTCTCAGACTTCACCATCCTCCCCCCCCCCCCCCTCACCCACACACCATTCACTAGCTGGGACATGGGGGAAGTCAGGAGTGAGGGTCAGGCAGCTCCCCCCTGTCTGTGAAGCCAGCCTCTCACTAGTAATGCAGGGAGGGAGCTGTCTCAGACTTCACCATCCTCCCCCCCCCCTCACCCACACACCATTCACTAGCTGGGACATGGGGGAAGTCAGGAGTGAGGGTCAGGCAGCTCCCCCCTGTCTGTGAAGCCAGCCTCTCACTAGTAATGCAGGGAGGGAGCTGTCTCAGACTGGTATCAGGGTTAGGGCACTGTGTGCAGGAAGATCACAACACTCCTGGTATTAATAGGGATAGGGCACTGTAAGAGATGACTGTAGTAGATTGAATAAAGATCTGATGTTTCTGCTCTCCTCACACCAAACAAAAACAACACACAAGCAGAGAAGCCCTTCTTACAAAGCTGAGCTAGTGAGTTAAGTAGGAGGAAAAGTAAACATACTGGTGCCAGTGTGGCTACTTAAAAAATACACTTACCAACAATCAATTACATATATTTGAACTGTGTACAGTTCCAGCCAGGACCACCTTTCTAAAATGCACAGTGATTGGCAAATTCAACATGCACTAGCATTTCAGGTGCCTGCTAACAAAAATAATAAACAAACAAGTTCTAGTCACGTGAGTGCTGATCATTACATTACTTTTTTTGTCAAGCTTCCAACTGTTTCCATTTCACATCCCCCCAACCATTACCTCAGTATTAGCCTTGGTAACATCAATAGATAAGAGCACAGCCAGCCAATAGGAATACATACATACATATTCATTCCTAAGTGACCTTTACTGACCTGGGAAGTGTGAACACTTTGTTTCATTTTCTGTTGGTGTTCGTTAGTTTCCAGTTCCATTTCCCATCCCCCCAACCATCACCTCAGTGGTAACCTTGGTAACATCAATAGATAAGAGGGCAGCCAGCCAATAGGAACACATATTCATTCCTAACTGACCTTCAGTGACCTGGAAAGTGTTTATTTGTATCATTTTCAGTTAGTGCGCACTAACGGGGAGTTAGTGCGCACTAACTCGAGTTAGTGCGCACTAACACGATTTAACGATTTTTAACGATAAATCGTTAGAATTTCTATTGTATCGTGTTCTATAACGATTTAAGACGATATAAACATTATCGGACGATAATTTTAATCGTTGAAAAACGATTCACATCCCTAATATGCATAGTTACACGATGTTAGGTTCCATATTAGGAGCTACCACCCAGGAAAAAGATCTAGGCACCATAGTGGATAATACTTTAAAATCGTTGGCTCAGTGTGCTGCAGAAGTCACAAAGCAAACAGAATGTTAGGAATTATTAGGAAGGGAATGGTTAATAAAATGGTTAATAAAACCATATATCGCTCCATGGTGCGACCTCACCTTGAATACTGTGTACAATTCTGGTCACCTCATCTCAAAAAAGATATAGTTGTGATGGAGAAGGTACAGAGAAGGGCAACCAAAATGATAAAGGGGATGGAACAGCTCCCCTATGAGGAAAGGCTGAAGAGGTTAGGTTCAGCTTGGAGAAGAGATGGCTAAGGGGGGATATGATAGAGGTCTTTAAGATCATGAGAGGTCTTGAACGAGTAGATGTGAATTGGTTATTTACACTTTCGAATAAAAGAAGGACTAGGGGGCATTCCATGAAGTTAGCAAGTAGCACATTTAAGACTGATCGGAGAAAATTATTTTTCACTCAACGCACAATAAAGCTCTGGAATTTGTTGCCAGAGGATGTGGTTAGTACAGTTAGTGTAGCTGGGTTCAAAAAAGGTATGGATAAGTTCTTGGAGAAGTCCATTAACAACTCTTAATCAAGTTTACTTATGGAATAGCCACTGCTATTAATTGCATCAGTATCATGGGATCTTAGTGTTTGGGTAATTGCCAGGTTCTTGTGGCCTGGTTTTGGCCTCTGTTGGAAACAGGATGCTGGGCTTGATGGACCCTTGTCTGACCCAGCATGGCAATTTCTTATGTTCTTATGTAACTCAATGCCCTCTTTCACATAAAGTACAAACCCTATACCAATTTGATCTATCCTATCATTTTGATATTTTTATCCTGGTATCTCAGTGTCCTATTGATTATTCTCCTTCCACCAAAGTGCTATTCTCCTTCCACCAAATACACTTTGGGGTGGATTTTAAAAGAAGCGCGCGCGGTCTACATTTGTGCACACTACCTGGCGCATGCAAATGTACACCTGATTTTATAACATGCGCACGCAGGCGCATGCATGTTATAAAATCCGGGGTTGGCACATGCAAGGGGGTGCACAATTGTGTACCTTGCGCGAGCCAAGCCGCACTGCCTTCCTCCATTCCCTACCCCCCCCCACACCACCTTCCCTTCCCTTCTCCTAACTCTCCCGCCCCCCCCCCCCCCAGCCCTAAGCTAAACCACCCTAAAATAATTAACTTACAAGTTACGCCTGCATTGGGCAGGTGGAAGTTGCGTGCGCCGGCACAGCAGCAAATGGCTGCTGTGCCTGGAGGCTCCGGCCCTGTCCCTGCCCCCACCCTGCTCCTTTTTACAAGCCCCGGGACGTACACGCGTTCCGGGGCTTTACGCGCCTCCGGGCCTTTTGAAAATAGACCTGGCGCATGTAACCCCCATATGCGCCTAAATCCAGCTGGTTTTACATGCGTAGGGCTTTTAAAATCTGCCCCTTTAATTCTCCCATCTTATTTATTAGACTTCTAGTATTTGCATACAGACATTTCAATATATGTTTTTGTTTATATTAACAACCTACTCATCAGTTGACAAGGGTAATTTGGAATCTTTCTGCTCTTTACTTAAAGACACCTTATCTACTTTTGCATTTATTGAAACCTCTCTACTGGGATGCCCTAATTTCCCTGTTCTCTTAGTATTCTTCAAAGATACATCATTCTGAACCATGTGCTTCTGAGCGACTGTCAGCTTTCCCCCATCATCTTGCTTAAAAGCTCTGCTATCCTTACTGCAGTGAATGCATTGAGGAAAATGTGGTTCCTTCCTTACTTTAAAGTGCTTCCTGGCCAGAGATGTCTTTCATGATTTCTGCATTCTTAGGGCTAATGTTGGCAATGGAGTTGAGATTGAGGGTGGACCCTGAGAAAAAATGCTGGGAACATTGTTCATGCTCTGTTTTGCTTGCTCCTCCTGGGGGTTGCTCTCAACAACATTAGTATCATCTATTTCCCCTAGGAATGCACCAGAGGCTAAGGTGCTACTGACTAAATATCTAAAATTTTCATCTACTCCCTTTTCAATTTCTGATTCATGGAATTCCAGACAAGATTCTTTCTTAGAATCAGTTGTTGAAAATACTGCCCCCATTGTCTGAGAAACAGTAACCAGAGAGAAGCATGCTGCTGATTTTGGCTGTTGCATTTCTGCTGCCTCTTCCCTGCTAAAGTTAGGCTTGGATGGCTTTCCTGACTTTTCTATCTGCTCCAAAACTATAAGGAGAGTAACAGGTTTTGGTGACACATGATCTCCAAATTTCATCTACTTCTGCCATTAACTGCCTTCCACTCCTACCATTCTGAGGCTCAAAAACTCTTTTTCAGTTTAGGGGCAGGATTGTTGTTTTTTTATCACTGCGACTAAGCTGGGCTGGCTCTTCAGTAAATACTCTAGCCCTGCCAAGGCTTCCATTCCTTTCTCTGCTTTTTCCTTTCCATGGCATGATGAAATTTGAAGCACCTACTGAGACTTTGGATATCACAAAAATAATTTTGTTTACTATGCCACCAGGTACAGTACCACTGTACTGTATGCAGAAATATTTGTCTCACACACACAGACACACACACAGATACACACACACACACACACACACACACACACACACACAGTGCTGTGCACTGCTAACTGACTCCTTTTCCACCCACAAAAAACTGTTAGAAGGTTAAACAGAATGAACAAAGTGGGCTGCCTAGCAAGACTCATCTTAATCTTCGCTTGTCAGTGTTCTAAGTTCACTGCACTGCACTAGATACTCAGAGATAAAAGCACTGCTTCAATTTCTACACTTCTATCCCTCCCCTAGTGAACAGAGAAAATGCAATGCCACTTCCTCTGTCTTTCTGTCACGTGTGAGACCACTGCAGCAGAGAAGATCAGAAACATCCCTTTAACAGTGCAGAAATCAACTTTTTAAAAGCTATTTTAAAATCTGAGAGACTTCTCAAAAGCAGATCCTTCTCTACCAACTGCTAGAGTGGAAACAGAGATTTTCTTGCATATGCTCAGACCTTTCAGTGGGAGGATGTCTGTGCCACTTGATACAGACAGCAACTATAAATTAGTTAAACAATGCTTCACTGTGATTTGTCCTCAATCCAGTCTCCTTGCCAACTTGTCCTGCCTCTGCTCCCAGGAGGCTATGATATCACACAGGCAAGAGTTGGTTGCTAAGTTTCCTGCACCTGTTTTATTTGCTCCAGCACAGCCTTAGATTTGAATGGGCCATAAACTTGAATGGGCTGCATAAACAAATAAGGCAAAAATTTGTATTCAAATTCATGGGTTCACAAATGAAACAAAAATGGACTCATTTGTTGCATTTTACTTATTTGTTTAAAATAAAATGCACATCCCTACTGTCCTGCATAAGAGGCTCATTAATAAACTAAGCAACGTGGGGGTGGGTCCCAAGATAATGACCTCAATTAGAAATTGGTTGAATAATAGATGACATAGGGTAATGGTAAATGAAGTTTCTCTGAAGAGAGAAGGATAATTAGTGGAATGCCTCAAGGATTGATTCTGGGGCCAATTCTGTTAAATATCTCTGTCAGTGATATTATGGAAGAGTTAGAAGGGAAAGTTTGTCTTTTTGCAGATGATACTAAAATCTACAACAGACTGGACATCCTTGAAGGAGTAAATAGAATGAAAAGTGATCTAAGGAAGCTTGAAGAGAGGTCTAATACTTGGCAGTTAAGATTCAATGCCAAAACGTGCAGACATGTCCTTGGGGGTACAGAAATCAATGGGAGTGGTATGCAGAAAGTGGTAAAGAGCTGATGTTTTTTGACCAGGAAAGAACCTTGGGGAAATAGTGTCAGATGATCTCAAGGTAGATATCAGTGTGAGATAAGTTGGGAGCCAGAGCCAGAAGAATGCTTGGATGCATAGGGAGAGGCATAACCACTAGAAAAAGAAAAGTATTAATGCCTCTTTTCAGGTCATTGGTGAGGCCTCACTTGGGGTAGTGTGTTCATTTCTGGAGGCTGTATCTCAGAAAAGATATAGAGAGGCTAGAGAGGGTCCAGAAAAAGGTAACCACATTGTGCAGAGTTTTTACCAAAAGTGCTAGGAGGTGCGACTGAAAGACCTTAATTTCTATACCGCAGATGAGAGGCAAGACATTTATTTATTTATTTATTTATTTATTTATTTTATATACTGACATTCAATCGAGATATCACATCGGTTTCCAGGTAACTGAGAGAATAGGGAGAGTGCTGCCCTATTTTACATTATAACATGATAACAATTATAACATGGTAACAATTGTAACAGAAATACATGAGGGAAGAAATACATGAGAAAGACATAAGGGATATGAACAGACATTTAAATACCTAAAAGGTATTAATGCATAAGAAACAAGGATTTTTCAATGGAAGGAAGCTGTAGAACTGAGAGGCACAATATGAAACTCCAAGGGGTAAAATTAGAATCAATCGGGCCGAATCAGTAAAATCGCGGGAGAGCGGGCAAGCGCAGGCCACTCTCCTCTGTGCGCGCGATACAGTATTTTAATTTATTTTAATTAGGGCCAGTGGTAAAAAGAGGCGCTAGGGACACTAGCGCGTCCCTAGCACCTCTTTTTTGATGGAAGCGGCGGCTGTCAGCGGGTTTGACAGCCGACGCTCAATTTTGCCGGCGTCGGTTCTCAAGCCTGCTGACAGCCATGGGTTCAGAAACTGGACGCCAGTAAAATTGAGCATCCAGTTTTCGACCTGCCAGCCGCGGGCCCATTTACATTTTGGGACCTCCGACTTAATATCACCATGATATTAAGTCAGAGGGTGCACAGAAAAGCAGTTTTTACTGCTTTTCTGTGCACTTTCCTGGTGCCGGCAGAAACTAGCGCCTACCTTTGGGTAGGCGCTAATTTCTGAAAGCAAAATGTGCGGCTTGGCTGCACATTTTGCTCGCGCACTGTACTGTATCGGCCTGAATGTCAGCAAGTACTTTAAAAGTACAAATTTTTCCTGGAGAGGGTGGTGGATGCCTGGAATGCCCTCCTAGAGGAAGTATTAACTGGTTTTTTTACCTGTTTTTTCAGATTGACAAATTTAATAAATGAGTTTAACATCGCTTAGCATTAGACAAATAGATGTGTGACAATATATTCAGGCTACTTTATATAACTGTTACGGTTGAGGACCCTTGGGCCAGTTGGAACAGAAGATGGTACGCTGTGGAGAACCACGACACGCACCCCAACCGGGAGGCAGCTCGGAGGGCTCAGAGAAGGCTTCGACACTGAGACACGGTGGAGTCCTATGCGACCAAGGACTCGGCGAAGGCTGAAAGGACAGACAACGTTGGGCCCCGGTGACTGACGAGTCTTCACCCTGGAAGCTGGTACTCCCCCAGGAGGAGCCCATAGGAGTCCAGCCACTGGGACTTTTGGAGATTCGCCCTGGAAGCCGGAGCCCCCCCTGGAGGCGCCCGTAGGGGCCCGGCCGCTGGGACTTAGGTGAATCTTCTGGGCCAGCGAAGACCAGGAAGACAGCTGCGTCGGAAGCCGGGAGTCGGAGGAGAAACCAAGCCAAGGATGAGGCAGAAGACGGAGTCATGGACGGAGCCAGGTCGGAGCCAGAGGTCAAGGACAGTACCAAGCCAGGAACAGCAGCCGAAGACGAAGTCGGGGACGGAGCCTGGTCAGAAGCCAGAAGTCGGACGTCGAAACCAGAACCAAGGGGCAGAGGCAGGAGACGGAGTCAGGAGCAAGCCGGGTCGAAGACAGAAGCAATCCAAGAGCAGACAGCAACTAGCAAGTCAGGAACTCCTGAGAACCTCGTTGCAAGGTGAGGATCTATCCCAGCTGCAGGGTAATATACCCTGCAGCATCTGACGTCATCCTGGAGCTGTCCTTAGTAGGGATGTGAATCGTTTTTTGACGATTTAAAAAAATCGTCAGATATTTTTTAAATCGTCAAAAATCGTTAGAGTCGCGATACAATAGAAATTCCCCCGATTTATCATGAAAAATCGTAAATCGGGGGAGGGAGAGGGGGAGGGCGGGAAAACTGGCCCGCCAAAACAACCCTAAAACCCACCCCGATCCTTTAAAACAAATCCCCCACCCTCCTGAACCCCCCCAAAATGTTTTAAATTATCTGGTGGTCCAGTGTGTGTGTGTGTGTGTGGGGGGGGGGGGGTCCCGGCGCGATCTCCCGCTCTCGGGCCATCGGTGCCATTTTGGCTACCACTAATATAAATGGCGCCGATGGCCTGATAAAAAAAACCCCCACCCGACCCTTTAAAATTACCCCCTTAGCCTCCCCCACTCTCCCAACCCCCCCAAAAAAACTTTTTACACATACCTGGTGGTCCAGGGGGGCCGCGGGGAGTGATCTCCCGTTCCCACGCTATCAGCTGCTCTAAAAAAAATGGCACCGATGGCCCTTTGCCCTTACCATGTGACAGGGCAAAGGTAGTGCCGGCACCATTTTGAATATTGGCAATTCGGCCCGTGTGCAGAAAATCGCTCCCGGACCCCCGCTGGACCCCCAGGGACTTTTGGCCAGCTTGGGGGGGCCTCCTGATCCCCACAAGACTTGCCAAAAGTCCAGCGGGGGTCCGGGAGCGACCTCCTGCACTCCGGCCGTATTGCCAGTATTCAAAATGGCACTGGCGCTACCTTTGCCCTCACTATGTCATAGGGGCCGACGGTCGGCAGTTTGGGCCAAGGTTCAAGGACATTGGCCGAAATCCCCATTGATTTCCGAACCCTTTCTTCGGAGCTTGGCTGGGGCCCCGACTGCATACGGACCATCTTCCTTCAAGAGCTTAGCCCCCAAATCAAGGACGAGCTCGCGAGCTGGGAACTACCTAGGTCCTTGAAAGCCCTTATCGACCTGGCAGGGCGTATTGATAGGCACCATCAAGAATGCCACCAAGAGGTCCAGATGACTACGAAAGCCTCGACTCCTTCGAGCCGCCCTCAACGCTCGCCTTCTCCCAAAGGTGAATCGGGAGACCTCCGAACACCGGATGAAGAGCCCATGCAATTGGGCCGTGGGAGACTCTCCACACAAGAACGCCGACGGTGAAGTACAGAAGGACTCTGCTTCTACTGCAGCGTGGCGGGCCATCAAATAGCCGTATGCCCGGTGCGGCCGGGAAAATTCTCGGGCCTAGGACCTGAAGGAGGTCTCTTCCTGGGCCTAACATCACCTGCACCTCCACTATCCCTACCGGTCGTACTGACCTCCGCGGACAGAGAGTTCCATTCATTAGCCCTGGTAGACTCCGGCCGGGGGCAACTTTATTATGAAAAGTCTGGTGGAGCATTTGAAAATTCCATAGGCTTGCATCCAACACCTTTGGTCATTTCATCAATTCAAGGCAAGCCCCTCCTGGGATGAGTGACATAACTCACTGAGCCTGTCCAACTGAGGGTTGGGCTCCTTCACCACGAGCGGATGACCTTCCATATCCTGGAACACTCCATACATCCTGTCGTCTTGGGGCTCCCCTGGGTCCAAGAACACTGCCCCCAATTCGACTGGAAAACTTTACAGTTAGCCCAATGGGGGCCGAATTGCCATGACAATTGCCTCCAAGTGGTGGCTCCTATTCAATGCTTCACCACTCTCGTCAATCTCCAAGGGTTGCCTGCCCCTTATGCTGCTTACTCAGATGTTTCTTTTAAGCAGAAGGTCGAGACTACAGAAGCTTCAGACGAACCTCAGTTCACAATTGAGCCATCACGTGTCCTATTGTCCGCCACCACGACTGTCCCTCCCGAGAAGACTTTTGTTCCGTCGCACTTGCGGAGACAAGTCCTGGCGTGGGCTCATGACTCCCATTGCTTGGGTCACCCAGGACAACATCGGATCTTACAGACCCTTCGCCGTTACTATTGGTGGCCCAAGGTCAAGAAGGATGATCGATCCTATGTGGAATCCTGCCAGTAATGTGCCCGGCATAAGAGGATTCCAGGTTCATCCCCAGGTTTGCTTCACCCATTACCAGCACCCAACGAACCCTGGACCCATCTTGCGACGGACTTCAAGGTCGATCTGCCTTCCAGTACGCCTCCGACCCCCCAACCTATTGCCTCTGAAGATGACCTCACCTATCAGATCCGAGCAGTGTTGGACGTGCAAAAGCATCAAAAGGAATGGGAATATCTGCTAGCTTGGGAGGGGTTCGGCCCAGAAGAAAACACCTGGGAGCCGATGGCCAACATCCTAGAGCGGGGCTTGCTAGATCAGTTCCACAGAGACCATCCGTCTAAACCCAGGCCTCCGGGGAGGTGGCCTAAAGAGGGGGGTACTGTTGTGTTCCGTGGCTGCGGATAGCTGCGGTTGCGGCCCCCTACCTGAACGCTGGCAGCGGGCTGCCGCAGCAGCGGAGGAAGTGGCAAGAATCCAGTGGTCATCGTTCCCGCGCATCGGCGCGGGCCTCCAGGGTGACCGCCGGGCTAGGAGCCATCCTTGCTTCTCCCTGGCAGTGTCAGGCAGCCTTCCTTTGGGGTCGGGGATCCAAGATGGCCGCCACCATCTTAGGCGCGAGGCCGTGCCTCCTTACTAGAATTAAAGAGACCTCGTCCCTTTAACTCCTACACCTGTTTCCAATGAGCCAGAGCAGAGGAAGTATATAGGAGACTGCCTCTGCTCATTCCTTCACTTGGTAACATCCTCTGTCAGCGTTGTTTGAGTCTGCTTGCTTCGGTGAGTCTTCTTGCTTCGGATCCTAGCTTCCTGGTTCCTGTCTCGTCTCATTGTTTCCTTGGTTCCTGACTTCGGATTGGCAAGCGGTGATCCCTTGGTGTGTGACCTCGGACTGGTAAGCAACGACCCTCTGGCACTTAACCTTGGACTTCTTCTGGACCATCATCTCTGAGGGCCCACCTAAGTCCCAGTGGCCCAGGTCCCTACGGGCTCCTCCGGGGGAGACCGCAGGCTTCCAGGGGTGAAGCTCCAGTTGGCCCTTGCACTGATCTCACGACTCCTTGACCTCTCAAAAGTCCACCTAAGTCCCAGCAGTCCGGGTCCCCACGGGCTCCTCCCAGGTGGACCGTGGGCTTCCAGTGGCGAAGACACAGTTGGTCTCCTCGATGTCACGACTCTTCGTTTGCCTCCACGGTCACCTCAGTCTCCAGTGCCGAGGGTCAGCCGGTTGCATCTTCGGTTCCGCCTCGCCACCCGACGGGAGAACCTGAGGATCCACCTCCTAAGGTACACCATCCTCCCGTCGGTCCAAGGGTTCACAAGCCTGAGCATAACAAGACAATTTAACATGTATCTTTGTAACAATCCTTCTCTTTTTTTACATCAATCAACAGTTAAACAAAAATTTGAAATTCAAATGCTTTGAAATTTTATTTCTAGCTTAGAAATACTTTGTAAACAATGTTAATAATTACTTTATCTCTTTTTTCCAGAACTTTGAACTTGAATCAACTATAAGTCAGATAAGTACCACTTCTCTGTGTGTTTGTCTTAATTTTACTCTGTGTACAACCTTCAAATTGGTTCCTCAAGAAATTGAATCTTTATGATATCTCCTTATTTTTCAGGCTTTCCTAAAACAGAGAAACCCATTTACGGTAAGTATCCTTTTTTCACTTCTTCACTATATGTGTTTGCTTTTCCAGTGCTGTCTATCTCTGTTATTTTACTTTCCTATTGAGCTCAATATTTGTAATGACTGGACAGACATAGGGTGTGTTTTCTGTAAATGTGTTCACACATTTATCTGTGATCCAACCTCAGCCCATTGTGATGCAAGCTCCAATGCAAAGTATCTGGCACAGGAACTGTCTTCTCTGGTGATGTATCCTGAGGTCACTGGCACTGGACCTTCTTTTGTCAGCATCTGCCTCCAAGGGGGTACCTACTACCTACCTATACCAAATCAAAAACAAAGCCTGTCTCCCTGGCAGCAATAGGGATGTGAATTGTTTTTCTGACAGATGAAAATATCGTACAATATTTTCTCATCTGTCAGATATCGGGGGGTCCCCAAAAGCGATAGGAAACCCCACAAAATTTTCCTGTGTTTTTCTTATCATTTTTTGGGGGGGGGAAGGGCACACAGAAAAACAAGCCCCAAACCCACCCCGACCCTTTAAATCAAATTATTTAGAATCCCCCACCCTCCCGACCCCCCAAAAACTTTTCTAAAGTACCTGGTGGTCCAGCGGGGGTACCGAGAGCAATCTCCCGGTCTCGGGCCATCAGCTGCCACTAATCAAAATGACGCCGATGGCCCTTTGCCCTTACCATGTGACAGGGACTATCGGTGCCATTGGCCGGCCTCTGTCACATGGTAGGAGCAATGGACGGCCTGCGCCATTTTTTAAGATGGTGCCAGCTGTCTTTTTTAAGATGGTGCCGGCTGTCCATTGCTCCTACCATGTGACAGGGGCCGGCCAATGGCACCGATAGCCCCTGTCACATGGTAAGGGCAAAGGGCCAACGGTGCCATTTTGTTTACTGGCAGCCGATGGCCCGAGAGCGGAAGATCACTCCCAGGACCTCCACTGGACCACCAGGTACTTTAGAAACATTTTTTTTTTTGGGGGGGGGGGGGGTCGGGAGGGTGGGGATTCTAAATAATTAAATTTAAAAGGTCGGGGTAGGTTTTGTTTTCTTCGGCTCAGGACAGCTGAACAAAAGCGCTCAGAACCGTGGGCAACGAAGGTTTCCCGCGGTGGTTCTACAAACATGATACCGGAAACGGGTCTGGTACCGATTCACATCCCTAGCAAGTATCTTCAGCTTGTTAAAAGTCTTTCTAGTGAGAGCGTCCAGTGGCTTGGTGAAACTGTTTTATTTAGCTAATAAAAATAAATAATAAGTAATAATTCCCTGTCTTTAAATTCAGGGGAACAGCAGTTACTTTTCCACAATTTTTCAAACTTCTCACTTCCCTCTCACTAGAACAGGGTCTATTAAACTAAACTGCATCACTGTTCAGATTATTTACTTTTAACTACTGCGTCCCCTTTATTATTTACCTTCCAGGGCACAGGTGACACTTGGAATTATCTTCTTCCTTCTTCTAAACTTCTCAGGAACACAGTAACAGAAGTATTACTGGTTACTTCAGCTGTTCCCCTTGGGTGCAGGCAGGTTCCAATGCAAATTCTTTGGAATAAGACAGAGCTAGCGATCAGCACTTCTGCCTTTTTCCAAAATCCACCTGTTTTTCTGCTCTAGTCTCCATGTGCAGACCCTTTTTCTTTCAGGAGTAGATCCTTGCTCTGCTGATGTCACTAAAAAATAGTGCCACTTTTAGAAATCATTATCTCCCCTGGCACTGCCACTTTGAACCTTCCTAATGACACTCCAGGGAATGGTCACTCCAGTTTTTAGTGTTCCTATGCTGGCAAATCACCACCAAAAGTCATGAGGCTAGCCCTTGTGCTTTTGAGGCTTGTTACAGGGGATACAGTGAACTTCAGGCAAAATGTGGACTGGATGCCATAAAGATCTAAAGTCCTGGCACAGGGGCTTTTCCTGGCCACATTAAAGTTTCTAACTGCCTTGGTACAAGTGAAGAGGGCTAATACTGGGCAAACCAACACCAATGCTGGTCCAAACTTTTAAATTGTTTTTCCTGGGGGCTGCATGGACTTACTTCCCAAGTTTTGAATCTCCCTCAGGGACACTCCCCCATACCCATGAGTTTGTTGTTCCAGGAATCATTGCTGCTGTGCCTGTTCTCCACTGTTCTCCGATGTACCTCAAGTATTCCTGAGGGAGCTAAGGATCCTGTTACAGTGTGTGGGGGGGGGGGGGGGGGGGGAAGGGGGCTTGCACAGTTCCCCTGCTATTTGACTTTATTTTTAATTATTTGACTTTGGATTTTATATTTTTTCTTTTATTTCATTGCCCAATTTCATTTTATTTCATTTTTTTCCTATGCCTGTCCCTGCAGTGCTTACATGGCCCAGCTCCTTTATGGGGTGATGACATTATTGCTGAGCCGCCAGGCCCAATAAAAGCCTTCTCCATGTTGTGGGAGCTTGGCTAAGGCTTCCCGCCACTTCTGCTGTCTCCTCTCATCAGCCCCCAGCTGTTTCAAAAATGGCAGGGGCCTCCTGCTTCACTGCAAGATCCCATATTGATTTGAAAATTGCCCTCATTGTGTCAAGCACCTCTGCTAAGGCAGCTTATTACCAATGACCATATCTATTTGTTCTCCTATGGCACAGCAGAAAGACACAGAATTGAGAGGCCACTGAGCCTAGTCACGATGGTCATAATTATTACATAGTACCGAGCCCTGCTCAGCCACCACTCATCCACAACTCGAGAGCAGAGTAATGGAGGCAGATTTTGAGGGAGAGTTGTGTGTGCATTGAGGATTGGGTGGCCCTGCCGGTTGGCTGAGAGATCTATAGAGGCAAAGCCCAAGTTTGAAAGTTTCAGCTTTAAAGGCAGTTGGCTGGTGGGTTTTTTTTCCTCTTTGTCCGATCATCAGGAACAAGGTAACCACCCTTTCTCTCTCTGCATTGTTTGTTGCATTTTGTCTCCTGAGTGATGCCACGGTTTGGGGGTGGGAGACCTGAGCCAACTTGTTGATTTGTATGTTTGTGTGTGGTGGGGACACTACTTAAGTTGGAAGCTAATCTTGCAATTTTGGGATTGGAGGATGCCAATGACGTGCTGGGGTGCATATTGGATAGATGGTCAGCGGATGGCCACTGGCATCTATTTTCCAAGAAGTTTCCTTTGCTGGATCATAGTAAGGATGGACTTCAACTGATGGCCATGGTCTGCCGGTAGGAGTCTGAGGCCCTGCTGGGATGTGGAGGAAACAGGTGTTCATTGTTATGGCTTGGATCATATATTACAATACATTTTCTTGAACTTAAGAAGATCATGGCACAAATTATTTTGGAGTCTTTTTTTCAATTTAGTGGTGGCAGAATTGGATTACAATAAGCATTTCCCTGAAGAAGAAAATACTATTTTTGAAACGTGGCCCGTGTTGGGTTTCTTGAGTGGAAGTAGCAGTGTAGATTTGGTTTAGAGTTGAGAGGAAGTAGGAGCTTCTTGCTTGTGGTTTGGGCCTTATGGTCTGTAATCCAGAAGAGTTGGGAGACTAACCTTTTCCAGTACACAGCCTTTCTGGATGGGTTGTCTCTAATGTTGAGTTTCTGGAATTTTTGCTGAGTTTTTGGAGGTTTTATTTATTTATTTATTTTGTGATACTATGGTTTTTAACCTGGGAAAGGATTATGGGGAAGTCACCACCTGGTGTGGCCAGCATAGGGAAGACTTTGCATGTTCCAGCCCACAAACTGAGATTGGTAGCCAGTGGTGAGCTACTACAAGAGAATTCCATGGTTTGGACATTTGAGGGAAGAATTCGTTTTGAGGATCTGGGAGGAAGAGTTTTGCTGTCACTCTTCCTACTCCAGAGTGGGGAAAATTAGAAGAGAGGATTGTTCCCTGCTGCCTGGACCTTTCATCTGAAAGATCCCGTGTGTCATCTGGAGAAAGAGAATTGAAAAGATCTTTTTGTTATACTTGGAAGCCCCCATCTGGATTCTTGATATTGGGGAGAAGAGGTCAAGTTGGACCCTGTCTTTTTCTGCCAGGATTTTTAGAATGGGAATTTTCTTCCCACATTAGGATACTCCTGTCCTCCTGAGAAGCCTTACTTTTCCAGGCTCTGAAGTATGAGATCTTTCCCTAGCTCAGTTACTGAGGGACACTTGGCACAGATAAAGAAAGTTGGAGAATTGTGAATACCAACTGTTGTGCCAAGGACTGATGTGTAAAGTGCCATTATTTGCTACTGAAGATTTGCTACAGATTTGTTTTGGATTCCCAACTTGAGCATCCAGAGTATTTTGTTGGCATTCACATTTCTCCCATTTAAAGAGAAGAGAGAGGACCTCAGGCAAGATCATTTGAGTGTCATCACCACACCTTTGAGGAATATTTCTCCCCCCTTTCAGAAAGAACCTGACACCCTGGGGCCGTGAGAAAGAGAGTAAGAAAAAAAGAGTTGGCCACAGGATCCATGTACCAGTCTGGCATACTTATAGACACAGAATAAGGCTCAGGGGTGCTTGGACTGGACTTAGCACAGGCTAGGGACAATCATAAATATGGCAGGTTACACACAGGAACAGTGGCGGGCTTGAGTAGCAAGCTGCAATGTTAGTCAAGAACTAGAGTCAGCAACAGTTTACACAAAAATAGGTTTAACTCAAAATCTGGCTTTACAGAAGCAGACTTAAACAAGAAGATTCACTTGCAGGAACTAGAATCAAGAGTAAATTGCAACTTCAAAAAGTAGCAAGTTCTGTAGCAAGAGGCAAGGTCAGTCTTTGGGTTGCTGCAAACAGCTTCCTGCTTCCCAGCAACTCCTTTTAGCTGAGCTGAAGACAATCCCCAATGCCCAAGGGTGTGGCCTCCAGGGCTC
Source organism: Rhinatrema bivittatum (assembly GCF_901001135.1). Taxonomy (NCBI): domain Eukaryota; kingdom Metazoa; phylum Chordata; class Amphibia; order Gymnophiona; family Rhinatrematidae; genus Rhinatrema; species Rhinatrema bivittatum. The sequence goes on from NC_042618.1 coordinate 126,192,744, forward strand.
TCTCATCCAGATTTCTCTCTTACCACTTCTGCTCACTTCAGGTGCCCAGCTAGTCTTAAGGCTAATACTTTGGTCTTTGACCTCAGATCGGGGACCGATTTAGGATGTTGCCTTCCCAAGGCACTTTTGTTGCTTTTATTCACCCACTTTCAGTAAGGGTCTGTTACAGGGTAGCAGAAAGCTATTCTCTGCTGAATGAGATTCAGCAGAACTGGAAGGCAGCGAATCTTAGCGATCTTGCTGCCCCAAGAATGTTTGTCAAACTAGGCACAATATAATGGATGCCAACTGACAAATCCGGGGCTGCCTAAGAGCCAACAATTGTTCCAACCCCCATTGGGCTCTTGTCCTGACAGTACTCCTGCCTTCTAGGTACAACCACCAGAATGGAGCTACACCTGGAAAGCCTTAAATTGCATTCGTATCCTAGTCAGTAAGTCAAGAGCCAACATGTGAATTGAAAGTAATGGAATTACCAGATTTCAGCTTTGTACATAAACTTGATGTACAATCAAATAAAAAATCAATTTTCAATATAAAGGAATGCCAGATTTTCAATTAGTACTGATCAAACAATAGCAGATGATATGAAGGCATGTTATCACTGCAGAAAAGCTGATCATACTGTAACTTAGCCAGCTGCCTACATCAGACATATATAATTTATGCTATAAAATAGGATTCTTAGGCCTAGATTCATCAAATTGTGATGTGTCTTTGCAGGAGGCGTTCCACTATCACGGTGGATGTAGCTGTGATAGTGGGGTCCCTCCCCCCAAAACACATCATGGCACATGGTGTATTCTTTTGTATGCTGGCCAAACACCACCACACAAAAGAACACGGTGAGCAGCCTTTTAACATGAAGGCAGCCCCAAACTCACAGGACTACCATCATCTTAAAGGGCCACTGGCTGCCAAAAATATTAACCGCGCCCAAACAGGGAGGTTCAGTAGGGGTCATTGCTGACCTCCATTTCAACCCAGAGCCACAGGTAGAGGTGGCCCCGACTCCCGAAAACTAAAAATAAAGTTAAAAGTATGTGCGCGGCGGCAGTCCACCCTCCCGGCCCTCCTGATGGAGCAAGGCCCCTCTCCCTCCCCCATCTCCCCCAAAAGAAGAAGGGCCCCCTCCCCCTGGCCCCCTGATAGATGCAGGCCCCCTCCCATGGCCCCCACAATAGAATAAGGCCCCTCCCCCAGCCCTCCAAAAGATGAAGGCCCCCTCCCCCAGCCCTCCTCAACAGATGAAAGCCCCCTTCCCTTGGCCTCTGATAGAAAAAGGCCCCTCCCCCAGCCCCCCTGAAAGATGAAGGTTTCCCTAGCCCCCCAATAGATGAAGGCCACCAATAGAGCAAGGCCCCTTCCCCCTCTCTCAGCCCCTCTGAAAGATGAAGGACTCCCTCCCCCTGGGCCACCTGATAGATGAAGGTCCCAATAGATGAGGGGGGCCTTCAGCTTTTCAGGTGGCCAGATGGAGGGACCTTGCTCTGTTGAGGGGCCAGAGGGCTGGAGGCCTTCATCTATTGGGGTGTGGGGAGGGGGAACCACCTCGAATAGCAGCCCTGGGTTGAACCGAGGGTCAGGAATCACCCTCGCTCAACCTCCTAGTTTGGTTGCATTTTTTTAGTTTTTTGGTTTGGGTTTTTTTTTTAATATTATTATTTTTTCCCCTGCCACTTTAAAGATGTGGCGAGAGCCTCGGGACCCGCATTAGGGTCCCGGGCTTCCTGCCACACATCTAATGCATGCCAGAGAGGTGTAGTTATTTTATCGCAGCTGAACATCTTCTCGGTCACCTTCAATAAAGTTTTAGCATAGAATTGCCTAATGATGAGCTTCTTTGCATGCATTTGCATTATTCATGCATGCAAATTGCATGCAAAGAAGGTCATTGTAATAGGGGAGGTTATCTGGGCAGGCACATGCTAATTATCATGTAAAGCGTGTGATATTGCTGCAATTTATTTTATTTATTTATTTAGGCATTATTATATACCGAACATTGTATGTACTGCACATCGGTTTACATCAAAATTTGGGGATAAGCCTTTAATACTTATCCTTAAAAAATGAAATATATAAATAAACCCTATAAAATTATTAAGAACCCTGATAAAACTCTAACTATAAATTACAAAATAATAAAATACATTAAATTGATAAAAAGCATCCTAACTACTAGTGACATCTTTAAAAAGTTAAAATTATAAAAATAAATACTTCTTATCTAATCTGAGTTATTTTCCAGAGGGGATCGCTAAAATGTTATTCTGAATTGTTGAAAGCCTGCTCATACAACCATGTTTTTAGTTGTTTCTTAAATGGTTGTATGTTTGCCTCTAATCATAAATTGAGAGGAAGAGAGTTCTAGAGTTTTGGCCCAGCTAGGGAGAGAGCCCTTTCCCTAACCGCCTTTAAATGTGCTGATTTCGGCGATGGGACTATCTATCGGAGCAATATCGCATGATATACATGTTAGAGCCTTTTATGGCAACATAATGCCCTAACGCATTTTGATGAATGATCCATTTAGTGTCTATTTGAAAGACTAAGCTAATCACCACAAAATGTGATAGCAAAGATTACATACGTCCAGCTTCTAACTTCTGCTTCTAGGAGCATGTGGATTGCTCATTTATACAAGAAGAACCAAAATTACAGGCTTTAAGATAATGTAGGTAAATCATTGAAGTGGAGATGGACATTGATGCCACTATGTAGTATGTATTTCATTCCCTAGATTATACAGAATATGAATGATCACATCACTCTTTTCAAGTCAAATTATCTATTTAGGGTCTACACAGGTGAAAAACTAATATAGTCATTCTTAGGCTGGGAGTCGGGGTGGGGTGGAATCTAGTATGATAATGAAACATGGGGCTTAAAGGACTCTATTACTGTACATTTAACCATGTAGATATAGCATGCCCTGTCTCTCTCCACTCAGCCTTATGATCCTTATCACTTCACCTCTATGTTAAGCTCTCCTTCCCTAACCATATCTCCAACTTCTTTCCTCCCAGGGCTTCTCGCACTTACCTCTTAGCAGAAGGCTTATTAATGGTGTACAAACTGAGTCTGCTTTTCTTTGTTGGAACTATGGTAAACTGTGCCTTCTGGTAGAAGGATTTGGGGAATCCTATCAGTTTCACTGCTACTCTTTCATATCACCATAGTTATCTTTTGCTGGCAGGTCTTCTCACCAGCACTGCTTATCCTTTCCTGGTAGTGGGGCTTAGAAATAGCCACCATTGCCTCTTCCTCTCTCCTACTAGTAGGACCCTGCCAGCCCCAGTGCTAACCTCTTTCTGTTAGTGTGAGGGAAGAGGATCTTTGCCATTGCCATTTGTGCTCTCCTGATGGTGAAGACAAGAACCTGCCTGTACCACTTCAATTCTCATTATCCTGTGGATCCAGAGATGACTGCTAGAACCTCTTATTCCCTCCTTTGGAGGGCTCAATAAGTCTTATCAGTTCCACTTCTTCTGGTCTTCCGATGACAACACCTGAGATGTCCTGCCTGCCCTGTTCTTCTAAACGCCCATGCAGCCTTCTTTAAAGCCAGGTGGCTCACTGTGTAATAGATTCTGCAGATGGGGCCTAGAGAACCCAACTTGCTGCTGCTCATGCATTTTTAGCTAAACCGCAGCAATAGCTCTTATATATGTGCATGTCTGACACTCAAACATTACCACTTTGTGCGGAGTTATAAAATTACCTTCTCTAATCCCACAGCTTATTTTCTAACTAGGATTTTGAGAAGTGGTATGCAGCATGAGTCTTTTCACTGGCTGCTCTACAAGTTTGGAATGCAATGTCAGGGTCTGTTAGAACAGAACTGAATCTTCTGAAATTTCAGAAGCATATGAAGACACATTTGTTTCCAAAGGTAAGGTGAGTTATACCTGGGTGTAGTCTGAGTAAGTGAAGACTCCTTTGAATGAGAAATGTTTTTATTTTGGAATTATGTAGTTATTTTAGATTTTAGTTTTAATGTTATGCTTATTTTATTTTATGCTATTTTTATAATGTTTTTGTATTTTAATATGTATTTTGATATTTTAAATTAAGAATGCTATTGTAACCCTGACTAGGGTCACCAAGTGGTATGCTAGAAATTTCTGGAGGTTTCCAGTTCTCCAGGGTTAATGAGAGGACGGAGAGTTCTGCTATTGCAGGGTTTGTGCATTTTTACAAAAATCCTTCCTGTTTAAGGAGGAGTGTAAGGGGGTTATTTTAGATTTGTGCTGCAGAGCTGAGTGATGTAATAGTGTAGATTAGGTAGCAATAATAGGAAGTACATGCCATCTAAGGGGGGATGGGTTTGAGGAAAGGTTATTTAAGATGCTACTCCAGGCATCTTAGGGAGTGAATTAAGAGAAAGAGATGTCTGAGGAGGTCTTTGGGAGTGTAAAGGCTCCTGAAGCAGAAGTATCGTTAAACCTTGAGAAACTGCAAGGATTCCTACAGCCATCCAGAAGAAGGAGCCCTCAAATCAAGGGGTACTGTCTTTGCTGGGGAAGCACCAGAAAATAAGTTATTGGACCATTTTGCCCCGAAGGCCTTAGGGTTAAATGTGGATTTTCTGTATTTTCCTTTTCAAAGAAATACGTTTGAAGAGAAGATCTCCACTGCTTTTGTTTAGTTGGGAACTGTATGCTGCGTCTTAACTGAAGATCTGTACTCTGAAGAAGTGTTTTTGTTTTTGGACATTTTAATAAATGTTTTCTTATTTGGAACCAAAAATTGTTGTTGATATTGGACTTTGTTATATTTGGTAAGTCTTCTCCTGGGTCTCTCAGAGATTGCTTTGACCCCCACGGACGATCCCTGGAGGACCTTGACTGATCTTGGAGCTGCAGCAGGATAGCGAATCCTCTCTGCAGCCTCTGAAGGTGACCACGAGGAAAAGGGGGTTATGAACCACTTTCTGTGGAAGGAAGGCAAAACGATTACCGTCATGGTTAAAAGGTGAGGTGAAAGAGGCTATTTTAGCCAAAAAAAATCCTTCAAAAATTGGAAGAAGGATCCATCTCAAGAAAATAGGATAAAACATAAGCATTGTCACGGTAAGTGTAAAACATTGATAAGACAGGTGAAGAGAGAATTTGAAATGAAGTTGGCCATAGAGGCAAAAACTCATAATAAAAACTTTTTTAAATATATCCAAAGCAAGAAACCTGTGAGGGAGTCGGTTGGACCATTAGATGACAGAGAGGTTAAAGGGGCTCTTAGGGAAGATAAGGCCATTGCAGAAAGACTAAATGAATTCTTTGCCTCCGTGTTTACTAATGAGGATGTTGGGGAGATACCAGTTCCGGAAACGGTTTTCAGGGGTGATGACTCAGACGAACTGAACGAAATCACTGTGAACCTGGAAGATGTAGTAGGCCAGATTGACAAACTAAAGAGTAGCAAATCACCTGGACCGGATGGTATCCATCCTAGGGTTCTGAAGGAACTAAAAAATGAAATTTCTGATCTATTAGTTAAAATTTGTAACCTATCATTAAAATCATCCATTGTACCTGAAGACTGGAGGGTGGCCAATGTAACCCCAATATTTAAAAAAGGCTCCAGGGGCGATCCGGGTAATTATAGACCAGTGAGCCTGACTTCAGTGCCCGGAAAAATAGTGGAAACTATTCTCAAGATCAAAATCATAGAGCATATAGAAAGACATGATTTAATGGGACACAGTCAACATGGATTTACCCAAGGGAAGTCTTGCCTAACAAATCTGCTTCATTTTTTTGAAGGGGTTAATAAACATGTGGATAAAGGTGAACCGGTAGATGTAGTGTATTTGGATTTTCAGAAGGCGTTTGACAAAGTCCCTCATGAGAGGCTTCTACGAAAACTAAAAAGAAATGGGATAGGAGGCGATGTCCTTTCGTGGATTACAAACTGGTTAAAAGACAGGAAACAGAGAGTAGGATTAAATGGTCAATATTCTCAGTGGAAAAGGGTAAACAGTGGAGTACCTCAGGGATCTATATTGGGACCGGTGCTTTTCAATATATATAAATGATCTGGAAAGGAATACGACGAGTGAGGTTATCAAATTTGCGGATGATACAAAATTATTCAGAGTAGTTAAATCACAGGCAGACTGTGATACATTACAGGAGGACCTTGCAAGACTGGAAGATTGGGCATCCAAATGGCAGATGAAATTTAATGTGGACAAGTGCAAGGTGTTGCACATAGGGAAAAATAACCCTTGCTGTAGTTACACGATGTTAGGTTCCATATTAGGAGCTACCACCCAGGAAAAAGATCTAGGCATCATAGTGGATAATACTTTAAAATCGTCGGCTCAGTGTGCTGCAGCAGTCAAAAAAGCAAATAGAATGTTAGGAATTATTAGGAAGGGAATGGTTAATAGAACGGAAAATGTCATAATGCCTCTGTATCGCTCCATGGTGAGACCGCACCTTGAATACTGTGTACAATTCTGGTCGCCACATCTCAAAAAAGATATAGTTGCGATGGAGAAGGTACAGAGAAGGGCAACCAAAATGATAAAGGGGATGGAACAGCTCCCCTATGAGGAAAGGCTGAAGAGGTTAGGGCTGTTCAGCTTGGAGAAGAGACGGCTGAGGGGGGATATGATAGAGGTCTTTAAGATCATGAGAGGTCTTGAACGAGTAGATGTGACTCGGTTATTTACACTTTCGAATAATAGGGGGCATTCCATGAAGTTAGCAAGTAACACATTTAAGACTAATCGGAGAAAATTCTTTTTCACTCAACGCACAATAAAGCTCTGGAATTTGTTGCCAGAGAAGGTAGTTAGTGCAGTTAGTGTAGCTGGGTTCAAAAAAGGTTTGGATAAGTTCTTGGAGGAGAAGTCCATTAATGGCTATTAATCAATTATACTTAGGGAATAGCCACTGCTATTAATTGCATCAGTAGCATGGGTTCTTCTTAGTGTTTGGGTAATTGCCAGGTTCTTGTGGCCTGGTTTTTGGCCTCTGTTGGAAACAGGATGCTGGGCTTGATGGACCCTTGGTCTGTCCCAGCATGGCAATTTCTTATGTTCTTATATACTGTTTATGCAGTATATACATTTATTAAATATATAACTTTGATCCTGCAACCTTTTAGCGTTAAATAAGGGATACTACTGCTGAGCTAAAGGAGCAGTAATGGGCCCTGACCTATTAGCCAGGTTGCTCATATCCACCCCTTTATGACTGTATTCTATTATTGTTAAATATCACGTTATGATATAAATTTGACATTTTGTTTTGGGTGTTTGTACCCTTCCCCCCCTTTTTTGGTGTCTCTGAATGACAGAAAAAGTGCTAAATTCATGGTGCAGTCTTCCAGTGGAGATGATAAAAGCACAAATGAATTTTGGAATTCTATAAGGCTTGCATCATGCATAGGGAGCCTTTAACAGCAGGAAAGCAATAGTGAAGCTGGAAATCAAGTAGAGTCTGCGGAATTGCAGTAGGTAGAGAAAATAGGTTGGCTAGATAGGCCCAGCAATCTTTATGTGCTGTAAAGGTCTATGCTTGCATTTCTGTTTTAGATTAAAACAATACCTTGTATTACAACTCAAAATTGCTTTTTTCTTCCCTCTACTGCCTGTTTTTGCCTTCAGTTTCTACTTCGTTTTTGATACCTTCCTTTCTCTTTTACTGCTATTTTAAATCAGCGAACTGATTACATGGAAAGTACAAGAATAGGTGGAAAAGAGGGAAAGAAGAAGAAAATACAAGAGTCACTGTTGGAAATGCACAACTACAGAGCATATTATGGAGTGGAAGCTTGAATGGGGCAAATCTGATAAAATGTTTAAAGCAATACAAATATGCAAAAAAAATATCAGAAGGGAGGATGAAAGAGCAATATTATTTCTGAATTATGGGAAAAGAGGGGGGAGGGTCGGTTAGATATTTGGTAGAATGTTCTGGGTTTAAATTTATTTCCATGCCTGTAGCTAAAAGAATACTGACTGCTAGCATGTAAGTCACACATTTCAAAGGCAAAAGCCACAATTTAAAAGTTACACTTGATTTCAATTTCAAGAAGTAATAAGCAATTGCAAAATAGCTTATTATTAACCACTATACTGCTCATCACTGCTCTCTCTTTAGTATATTCTCTGCAGCTTTTAACCTTTAGAAGCAGGCATTCTTAGTAACAATAAAACCAAATGCTGCAAACATGCTAGACGTGCATGAAGCAGAAGTCTAAAACGAAAGTTCATGAGCTGACAGTCTGGCATCATAACTGGATATGCTTTAAAATGACAGTCAAACTTTCCCATGAGGTTCATGCACTGCAGCACAGTATAGTACGTGCAATAGGCTTTGGCACAAAAGGTGGTTATAACTGAAATGATATTAGGGGAAATTAACATGATAAGTGAAAAGTGGATCAATAATGTTGGCAGTTACATTTTCCTTCCCTTATATATACACCCAAGTATATGTCAGTAAAAAAATGCAGACTGCTCTATAAATCAGGCAGCACACTGATTCATTCTCCAGCCTTTGGCTCTGGTAGATTGGAAGCCCACCCCAGGGGTTAAAACAAATCTGCAGAATGCAATGAATGTTAAGCAGGTGCAATAATTTGTGAAAGGAGCTGGGGTGGCTTGGTAGTTAATGACTTGGAAGCACTGGTATTTCATCTCTTCGACCTCAAGTTTACACCTGCTTAAGGAAGTGAAATGCCTCAGGTGGTCTTAGCTTGTATCCTCATTGGATACAATTTTATATTACAAAAGTAGCACACAAATAGCATGCATGTGGTTAGCACATACAACAAAACATCCATTTCCACCTGTACTGTAGCTGTAGTAGTGGGAGATGGAGGCTTGCATATCACTTCTGTTGTGTCCATGTATGCATTCCCTGGCAAAATGATACACGAGGACCTGATTTTATCACAAGGGTGATAAATAATGGAAAAATGAAAAATTACCACATTTGCTGACACAATGGAAATTACTGGCTGCCACTGCAGATTGTAGCTGGAAAGGGAGGAGGACATGGCTGTAGTGGCAGATCGGAGCGCAGGAGAGCGAGGAAGAGCAAGTAGCAGTAGCAGATTGAGGCCTGGCAGGGAGGGAGAAAGTGGTGGCCACAATAGCAGATCAGGGGTGGGAAGGGGGTTCATTCATTGGCAAGCAACAGAAAAAGCAATAAAATGCCCCTTAGTTGTTAAAATTCAAGAGAAACATGATACAGCGAGGTCCATGATTAAACAGAAGAAAACTCTGTACTAAGGGGGTCATTTACTAAAGGTTTTCTCTCATTTTGTGTCTATGGAAAAAAATGCTTAGTAAATGACCCCCCCTAAGAAAGCTAAGAGCCAGTGCAGCATAATAATGTCATTATATTATAATTGCTATGCATTTATTTAGGATTTTATTTATTGTGAGCAATGCATTGCAAAGTTAATTTTAATAAGAAATACATATAGAAAGAGCACAGATGAGGGCACACAGAAATAGTAAAATAAGAGCTCTTTATTAGGTTGAATCTTTCTGCCAATGTGAGTGAAAAGAAGTGGTACCTCACTGTACCCTGCTGTGCATTTTACAAAACATGTTTCTACTTGTTGGTAGGCCAGCACATGCTTGTGATTTCCATTAGTTCATGGATCATGGCTCTGTACAAGCCACCAAGTTAATGAATAAGACAACTTTTTATCTCATGATTATAATGCTTTGAAAAGGACCAGCTAAAGAAATATTGCTGTCCTGACCAGCTTCAAAATGTGCCCAATCCTGCATCTTCTCTGCTTCTTTTTTCTGCATCCCTGCCGCCACCACCCCCCACTTAATCCACTCTCCTTCCCTTTTCTTCCATTCCCAGCCTACTCAAGTCCTCCCCTGCAAAGCAATCAGGCAGTCCTGGGTCCCACTGTTATCAGTGTATGGTGACAAGGCTGCAGCAGCACTCCTCCTCTATAAAGGACGTATTGCTGCCGTCACTTTGGGTGCAATGTACTGATAGTGGTAATAGGGCCCAGGACCATCCCTCTAATTCAGATGAGGGGACGCACAAGGGCTTAAGGGGTCAGGTGTTTATATGGAGCTGGAGAGACTGGGAGATTTCAGATGGAGCAAAGTAAGACTATGGGCGAAGGAGAAAAGCAGCATCCTGGGGAGTAAGGGAGAGAGAGAGTGGCAGCAGTGGTGGGATTCACTGGGCATTTTTGCCACACCTTGAAGCTTCCCATTGTAAGCAGCTATCTATGCTGCCTACTAGGTTGCACCTGTACTGACTTTGAGAATATGACAAGCCATACCTTTTTCAACCTGTGACTGAACACTGGTTAGATAATAGTGGATACAGTGGGCCGTGAGGGTGATTATTGATGTTGGGACGCTTCTAGTCAGTATCCTTGATATGATGACTTTCAAAACTGATTGTGCCATCTCAGGTTAGTTTGCATCATTAGATAGGGTTCATAGTTTTACTCCTAGTTTTGTTTTTGTTTTATTTTGAGACCTGTTTATTTTATTGTGAATGTTTTATTGTAAGCCACATAAGACACTTTGGATATAGCAGCCTATACAATTTTAATATAAATATATAAATAAAGTAATTAATAAAAGTATGATTATCTACATATTCAGTAATCTTGTTCTTTATAATAGTTTCAACCATTTTTCCCAGCACTGATGTCAAACTCATTGGTCTGTAGTTTATGTTGTCCATCATATGATGAATACATCCTAAAATGAATAAACATTTGGATCAACAAAGCTAAGGCAAGCCAAAGTTGCACTTTTACCTAATATGTAACCCAAATTTACCAAATACATGAACACTGACAGATATAGACCAAGAGCTCCAAACTGGAAATCCTATACCTATATTGGCCTAAACTGACATGTGTAGTATTTCTGGAGTCCAACAGGTATCACATTAACCATCCACTCTAAAGCATTCAATATAAATAGGAAAATAAAGCAGTACATTTTTAATGCTTATGTTTTATGACATCAAAAAAGAATTACTACTATTATGTAAATACAATTGAGTAAAACCATTGGTTAGTGATATGAAAAGATTTTCCTAAATTTTCAAGTAGTAGTGGTCTAGGGGTATATACTGATTTTTGTTTCATGTCATTGGCAGGGATTTTTTTTCCATTTTGTTCCAGTATTAGTGTGCACTGTTTTACAATAGAATGCACTAAAATGTTTTAGAGTATGCTATTGGCAGCATGTACTAAAAACACACACCACGCAGCATGACTATAAAAAAGACCCCCTTCAGGTTTCTTCCATACCCCCATGAACTTCCCGGCCCCCTTTAGAACTCCTAGCCCCCTCTCAGCATAGCGCACTGATAGAAGTGCAAAGTTTGGCAGCAGTGATCCCTAGTTGCTCCTGACCTGGTAGTTAAAAAATGGCACTGGGTGACCTGAGAATGGCACCATTTTGAAGTATGGACTGTACTTCAAAATGACACTGGCCTTGGGTCAGCCAGCACCATTTTCAAAAACCACACAAGCGGGTCAGGAACAACCGGGAATCATTCTTATCCCTCCTTGGACCTGTTTCATTGCAGGTATGGCAGGATTGTCTGGAGAATTTGGAAGGTTCAGAGGGTAGTGAACGAAAGCCCAGAGAGGATTTTATGTAATCAGGTAGCATGGAGTTTTATTCAAAATGTCAGCTGCAGGGGAGGTCTCACAGTGAAACAAACAAAAAAAAAAGAATGGAAATTTGTTCATTTTATTTATTTATTTAATTAATTAATTTTTTAAATATACTAAATGATATAGGAAATGCAATTTGAAATGATTGTGCATCCCTAGTGAATATATGTCTTCTGTCAATGCTGAATGACCTACTCACTTAATGGCCAATCCAGGTCAGTTGCAGGCCAAAAAAAGTCCAAGGGCATCTCCGTCCCTTTTGAGCTCACATGTTCACAGACTCACAGACTGACTCTAAAGTGCAACATGGTGACACTTGGCTTGGCACCTAGGGTGGTCACCCTGCTTGTCCAGCCCTTGTGATGGCCCTGGCCACAACTACTTTCTTCATATAGCAGTACACTATTATCTTGTTTATGTAAACATATTATTTTTTTTCCTTTGATTTGTCTTTTTGGTAAACTGATTCTATCAAGCATGCACTAACAAAATGTTTATGCCTACTGAAAACATTTTGGCAGAGTTGGATCTTAAAGGCTGACCAACTACAATCAGGACAAGTGTTATAAATGTCTAGTCAATTGCTAATTAAAGGGACAGACATCTGTAGATATATGTTACATATTTTTGCTGAAATATGCATTTTAAAAAAGTATTATTTAGTAATGCCATAGAACAATATATTATATTCAATGAACTTTACATAATCAATCTTCAACAGAATCAATCCCCCGCACATCATTCCAAAACAACATCTTCCTTCCCAATATGAAAGTAAAGTAACTGAAGATACTGGTAGGCTTTAAAATGCATCAAGAGTGTGGCTGCCAGCCTTCAAGGAATTTTGTTTCTGTGCTAGCCTCATGCATTGTTTCATAATGATGTAAAAAAAAAAAAGCTGCACCATGGTCTGTATTAAAACAGCAGTTCTGCTTAGGTCTTCCGCACCCTAGGGTTGCCTGGGGCTGGAGGTGCTGCAGAAACAGTGTTCACGGCCCCTGGCAGGAGGGGATTTTAATTATTGCACAACGACATCACCTAGTGGCAGGATTTAGGTCCTATAATTGCAGAGTTCTGGAAGGAGCACCTACTGTGTGACTTGGCTTCTGGCTGAGGACAGTGGCTTCGATGACAGGACTAAAATAAGTTGGGAAGGGATATAAAACAGGGGGAAAAAAAAATATCTGGTAGTTTCACATGAAGGTTCATGAGGCAAGATACCAGCCCTGGCTCCTATAGAGCTGGAGGCCCAAAAGAGCAAGAGAAAATGGCCGAGTTAAAAAAAACCAAAAAAAAAACTCTGCTGTCATTTTTTTGCTGAGTCAAGAATATTAGAAATATTGCAAAACCAGAAAATGATAGTAAGGGGGTCTATGTTCTCAGCAGTGCTATATTTTGAAGGTTCACGTGAAATAGTAAATTAATGAGAGATATACAATGGCCATTCTAAAATGGTGTAATGCCCCACTGGGGTTCATAAGCAGGAATGCCCTTAGTTAATTGCTTTAGCAAAGGTTAGAGAGTTCTAGAAGTGTGGGGAGGTGGCATTCAGTACAATCCCTCCCTTTGAGGGAGCTGGGATGGTCGTAGAATTTATAAGCAGCTCTCTACTGAGAGACGGGAGGCAGTGTTTCTGGTTTTCAGTATAGGTGGCAGTGGAGGAGAGTTATGCCTGTATTGGTTTTTCAGACCTACTTGGAGGACCCAGGCAAACCTTGCTTGGGAAACCTAAGCAAAGTTGGGAGAATGCACTTTTGGTCCACTAACTGGCTGGTTGGGTACCTCTGGACTGTTATTGGGGTTAGTATTTTTCTTTGCAGGAGACCTTGTGAGACTCCTGAGTGTTGCCTGGGTTCAGAGCATGGGGAACCCTGTTCCTGAGGTGACCAGCTAAAGGAAGACCTGCCCCTCTGTACCTTCTGTGAGGAAGGAGATATGGTGATGACCTGAAGCAAGGACACTCCAGTGCTACCTTCCATTTGGGCCAAGGATTTCGGTTAAAAGAATAACAGGGAGAAAGATTCTGCTACTCCTCTTTCTGCCCTACAAGGGGACATTGAGAGCTGCCTGTCACAGAGAAGATCCCTTCCATCAGGGATTTGATTGAGAAAGAAAGAGAAGACAAAACATCAAATAGCTGTCAGTAAGAACCATTGATACCATTGAGGACATCCATCTGGAGTCTTCGCCCCTGGGGAAAGAGAGGATTTTGGACTTTGTGCATTAGACTGTGCTTAACCTTTTTACCAGTTCTGAAGGGGTTTTCCTGCCCAACTAAGGATACCCTGTCCACTTGGGAATCTTGCTTAGCCAAGACCTGGCGGGTGAGAGCTTCCTCTGTGGTGGAGCAGAGAAACCAATGAAAAGATAAAAAGGAAAAAGACTGTAATTAAAAGAGCTTCTGTGGTGCTGAGGATTGATTTAATTGCACCATATTTCACCTCCTTAATCTTCAGTAAAGTCTTTAGTTTTGGACACACCATCTGCGGCTCCAACGTATTTTTTTGGCACTTATAATACACAAAGTGAAGAAAATATACCCCTCTCCCAGGAGAACAAAAGTCACTAAAAAAGTCACCCCTATCACTCACTCCAGGCCATGAAAGATACGTCTTTTACCTCCAACAACAAAGAATCCCGACTCTGGGGGAAAGAGAGACTGTGAAAGAGCTAGCCAGGAGTGGTGCCAGCCCCAAAGAAACAATAAACACTTTTATGGCCCCCACTAGTGGTTAGCAGCCTCCCAAAGATGACGTTATAATATGGCATTGTTAAACCTGGAACATTTTAGCGTGGGTGCATTGTGTATCTTTCCCAGCTCTGCATTAACTGACCCTGAAACTCTAGAATATTTAGAGCAGGGGAAAAATAAAATGTAGCACAGCTTGCTGGATGGGTGCCAAGAGGAAGAAAAGGTTGGGTTTGGGGAAGTGGAGGTGGAGGTGGAGGGAAAACCATGATCAGTGGAAAGATCCATGGGGTGTGGGGGCTGGCAGGATGGGTGGTGTCTGTATTAAAGAGGGCCTACAAAGGGGTTTAGTTTTAGGAGGGCTTGCCCAGAGAGAGGGGGGGGGGGGGTGTCAGGTTTTTGTAGGGAAGATCGCAGAGAGGATCAGGACATCTTTCCCTTGATGAGATCCCCATTTCCTATCTCAACAAGATAAGTCCTAAAGGTTATTGGAGCCCTGCTGTACAGGGTGACTTTAAAATGACACTGGTCTCAAGGCCAACTGGAGCCATTTTTTTTGTCCAGCCATACAAACATACAGTTATAGAAGACTGGCCAACCTTGTGACCTGCGCCATTTTGATGTCACACAGTGCTAGTCTCAGGGCCAGCCAGTGCCAGGAGTGAATGTGGATTGCTCCTGCCCCTTTCTTGAGCCTGAACCCCATGAAAGGGGTAAGTTCATGGCCCTGAAAGATTTCTCGGGTGAGGGATTCAAAGGCCTGGGGAGAGCCTGGCTGGGCTTTGCTCAGCCCAGTTGAATAGGCCGGGCCTCGGCAGATTTCTTGAGGGGCAGGGGAGAACTCAGATAGCCTAGGAGAGGCTCCAACTGAGCTCAGACCAGGCTCCAGTGTCTTAGTGGGGTGTGGAGGCCTGGGGAAGCTGTGAGATGTGGTAGTGAAAACCCAGGGAGACCCTGTTTTGCTTTATTTTTTCTTTTGGCGATTTTTAAAAAACATTTGTTTTGGTTCAGCAAATTAACCAAATTGAAATATACATTAAAATAAAACAATATTGGCTGTGCATCCCTATTATTTACCTGGGTAAATACGTTTCATGGAGCATACAATATGGAAGGGGCAATTTTCAAGCTAGCTATGGATTGAGCATCAAATTTGAAAAGGAAAGCATGCATGCACTTTGCTTTTGAATCGTGCATTGGGGATTTTGGACCTATTTTGTGGTAGATGTTTCATGAATTTGAAAGTACAATCTGCATGCATTATTGTTCCAGTCCTGCCCCCCAGAAACACCTCCAGAAATGTCTACTCCAAATGTGAGTAAAAGTATATGCATTGTAGAACACTGCCTGTACTTTTAGGCAGATCAGAGAGAGGGTCGTTTTCAAACATCCAATTTACACAGGTAAATCACTATTTGCTTGCATAAATGGCTTTGAAAATTGCCCTCATACTCTACAGTTCCATCTTCTGTTACAAATATTTTTACTCAAGAAAGAGTTTGGATGAGTAAAAAGTAAAAAAACAAAAACAAAAAACCCCAAACATAACAATAATGTTTTCATTCTTTCTCCATGTCATCAACAGATTTAAATTCAGTCCTAGCTGTATAATTTTAGGACAATATGTTTTACTTTAGCATGATGGAAATCTTCCCAAAAGACATTGGGTTGGGGGTGAAAAACAAGACTAGGGAGCTTTGATGGCAAAGGATCAATTTAACACAGCTGTTATACTATTTTCAGTGCAGTGCATGTAACCCTTCTCTTGGCAACATGTTACAATAATTTGTGCGACTGTGTGTGCTCCTGAATTTACAGTACTGTTTTTCTGTCATTAACATCTTAGAGATACTTGATTGTGGTCATTATAAACAGATATAGACATCACAGAATGCAGCAATAGTATTAACTTAGGGTCAAACATGTAATGTGCTTGGACATTAGATTATTGCCAAAGGTGGCTTACTTGGGCACACTGATAGGGAAATGTGAAGCTGCTGCTTCTACTTTTCTCCTTTCATGAAAGCACCAAGTGTCCTGTTCTGTCAATCTGACACCTTTCAAATATTAAATTCTCTTTGAAGTACAAAAAAACTTCAAGTGTGATTCAGAGCTCCATATTGGTGTTTGTAACTCTGTTACCCCATGGTAGATGTCCCTGAGGAAGCTATGTCTACTTTTCGTATATTAAAAGGCAGTTCGCTGCAGCTTGAGGTTAGCCAAAGCCTCAGTGTGGATTTATGAGAAGATACTCACCTGGAACAGAATAGATTTCTCATTTCTAGCTGGAACTGATTAGAATCATCAAAGTGGTAAAAGAAATGCTTTAGCAACAGTTCTCTGACAAGCAATTTTTAAAGAAATATTCCAGCAATACTATGCCTGCTTGCAATTCATTCTGTGACTTCTGCATGAGTGATGTTGATCTTTCAATTGATTCTGCAACAGCTCTGCAAGTTCTATGATATGTATAACTATGCACTTGTATTAGTAGTAATAATCTTGCAATTATTTAATATACAGTAATGCTTTAGATCCCTATATATAGCTTCCATCAACCAGCTGCATATCATCACTGCAGCCAAATCTGGGAACATTCTGGATCCTTACTCCTGTCTATTTTTTAACCCAAGTTTACAGTGTTTGCACTTAGTCAAAGTCCTCATTTTTTTGGTGCTGTATGTCTTTTCAATTATACTAAATGTAAATTTTCTGTAAATATGACCACTAGACCCTTCCCCTATACAATAGACACATCCAGTAGAAGGGTAAGTCATATCAGTAAAGTAGTGGAGGACCTCTAAACCATTGATGTTGTATCTGTAGTTTATGACCCATAATTCAATTCATAGAGGCAAATGCAACCCCTGCTACACCCTCTAGTCAGATCCAAGGGTTCACTTGGGAGTCCGTGGCCAACTTTGCAACCCATGCTTCCTGAGTCCTTTCCTGATAGAGGAATGATAGTCTTTCAAGGTCATTAGGCTTGTGAGGTCCTCTGGCAAAGTCTCAATACAAGGAAAAACATAACACACTGGTTTAGGGTTGTTAAAAAAGCTAAATTCTTTGCTGGGTCATTTGATGCAAATAATTTGGCAAGTGGTACATTTGTATATGATGTAGTCTGTATAGATAAGCAAAAGGCAATACACAGTACAAAAATCACGGTCAATGCAAATCTGCACACGCTAGGGATTTCTTCACCAGTCATTCCTTAGCAAAGGTACATTTTGGAGACAGACCATCCCTGTGCTGTTCCCAGTATTAGTACCTAAACCAAGGGAAGCAGACTCCTTCATCAGTAAGAGACTTGAAACTCTCCTCCTGACACAAGAAGATAAGCCCCTCCTGACACTGTTGAGCAGTAATTCTGTAGCAGATTTCAAATTCTGGCAGGCTTCTCTTTGACTTTAACCTAAAACTCCACTTCATAAGAACATAAGTACATAAGATTTACTATATTGGGTCAGACCAAAATTCCATCAAGCCCAGTATTAGGGGTGTGCATTCGTTTTGAACTTAAATGTAAAACGCAACTTTTTTTTTTTTTTAACTTAAAAAAGTGATGAGGCAAAAACGATCGGATTTCCAACTTATTCAACATAGCTATGTTGAATAAGTTGGACATCCAACTTGAATAAGTTGAATAAGTTGCACATCCCTACCCAGTATCCTATTTCCAACAGTGGCTAATCCAGGTCACAAGTAGTACCTGGAAGGATCCTAAAGGTCAATCTCAATAATTCGTCTGTGAAGCCAAGGAGTATAGGATTAACTCCCCTTACATCATTCTTTACCTCTTTGGTTCTCCCTAGGGATGCACACTTGTTTCAAAAAATAGATAAAGTGCAATGCATGAGTCAAGTTTTGTTTCATTTGTGGATCCTTGAAACAAATGAAGGGCTTCCACAAATTTGATCAAAAATTTTTGTCTCATTTGTTTATGTTTCATATTCAAGTCTATGAGCCATACAATTCTATGGCTGTGTATTGCTGAGCAAACAAATGTAAACCACCCCAGCTGGGAAATTCCTATTCCACTGTCATGATGATGATCAAGGATTAAGGCTTCAGGGTTTCCAATAAAGGTGAAGGAAGTTATGTAGATACCACAGTGAATTTATACAGTAATAAATTATACTGAAATTTGTCAAGTAAATTTCATTTTGAAAAATAAGCTGGCAGGAAAAAATAAGTTGCTCTGCATAAATTACTTCAGTAAATAACTCAATTAAATTCTTTACAACCTAATATCCTTAATGAACTCATTAAATTTTGACTTCAAGTTCAGTACTATAAGCATAAAATTCTCACAAGTTTACTTGCAAATTTCATCTTAAACACATTTTCTTTGAGTTCTAGTTTCTACCAATATGAAACCCGTTTCTTTACAAGACTACATATCTTATCGGATAAGTAGAATTCTTAAATACTTTGTACTTTTTACCTACTCATTTCAATATGTAATCTTAAAACTAAGAACTATGGTTTATTTTCTTATCTTTCAGAAACTTTAAACATATGAGATGTGAAAAAGACCTCTATTAAAGGTAAGTAAGTAGCTAATCTGTTTCTTTCCCTTTATATATTACTCTGTGTATCTTCTATCTCTTCCTATCTCCTTTATCTCTCTCTCTTCTGTCACTATGTTTGTTTGTCTGTCTGTGAAAATGATGTATTTGAGTGTGAGTGTACACTTGGCTCAGACTTTCATAAACCAGGGCTGCTAGTGGGTTTGGCTTGTGGGAATGGTTATCATTCATGGGTTGGACCCTCTGGTGAGATGAGAAGCTTTAGTGGCTTGTGTCTGTGGCTCATAAAATCAAAGCCTGTTAAAAGAAACTGTCTCCCTTTCAACAAAAATCTTCTGAAGTCTCTTATGTTCCCTCAGTGTAAGGTCCTTTATGTCTTATTAAACTGTTCCACTAGCTAGATAAACAAAGAATCATTATAATAGTCCTATTCTGAATGTCAATGAGATGTGATCAAGAGAAGATATGTGACTGAGAATACCAAGGCCTAGATTTTCCATTCTCGCACAGAATGGTGAACGCAGCGGTAAAGGGGGCGGTGGGGCAAAGGGGGGGGGGGGGGCGGGCCTGCGAAAGCTGGCAGCCATCGCACCACCGTGGTGTTATCGCTGCCGGCTTTCGCACCCAATAGCGCCACCATGAAAGGTGGCGCTATTGGGTGCGCTACTGGCGACGATAATGGTGCTTACCTTATCGCCGCCAGCGAAGATACCGCCTCGTCCACCTCCTCACCACCCCAATTCCTCCCATCCCCACCCCGACTCCACCATGACTCTGCCCCCGGAAAGCTATCGCACGCGAAAAGTCCCTTTTCGCGTGCGATAGGTTTAGAAAATGACCCCCCAAATGAGACAAATGGTCAAGATGAGATGAGAAACTCAATAATGAACTTACAGTGAAATGAATTCTGTTTCTCCAAGTTATCAATCACTCAGACAATGATATTTCCAGACTTTTACTGGCGATATCTCCAGACTTTCACCTATCATACATTTTATCTGTAAGGGATAGCTGAACATAATATCTCCAGCAACCCGATATTGCTAGTAAATACACAGTAGTAGCACTTAGGGATGTGCAGAGCAAAAGTTTATGTCCATATGTCCATATGTCCAAAGGGGGTCCCATTTGCGGTCAATATGGACATAAAAAAAATTAAATGAGTTGGGTATATGTCCATATGTGCAAAAAAAAAAATTTAAACCCCCTCACCCTCCTTAATCCCCCCCCCAGACTTACCACAACTCCCTGGTGATCGAGCGAGGAGTGAGGACGTCATTTCTGCAATCCTTGGCGAGAAGCATGTGACGTCGGCGGCACGTCGAGTGACGCCGGCGTCACGTGATTCCCGGCGAGTTCGCGCCGGAAGGCTCGTTCGGCCCAAAAGGAACTTTTGGCCAGCTTGGGGGGGTCAGGAGGTCCCCCCAAGCTGGCCAAAAGTTCTTTTTGGGCCGAACGAGCCTTCCGGCGCGAATTCGCCGGGAATCACGTGACGCCGCGTCGGAGTGACGCGGCGCCACGTGATTCCCGGCGAGTTCGCGCCGGAAGGCTCGTTCGGCCCAAAAGGAACTTTTGGCCAGCTTGGGGGGGTCAGGAGGTCCCCCCAAGCTGGCCAAAAGTTCTTTTTGGGCCGAACGAGCCTTCCGGCGCGAACTCGCCGGGAATCACGTGGCGCCGTGTCACTCGACGTGGCACGACGTCACATGCTTCTCGCCAAGGATTGCAGAAATGGCGTCCTCACTCCTCGCTTGATCACCAGGGAGTTGTGGTAAGTCTGGGGGGGGGGATTAAGAAGGGTGAGGGGGTTTAAATTTTTATTTTGGCTCAACAATCACGATTTCCAACATATCCAACATAGCTATGTTGGATATGTGGGAAATCCGATCGTATATGTCGAATCCTTTTTTTAAGTTAAAAAAAAATATGAGTAGCGTTTTACATATGCGGTCAATACGAATGCACATCCCTAGTAGCACTTATAACTCCCATTCTTCCTAAATATCCTTTTTAAGATTCTAAATCTACTTTTTGGATTCTTTAAATCAATCTTTGGAAGGCTGTTTAAGTCTTAAACTCTAGTTAATTTTTAAATTAGTTAAGGATACAGGACTTTAAACTGTCAATGTACAGA
Source organism: Rhinatrema bivittatum (assembly GCF_901001135.1). Classification (NCBI taxonomy): domain Eukaryota; kingdom Metazoa; phylum Chordata; class Amphibia; order Gymnophiona; family Rhinatrematidae; genus Rhinatrema; species Rhinatrema bivittatum. Next base: position 126,213,736 of record NC_042618.1, read on the forward strand.
GTCTTTTTGGGTGGGTCAGAATTTAAACAAGCTGCTTTTGCAGATGATATTTTGCTTCATATCACCAACTCAGCATATTTTTTTCAGATGATGTTGGATGCATTTTCTAAATATGGCAGAGGTGCTGGATTAAAAATTAATATGGATTAGGGGTGGAAAAGAGGGAACATTTTGTTTTGTTTCTAGTTTCGTTTTTGGGAGGCTTTTTCCCTACAAATTTAGTGTAAAGTTCATATTGTTTCTTTAGTTTAAAAAGAAACAAAATAAACATGGGGAAAAAAAAAAGAAACTGGGCCTCCCAAGGCCTCCTATGCCCCTACTCATCCCTCTCACCTCTAAAAATGCCAGAGCCAGGAGCCTCCCAGCCCCCCAGTTGTTTGGTCCAGGGGGGAAACACAGATGAGGTCTAGGCTCCGGCCCCAGTCGAGGCATGATTGGGGCCTAGGGGAAGAACACAGAAATCTACTGTGCCCTAAGCCTACGCAAGGCCAAGACTTCAACCTGAGCCTAGGAGTTGGGGCATGGTGGTCCTGAAGCCTCGCACTTGTGTAGGCCTAGACCAAGGTATATCACCACGACTTCAGTCTAGGCCCTTTACAAGGCTCAGGCTTGGAAGCCTGTACCCAATGCCTGGGCCTCGGATGAGTAGGCGCCCAAGCTGGATGCCACAGCTTGGCCTGGAGGCTGGGTCTCAATGCTGGGTCCTCAGCTTGGACCAAGGCCTGATACCAGGGTACAGCCCAGAGGCTGTATCCTGATGCCTGGGCCCTGGCCTAGACCCAACCCCAATGCCAGGACCCTGGCCTAGACCCAACCCCAATGCCAGGGCCCAGGCCTAGACTCAACCCCAATGCCCAGCATAGAGGTCCCGAAACTAGGGCCTCAGTCCAGATCTAGGCCCAATGCTGGGGCCTAGTTCAGAAGCCAGGATTGAATTCCTGGGTCTTGGCCTAGGCCAGGGCCAAATCCCAAGCCTGATGCCATGGTCTGGCCTGGAGGATGGGTCCCAGTACCAGGGCTTGGCCCAGAAGCCGAGTCCTGATGTTGGGACCTCGACACAGACCCAGTCCTGATGCTGGAGACCCTTCTCAGTGGCCAGATCTTAATATCTGGGCCTGGATTTAGGCCAGGACCCAGGCCCAGGTCTGATGCCATGTTCCAGCATGGAGGCCTAGTCCTGATGCCAAGTCCTAGGACCAGAACCAGGCCTGATGCAGGGGCTTGGCCCGGAGGCTGTGTCCCAACACCTGGGCTTTGGCCCAGGGTCAGTCCCAGGCCTCAAAACTGCTCTTTGGTTCTTCTTTCTTTAGCACTTATTCATCAACTAAGGCTGTATGCTGGGGGTCATAATGCTGGAGCTCCGAGGCCTGGGCCCAGCATCGGGCCTGGATTCAAGCCAAGGCCCTAACATTGAGCCTGTGTCTGGGTTGAGGCCCTCAGTGTTGGGAGCATTGGGCCTGTGCCCTGGCCTAGACCGAGGCCCAGGCATCAGAACCTGGTCTCTAGCCTGGGCCCAGCCCAAGACTCAAGTGCAGGGACCCAACCTTCAGGATGGGCTATGGCGTTGGGCCTGGGCACATCCCTGGCCCAGTTTGAGGCCAAGACATCGGGACCTGGGCTCTGGGTCAGGCCACATCATCAGGCCTGGCTCTGGGCCCTGACCTAGGCTTAGGCCCAGCTGTTGGGTCCCCAGCCTCCAGGCTGGGCCCCAGCATCTTTACTGGGTCTGGGTTGAAGCCCTTACATTGGGTCTGGACCAGGAAGCAGCATCGGATTTGGTAAGTATGGAGATGATTGTTGGGAAATTTCCCAGGCCGGTGTTTTTGCTTGGGTCTGGGCCTATTCCCTGGCATCTGGCTGGGCCTAGGCTGAAACCCCAGTATTACACTTAGGCATAGTCTGTGGCCCTTTGTCAGGTCATCGCCTATGCCTAGAAAGGCCCAGGATTAAGGCCTAGGCCTAGACCAAGGTGCCAGAGTTATGCTTGGGCGAAGGCCGGGAGCCATGATTTGGGTCCCTAGATGAGGCCCCCGCTTCAATTGTAGGCCTAGTCCTGACAGGCAACTTTATTTTTTTTCAGAGCTTTTCAAAACGAAAAGTAATTCTGACAAAATTTAATTGGAATTTAAATTATTCCATTTTGAAAATGATCTGAAATGAAATAGAAAATTTCATCTCATTTCCTATTTTGTTTCTCCCGAATGCCCATCCTTAATATGGATAAGTCTGAAAACTATGCCACTGCTTAAGTTAGTCAAAGAGTTAGGGGGCATTGATTTCCCCTTGAAATGTGTGTGTGTGTGTGTGGGGGGGGGGGGGGGGGAATCTCTCAATTATTTAGGTATTATCTTGCCAGCAGATTTAACAATTTTATAAAAAGAGCAATGTTTCTAAATTAATTGATTCTTCCAAGACATTTCTTCAGAATTCGATTAAATTCCCTTTCATTGATGGAACAAATTCACCTTTTTCCCAAGAAGATATGTCCTATGTGGTTATATATGTTTCAGATGATACCCATTTTATTTTTCGAGAAAGATTTGCAGACACTGGAAGCACTTATTAAAGGCTTCCTATGGTTAAGAAAGAAAGATCGCTTAGCTCTAAAGATTATAGTGAAACCATTGGATATGGGAGATATTTCTTTTTCACATTTAAAATTATACAATATAGCCTATAATATCAGACATCTTGGAGACTGGTTATTATATCACTAGGGAGATGGAGGAAGGATTGGCTGCTCCATTTAATTTGATTTATCTATTGCATGCTCATTTGTGTCAGCTTCCCTATCCATATAGGATTTATGGTTTGTTTAAACCCATTCTAAAAACCTGGAAGTGGCTTTGTGGTAAATTGAGTCTGAGTAATAGGATTTCCTCCTGGCTGCCATTGAGGGGAAATAAAGAATTTTTACTATGTAGTGGAGTATTTAAGGTTTGGGCACAAAAGGGAATTCAGTCAGTCTTCCAGTTACTGGACAAAGATCACTGTATGTTGAATTTTTTAGAGCTTAAAGAAAATTATAATATTGAGTCTCAGCATTTCTATGCACATTTTCAGATGAATGATTTGTGATCCTATGATACAGTGGTCTTTTTGAGCTTGTATATTATTCTCTATTGTATTGTGGTACTTGTGAATGACTGCAGTGGGTATTTTCAGTTGTGTCACTATATTAAATCTTTGGACATATACCTGTGTAATCTTACCAAGGGTCACTAACATGTTTCTAGAAGATTTCTGGAGGGGTCCAGCTCTTCAGGGCAAGTCAGGAGTGTGTTATAGAGGGTTCCTGCTCTCAGGAACTTTTAAACAGCTGCTTTGGTGTACATGTACGTGCATATGCCGGCTCGCATGAATGTACATGGCCATTTTATAACATTCGTGCATATATGCGCAAATGTTATAAAATTGGCTGTATGTGCCTACATGAATGCAGAATTTTATATGGATGTGCAATTGTGCATGCAAATGCTGGCTCTACTGGGCAATTGAGGGGATTTTAATAGATACATGCACCGACGCAATTATCAGTTCCCCAGTCCGTTCCCAGTTTGCCCAGGTAAAGGCTCATGACTTCCTAACCACTGTAAATAACTTCCTCTCTTTTACCCAAACACTGCTGACTAGCCCTGAATTTTTTATTTTAAAACTTACATAAGAACATAAGAACATGCCATACTGGGTCAGACCAAGGGTCCATTAAGCCCAACATCCTGTTTCCAACAGTGGCCAATCCAGGCCATAAGAACCTTGGAAGTACCCAAAAACTAAGTCTATTCCATGTGACCGTTGCTAGTAATAGCGGTGGGTATTATCTAATTCAACTTAATTAATAGCAGGTAATGGACTTCTCGTCCAAGAACCTATCCAATCCTTTTTTAAACACAGCTATACTAACTGCCTTAACCACATCCTCTGGCAACAAATTCCAGAGTTTAATTGTGCGATGAGTGAAAAGAACTTTCTCCGATCAGTTTTAAATGTGCCACATGCTAACTTCATGGAGTGCCCCCTAGTCTTTCTATTATCCGAAAGAGTAAAAAAACGATTCACATCTACCTGTTCTAGACATCTCATGATTTTAAACACCTCTACCATATCCCCCCTCAGCCATCTCTCTTACACACCATCCATAGCAGAAGTAAAGTTATGCAGTAGGAGACCTTGGTGTATGCTGTGTGCATAAATACGTGCACATTTCAAGTGACCTCCCTGGAATGTCCATGTCCTGACCATGCTCCGTCCACCCATGCCCATGTCTCTCCCAACCTTTTTTTAAAAAAAACTTTTTGATTTGGGCTCGTACAGGGAGATACATAAGTACTCAGGCACTTTTTAAAATGCATGCGGTTCACACTAGCCCGAGACACACACAAATCTCCCAGCTTGGCACTGTTGAATATCCCAGTTAAGTTAGCCAGATATGGGTATCTGGCTAACTTTACTAGCTGCTTAGCAGCTGAATATTTACCCCTATTGTCTTAGTATTTGTAAGGGGGATTTAGATCAAATTATGTTTTCGGATGCTGAGGAAAAATGTTTTGAAACAATTCCTAAATTTAATAAGGTTGGAGTTTGGATGATGTCTCTTAGACAACAAACGAGTGCATCTTTTTGGTCTAACAGGGTCATTCATAAAAATGCGTTATAGTGTTAATGCCTGCGATAACGGCATAATGCATGCGTTAACGCCATAATGCATGTGATAGTCCCAATACCGCATGGTGCAAATGCAAATTTTTGAAAGGGGTGGGATTGCGGAGGGGTTTGGGTGGGATTAATAAAAATGAGGGGCAATATTGCATTGTGCAATAGCGTAATGCATACTATTGCACATTTTTAATGCTGGAAATAAGGTGTACTACACCTGTCTGTGGCACGTAAAAGGATCATAAGAGATAAATTCAAATCCTAGGTCATAAGGCATTTAAACTAGAAGCTGGGAGTGGCAGAAAGAAATTAGAATGTTACCCCCCAAATACAAAGAAAAAGGATGAAGTGGATAACAAAACTCAACTAAATAAGGCACAAAATGAGTCCAAGAAAAGCAGTAACCTGACTGAGAAAAGCTGGAAAGCTATGAGCACAAATGCTCGTAGTTTCAGCAATAAAATCCCAGATCTACAAGCCCTAATGGATGAGGCTGACTTGGTCATTGTTGCTGTCACGGAGACATGGTTCACAGAATCTCACGATTGGGAATCGGCAATGCTGGGCTATAACTTATTAAGGAAGGACAGAGAGGACAGGAAAGGGGGAGGAGTGGCTCTTTATGTCAGAAACAATATCCAAGCATCTAAGCTGCAAGGAAGATGGGGCAAAGAAGAAGCACTATGGGCCGACCTAAAAAAAGATGATGGGGCATCCATTTTTATTGGAGTGGTTTACAGGCCTCCAAATCAAATGGAAGAGCTTGACAGAGATCTGGTTGAAGACATCCAAAAGATGGGAAAGAAAGGAGAAGTGATGATTGTTGGAGATTTTAATATGCCGGATGTAGACTGGAGAATCCCTTCTGCAGAATCTAACAAAAGTAGATAGTGGATGCCCTGCAAGGGGCTCTGTTCAAACAAATGGTAATGGAACCCATGAGGGAGCAAGCCACACTCAATTTAGTGCTCACCAATGGAGATAATGTCTCTAATGTCCAGATGGGTGCCCACCTCAGCACCAGTAATCATCAAACGGTATGGTTTCATATCACAAATAGGATACAGAGAAGAAGCACGAAGACCCAAGTTTTGCTGTTCAAAAACATGGACTTTGATGAAATGGGAAGTACTTGGAGGAAGAACTAGAAGGCTGGGAGAACAAGAGAGATGTGGAACAACAATGGACCAAACTAAAAGGAGCAATTACCAAGGCAACTAACCTATATGTTAGAAAAGTAAAGAAAAGCAAAAGAAAAATGAAACCTATCTGGTTCTCGAAGGAGATGGCTCACAAAATAAAAGCTAAAAAAACAGCGTTCAAGAAATATAAAGGATCCCAAAGGGAGGAGCACAAGGAAGAATATCTGATGGAACTGAGGGAGACAAAGAAAGTAATCAAGATGGCAAAAAAGTCCAAGCGGAAGAAAGGTTTGCCAAAGAGGTAAAGCGAGGTGACAAAACATTTTTCAGATACATCAGAGAAAGGAGAAAAGTCCAAAGTGGTATAGTGAAATTGAAAGGTGAAAAGGATCAATGTGTGGAGAGAAATGAAGAAATGACAGAAATATTAAACGAATACTTCAGTTCGGTGTTCACTAAAGAGGACCTTGGAGAAGGACCGTCACTAGTTAACAAGAAACTGGAGGGGAGTGGAGTACATGTAACTCCGTTTACAGAAGAGAAGGTATGAGAAGAGCTATGAAAACTAAAAGTTGACAAAGCCATGGGGCCTGATGAGGTTCATCCCAGGATACTGAGGGAGCTCCGAGATGTGCTGGCAGGTCCGCTACGTGACCTGTTCAATAGATCCCTAGAAAGGGAGTGGTGCCGAGTGATTGGAGAAGAGCGGTGGTGATCCCGCTTCACAAGAGTCGGAGCAGAGAGGAGGCTGGAAACTACAGGCCGGTTAGCCTCACCTTGGTGGTAGGAAAAGTAATGGAGTCACTGCTGAAAGAAAGAATAATGAACCATCTACAGTTGGAAGAATTGCTGGACCAGAGGCAGCATGGATTCACCAAGGGAAGGTCCTGTCAGACAAATCTGATTGACTTTTTTGATTGGGTGACAAGGGAATTAGAACGAGGAAGAGCACTCGATGTCATCTACTTGGATTTCAGCAAAGCTTTTGATACGGTCCCACACAGGAAGCTTGTGAATAAAATGAGAAGCTTAGGAGTGAGTACCAAGGTGGTGGCCTGTTGCAAACTGGTTGATGGACAGAAGACAATGTGTGATGGTAAATGGAACTTACTCTGAAGAGAGAGTGGTGTTAAGTGGAGTGCCGCAAGGATCGGCGTTGGGACCGGTCCTGTTCAATATCTATGTGAGCGACATTGCGGATGGGATAGAAGGTAAGTTGTCTTTTTGCGGATGATACTAAGATCTGCAAGATTGGACACGCCGGAAGGAGTGGAGAGAATGAGATGGGATTTAAGGAAGCTGGAAGAGTGGTCAAGGTTATGGCAGCTGAGATTCAATGCCAAGAAGTGCAGTCATGCATATGGGATGTGGAAATCCGAAAGAACTGTAATTGATAGGGGGTGAAGGGGTGATGTGCATGGAGCAGGAGAGAGACCTTGGGGTGATAGTGTCTAATGATCTGAAGTCGGCGAAATAATGTGACAAGGCGATAGCTAAAGCCAAAGAATGCTGGGCTGCATAGAAAGAGGAATATCTAGTAAGAGAAAGGAAGTGATGATCCCCTTGTACAGGGCCTTGGTGAGGCCTCACCTGGAGTACTGTGTTCAGTTCTGGAGACCGTATCTCCAAAGGGACAGAGACAGGATGGAGGTGGTCCAGAGAAGGGCAACCAAAAAGGTGGATGGTCTTCATAAAATGACTTATGAGGAGAGATTGAAGAACCTAAATATGTATACCCTGGAGGAGAGGAGGAGCAGGGGTGATATGATACAGACTTTCAGATACTTGAAAGGTTTTAATGATCCATGGTCAACAACAAACCTTTTCCGTTGGAAAAAAAATCAGTAGAACAAAGGGACACGATTTGAAGCTCCAGGGAGGAAGACTCATAACCAATGTCAAGAAGTATTTCTTAACAGAGAGGGTGGTGGATGCCTGGAATGCCCTTCCGGAGGAAGTGGTGAAGACTAAAACTGTGAAGGATTTCAAAGGGGCATGGGATAAACACTGTGGATCCATAAAGGCTAGAGGATGGGAATGAAGAGAAGAGCCATGGGGGTGGAGTACTGGAATGGAGGCTACTACCTGCTGATTACTACCCTTACTCAATAAGCCTTCGCAACTCCTGCATTGCTCTCTGCTTGTACGGCAAGGGGAAATGTGGAAAACAGGATTTGCATTCAGACAACCACCAACAAGGACTGAACTTCACAATCTGGGTAAACAAATAAGAGTGGGGGTAGCTTGCTTATTACGGCGGTTACTACCTTAAACCAATTAAGCCTGATACATCACTTTGAATATATATACAGCACTGCTCTTTGCTTCAATGGTAGGGGGAAATGTGGAAACAGGTTTACATTCAGACAACATCCAACAAGGCATTGATCTGTGCAGTCTGGGTAACCAAGCATCGGGGTGTAACTTGCTTGATGCGGCAGTTTACTACCCTTAACCATCTGATGCAACTCCAACATTACTCTCTGCATCAATGACAGGGGATGGCAGGAAATTTGAATCAAACAGTTACCAACAAGGGCCCTGACCTTGGTGGTAGATGAAACAGATAAGTATGGGAAAATAAGTGTGGGAGCTTACTGGGCAGATTGGTCTTTTTCTGCCGTCATTTCTATGTTTCTTTCCTGGCGTTAAACTGTGTGATATGCTCAAAATGACCATAATGCAATTTGTGATATAGATTGCATGTTGCATTTTGGTCATTTTTGGGCTGGGGAGAGGGAGCGAGAGAGAGAGACTCTAGAGATGTTTTCACAATATTCGACTATTTATATCACTATAGGAGGGCCAGATGATAACTCGAGTTGAGGTTTTGGTGGTGGTTTAGGGTTTGGGGGCCAGTTTGACATGCAGAGTGAAATGTACGAACAGTACAGTACACCTCAGTGAAGATTTGACATCATTTGGAGTGAGGCAAGTCTCACAAAGTTGAGATTTCTACCATGTTCTCTCGCCCTAGCTTGATTGGCTCTATACCAGGGTAGTATCAAGCTAGGGTGAGAGAACATTGTAGAAATCTCACTTTTTTGAGACTTGCCTCACTCCAGATGATGTCAAATCTTCACTGAGGTATAATGTGCTGTTCGTACTTCTCACTCTCCATGTCAAACTGGCCCAAATCTCTAAACCACCACCTAAATCTCACCTCAAGTTATCAGCTGGCCCTCCTATAATGACATAAATAGTTGAATACTGTAAAAGCCTCCCCAGAGGCTCTCTCTCTCCCCCCAATAGCAATAACCAGTCTGGGCCCTTTGCAAACAGCAAAATACAAGTATCACAGGGTGCAAAAACTTTAACAAACCCCACGATACACTACTTATGCAAAGCGCTAACATAGCACGTGGTGTGGTAATTCTAAAATTTTCATAAACACGCCCTTTTTCTTATTGCGGGCGTTATCCATGCGAAATTATAGCATTTTGATGAAACTAGGGGTAAGTTGGTTGAGAAATGGAGTGCAAATTTTGGTGATGTATTGGCAGAGTAACATTATTGCCGCACTTGCAGCAATTTACAGACTTCTCTTACCAGCAAATCTCAGAGAAATTCAATATAAAATATGACATCGTATTTATATTCCCAGAACGATGGGAGTTAAGATGCGACTTTGGAATTCAGATCTTTGTTTCAAGTGCAAGCACTGTGCTGGCTCTCTTTCTCTCATATGTTTACACAATGCTATAAATTGCAATCTTTTTGGCATCAAATTATGACTACTGAAGAAAACATTGCTTGGAAAGTAATAGATTGGAATGCCAAACTGTTGTGTTTTTCACTTGTTGGATAGAAATGTTATCAATCCCAGTGGGGGACAGAGATTTGTTGTGGTATCTCTAATATTGGCAAAAAGATGAATCTTCCATCACTAGAAGGATGAAAGTATACCTACGTTCCGAGAATGGAAACTGGAAACGTTACATCATGCAGCTATTGAAAGACTATGAAGCAAAGAAATTTCAAGTCCTAAACTCTGGGAAAAAAAGATCACAGGATGTATCTAGTTACTGATAAATGGGTGGGACTATGTTGCACCCTTTGTTCAGTGTGTAGACTATCCTGAAGCTGGTGTGAGTGATAGAGGTGAGTGGTGTGTGCATGAGTGGGAATCAGGAGTGGGGGGATATCATGATCAGAATGAAAACTGGTGAGTAGACAAAGTAAGAATGAATCTGTTTTGTTGAATAAGATGTTACATTTATACTCCGCAGATTCTGTTTGGTTTTGGATTGCTAATATACCTTTATGTCTGATTCATCTTCTAATAAAAATGGTTATAACCCCCCACCCCCAAAACTAAAAGCAGCTTGCGCTAAGCCTGCCTTTCAATGACAGAAGCATTTCCCATCTATAAAGTCTGTATATTTGCAAGTTAGAACGATGGCACAGGCTTGGAGGTCAGGCTTCAATGTCATTTTCTGTTCAGATTTAAGGCCCTAAAACAGTAGCACTCAATCCAGTCCTCATCCCTTTTCCAGTCAGGTTTACAGGATACCCCTAATGAGTATGCATGATAGCTAGCACCGACCTCTGGAACTCCCTCCCCCCTTCCCTCCGAATAGAACCATCACTTAACAAATTCAAAAAAGGAGTCAAAACATGGCTCTTCAAGCAGGCATACCCCGACTCAACCAATACGTAGACTTCTCCTAAATCGACCTTTCTAAATGGACCTTTCTAAGAATCTCCACTACCTGCCCTCCCCCCTCCTCCCCCCCTCTCCCCCCTGCCGTGCCCCTCCCCCCCCTTGCTCTTCTCCTTTTCCCATCTGTGCCCCTACCCCCCCCCCCTGGAATTTGCTGCACTTCATAACCCCTGTACCACTTTCTCATTGTTAAAGATAAAGTTTTCTTAGTTTGTACAAAGTTTCTCTTTCTTTCTTTCTACCTTTTTCCTCCATAGCTATTTAGTTCTTTTATGTTATTATATATAATCTCAGAATGTTTTTACGATGCTTATATCTTACACCATTTGCGTTTAACTATGACATGTTATTCTGTTCATTGTATTTTCCTCCTTTCAGTTCAATGTAAGCCGGTATGATGTGCCTCACGAATGTCGGCAAAGAAAAGTCTATAAATAAATAAATAAAATATTGTTATGGAGAGTATGTACCCTACCACAGAGTACTAGGGCCTAGGTTACAACAGGCAAATAGAGCTATGTTAGTCCAAGGATATATTGTACTAAAGAAAGCTGGTAATAAAAAAACAGAAAGTAAACAAAGGAAGTCCTGTGGCACAGTTCCAGGCGAAGGGGGGAGCAAGCTCCATGTCCATTTGAATGGTTGCCTTAAAAGAGGCAATAGGAAAGCAGTACTGGGGCCCTAGCCAGCAAAACACCAGGGGGTTCATATTCAGTAGGACGATTATTGGGCATGTTATCAGGCTAACTTGTCCTGGATATTTAGTAGAATAAATGTCCCACTGAATATCCCTGTTTAAACTTATCCAACTAAGATTAGCCAGATAAACTTAAACATAACTGGATATTCTTTTGAATATCTGGTTAGGTTTAAAGTTATCTGCCCTTGTGTGGCTGGATAATTTTACAAATAACCAGCTATATAATATAATATATATATATAAAGAGCAGAAACTAAGTTAAAGTTATTCCAGATAAAGCTGAAAACATGGATGATGTCTACAATTTTTAGTTGATTCTGATAAGATGTATTTTGTAGGGGTCATATTTAAGAGTAAAGAGTTTGTATGGTGACCCCTGGTGATATGAATGGGCCTTATCAGAAGTATTGATGGCTTATGATTTTGGTGGTTAATAATTGAAAAAATATATTATTTTAATTGTTTTAAATATTTGGTTTATACTGTATTTTATTTTAGTGTCCATTGCTCTGGGTGTTTTTAACAATAAGGTGGCGATTAATAAATGAATGTAATAAATAAAATATATACTTTTGTTAAGTGGTAAAGTGGTGCTTCAAGGAGAAAACATAGTTGTGGGCCTTCAGGCCCGATCAGATCCCTCCTCCCTTCCATGAATCTGTAAAGATCCTGACACCCCCTTTCTCCTGATTCCCACTCATGCACACACCACTTGATAAAACGAAAAAAATCAGGGCTGGAGGCAGATGAGAGCGCACCCTCTCCCCCCTCCACTCCGGGTTCTCGGCTTTTTTTTTAAATAATGTTTTGTTTCCCCAAGGCCCCCAACCCCAACCCCAACCCTATCCCTTTCACCCCACCCCATATCTTAAATCTGGATTGTGGCTGCATCCCACCACGATCTGGGCCCTGCACTTCAGCTTCTGCCGTTGTTAGGTACTGTCACTCCCCACTGTGTTTGGTGAGGGGATGTGCTCTCACCTGCCTCCAGCCTTATTTTTTTTTTCATTTTATCAAAATGCTACCGCTCTGAGGAGATGTCAGGATCTTTACAGCTTTGTGAAAGAGAAGAGGGGGTCTGGATTGGGACTGTCAGCCCGTGATCTCTTTTTTTTTTTTTTTACGTGAAGCATCACTTAACCAGCTATATTCCTTAGAACATAGTTAGTTATTTGTAAGGTTATCTGGTCACCCAAGGCTCTGAAGTAGTCTAAAATATTTGGCTAACCTAACTAGATATATTTGATATTCGGCTAAGTTAGCCGGCTATCTCAGCCCCTCCCTGGAATGCCCCTTTTTCATCTGGCTAAATTATAGCTGCATAAGCAGCTATCTGGCTATAATTTAGCCGAATAAGTGGCTGAATATGCCTCATTTGCCATTTAGATGGATAACTTGTGAGTCATCCCTCAAAATGGCTTTTAAATATTGAGAGAATGGGAAGTTGGGGAGGGGGGGAGGTATTTTTGTTTTAACATCTAAGCAGAGTAGGATGGTTGAGTTATGACAGGATTTTTAATATTTGTATTGACGGTAAATAAAAGTAATAAATAAATGTCTTTTTATGCTGTTTATCTGTAGTAAACTGCCTTGATCTGCTTTGTAAGCTTGGTATGTGTAGTTTATAAATATTAAATGAAATGACCTCCAGAAGACTGTAATTAGGGGAGAAAGGTGAAGGTCTCTATGGAAAGGAGAGAAGCCAGTAAGAACTGAAAGCCTGTGGGGATTTCAGAGGCAGGTAGCTTTGGCTTAGGCAAAAAATCAGACATACTGACTAGACATGAGTTAGGGCACTTGGCCAGAAACACAGTAAAAATTCTGACAGAGCTGTGTTTTATTTTGTACTATGTGTCAAGCAGCCTAAAAAATACTGGGATTAAAAATAAAGGAAGTATTTTTGCTATGCTAATTGTGGAGGAACAGAGTATCTGCAAATATCCAGAAAGTTGGGTGGCAGGGGGGCCAGTGAATGAGATATATTTGTATACATTGGAGGCAGAACATGCAAATATATCCAATTCATATTCATTAGACGTATCTTAAAAACTAACCGGCTGGGAGGAGGGAGGTGGGGCACATTACTTATTTAATTAATTTTAATTCATCTGATGTTCAACTTAAAAAGAAATTTCTGAGTGGCTTACAAAATGCAAGAAAAATATGATATATCATTGTCATATATCCACAGTTCTTATTCTTGCACTCTATCCAAAAAAAAATAAAACAAAATAACTATAATAAAGCAGAACGTTGCACTGTGCCTGCATCGGAGGTATGCAATGTTAGCTCTGCCCCCTCTCTCCCTGTACTCTCCAACGCTGCCCTACTTTCCAGCTCCACTCCATCTCACTGGAATTGTCCAATCTGGTGCCTCAGACAGTCACTGGTGGGGAGGCCAGGCTCCGCCAGTGAGAGAGGGGCCAGAGGACTGCACTGTTACAGAAAGGGGATGACCAGGAGGCCGCTAAGTGGTTTGAGGAGGGTGAAAGGAAGAGAGGTGAGGGGGACATGGAGAAGGAAGGGGAGAGAGTGGATAATACGAGAGTAAGTGAAAGGAGGAAAGGATGGTGAGAGCAAGTGAAGGGTGGAAAGGAATGGGGAGAGAGGGAAGAGAGGGATGGTGTGAGAGCAAGTGAAGGGTGGTAGGGATGGTGTGAGAAAGTGAAGGGAGGGATTGGGGTGCGTGTGAAGGGAGGGAACGGCTGACAGAAAGAGGGGATTGGAGAGGGGATCAGGTGAAAATATGTTACGAGAGGCACGTGAAAGGTAAGAGTAAGAGAAGGGGGAAGGGGGAAGGGGAGTGAGTGAGAAGGAAGGAGGTGAAAGGGAGAGGAAGGAAAGGATGGTATGTGATGAGAGTGATTGAAGAGTGGGGAGGGAAGTTGGGTAAGAAGGGAGAGGAAGTCAGTGAGAGGGAAGTGAGGATGGGGTGTGAGAGGGACTGCACAATACCCATCCATCCCTTCATCTTAGGGCAGAAAAGTAGGTGGCAGAGTTCTCGAGGACGTGGCACTGTTGTTGCCTTCAGAGAAATCGAGAAATATTATTGACATTTCATGGGGACCTTGCTCTCTGCTTACCTCCTTTCATAGCATTGAGCAGAGTTTGACGTTTTTCACAGTTTATGTAGCACTTTGAGAAGTAATCTTGCCCTGAGCAAAGATCACGATTTTGGCAGCTATCAGACACTCAAATCATGACATATAAATATATTGAATATTGAATTTATAAAAATCTACATACAGCCCCTGAGGCAGCCCCGGTGGGGCGAAACTCGGCCTGAGTCGGGCAAAAGTATGAATCTTGTGTCTCCATTCAAATAAAGAATTTTTGGGGTGTGAGAGAGACTGCACAATACCCATCCATCCCTTCATCTTAGGGCAGAAAAGTAGGTGGCAGAGTTCTCGAGGACGTGGCACTGTTGTTGCCTTCAGAGAAATCGAGAAATATTATTGACATTTCATGGGGACCTTGCTCTCTGCTTACCTCCTTTCATAGCATTTCAAATTAATGAAAGGGCAGACAGGAGACCCCCATTTACAAATCCAAAAGGGGCTTCCTCTAGCCCTCTCAATGATTTGAAATGTCTTATGTGATCCTTTCCATGAAAGGTTTGGGCACTCTTGTTCTACTACCATTCATGCCAATTACACACTTCCCACGCTTCAGTTTTTCCCCATCCTTGGACAGGCTTTTACTGCTAGCACAGCAATACAACCAAATTGCACTTTCCAATTTACGAATACTGTTATTAATCTTGGATCTAGAAGGAGTGATCAAAACACAAGACTACTTTATTCAGAATACCATACTAAAAAAACATTTTGAAATTTCAAATAATCTCCCATCAATCAAGAACCAATCTGAGCACCGGTGCCCTAAAACAGTATTGGCCAATGGCAGAATCCTCTGCAGTAGCAGAAAAGCATCATTAGGAACAGTACATTTTCACAGTTGGTAAAATATATTTTTTAGTTAAAAACAAAATTAAAACAGCAGCACTTTATAGAAAATAGGTATGCAACTTAAGCATATGTCATATTTAACCAGCATGTATTTCTTTAATTTAAATATCACTTTTCCAAGATATTAACTCAAAGCAGTGTACAAGCAATACAATTTATAAAATACAAATACTGCACATTAATTACAAAATTACAACAGCAAGACACATTCACATAACAATCACATACAAATCAGACAGGTGGAAATAGAAATAAGGCAGAAATTCAAGATGGAAGATAAGACAGATTTATGTTGTAGATGTGTCTGTGTTGGTAATAGTGCAGAAATATTACCAATGTACTAAGTTTAAAGCCATGCATTAAAGGATTTCCTACAGTCACCTGGATCAGTTACATGCCTTAATTAAATATGGATATGAGCATTTTTATAATGACAGATTTACTTACCCATAGAAAGTCTGCAGGTTTATGTTGTTTTACATGCGTCTTAGCTTAGATTCTGGTGGGATGAATGATGCTAAATCATACTATATTACAGGGGGTGGGCAACTCCAGTTCTCAAGAGCCACAAAAATAGTTGATTTTCAGAATGTCTACAAGTATAAGCAGCAGATAGATTTGCATGTTCTGCCTCCATTGTACACTCATTAATCACATGCTTGTTAATTATGGATGTCCTGCAGTTGAATCGTGTTGCCGTACGGCCGGTGCAAAATGGCGCCGGCCGTACGGCAACACGATTCAACTGCAGGAGGTCGTTCCGGACCCCCACTGGACTTTTGGCAAGTCTTGTGGGGGTCAGGAGGCCCCCCCAAGCTGGCCAAAAGTCCCTGGGGTTTTAGGGTGTTTTAGTGTGCCGGTTTTCCTGCCCTCCCCCTTCCCCCGATTTAGCTACGGACCGCCGCTGGACCCCCAGGTAATTTAAGGCATTTGGGGGGGGAGGTTCGGGAGGGTGGGGGATTTAATTTAAAGGGTCGGGGGTGGGTTTTAGGGGGTTTTACTATACTCTAAACACCCAAACAGCGACGATACGATTCCCTCCCCCTCCCAGCCGAAATCGATCGTTAAGACGATCGAGGACACGATTCACATCTCTAATGTCTAATGATATATTGTAACCAAACCTTTGAAGGCACCTGTTAGAATGTACTATAGTACACTTTTACCTACATTAAATATGTGCCTACATGTAAACCGTTGTGACGGTATTTAACTTAGCAACGGTATAGAAACTTTTTAAAATAAATAAATAAAATATTGTCCATTGAAATTGAGAACCTAATTAAAACCCTAAACCCTGCTTGCCATGAACTCGATAAAATACCAATTTGAACCTTAAAAGAAATATCATAAACCATTACCCCAATCAACATGACAATCATCAATAAGTCACTAGAAGAAGGAGAATTACCAGATTAAAAATGGCCATAATTAAACACATTATTAAAAAAAAGAACCTTGACCCTGCTAAGCTCAACAACTACCGACCCATCTCAAACTTATCCTTTCTCACTAAATTAACTGAAGAGGTAGTCCTTAAACAACTAAATGAACATCTAGAACTAAACAACATTCTATACCCAACACAACATGGATTCCGGAAACACTACAGCATAGAATCCTTACTCCTCAACCTATCAAACACAATCATAAGAGGTTTTGATAATGGCCAACGATACATCCTCATTTTACTAGGCTTATCCGTGGCCTTTGACACTGTCAAACATAAAAGCCTAATATGCAGGTTATCCAAAATTGGACTAACCAGTAAAACATTAAATAGGTTCACTTCTTTCCTCCTCAATAGATCAATTCAGGTAAATATTAACAACACCATCTCAGAGTCAATTCCACTAGAAACCGGAGTACCACAAGGATCAGCCTTATCAGCCACACTGTTTAACATATATCTCCTCCCATTATGCCAACTACTCTCGAGTCTCGGCATCACCTACTTTATGTATGCCGATGACATCCAACTAATCATTCCAGTAACAAAACTTTAGAGAATGCACTTAAACTCTCAACCGTATATCTCAATGACATAAAAACCCTCCTAAATCAAATGAGACTCTGCCTTAACATGGATAAGACAGAATGCATACTGCTCGAAAGAAAAAGCTCAGTAAATCACCCTAGTAACACTATTCAAATTGACAACACCATCATCAAGCTAAGAGAAAATGTGAAAGATCTTGGTATATGGCTTGATCCCAAATTGAACTTCAAAAAACACATAGCCATGAAAATCAAAGATGGTTTCAACAAACTATTAATTCTTAAATGCCTAAAACCACTCCTAAACCAACCCAATTTTAGAACCATACTACAAAACTCTGATCTTCACAAGCTTTGATTACTGCAATTCACTGCTGTTAGGCCTACCCAAAACAACCACATGACCGCTTCAAATATTACAGAACACCACAGCTAAAATGCTTACCGGTCATAAAAAACAGAACATATCACCCCTGTCCTAAAAGAACTGCACTGGTTACCAGTTGAAAAACAAATAGAATTCAAAATTATAACCATCCTACACAAAACAATACATAACAATGAAGTTGATTGCCTAAATACTATAATACAAAAACATAATCCACAGCGTAACACAAGATCAACAAATAAAGCCTTGCTAGCTATCCCCTCAGTCACATCTGCCAATCTTACTACAATAAGAGAAAGAGCAGTCTATGGAATACCTTACCAGAAAACCTAAGGTTACAAAACAACACAAAGGGGCAGATTTTAAAAGCCCTACGTGCGCCGAGCCTATTTTGCATAGGCCCGGCGACACGTGCAAGCCCTGGGACTTGCGTTTGTCCCAGGGCTTTGTGAAAGGGGTGAGTCAGGGCGGGGGCGGGACCGAGGCCTCCAGCACAGTGGCCGTGCCAGGGGATCGTGCGCTGGCACTCGGCCAGCCCGAGCAACCTACACCTGCCCAGAGGCAGGCACAACTTATGGAACAAAGATTAGGGGGGGTTTAGGTAGGGCTGGGGGGCAGGTTAGATAGGGGAAGGGAGGGGAAGGTGAGGGGGGGCGCGGAGGAAACAGGAAAAGCCATTGGGGCTTCCCTAGGTCTCGGCGCGTGCAAGGTGCACAAGTGTGCACCCTCTTGCGCGCGCTGACCACGGATTTTATAACATGCGTGCGGCTGCGCGCACATGTTATAAAATCGGGCATAGGTATTAAAATCCGGCCCATAGCTTTTAAAAAACTACTCAAAACTGTTACACGCTATGTTGCTGTTTTCAATGTACAAACCTTTACTGTTATGGTTATTACTGTAAAACGTTGTTATACCTGTAAAATGGAGTGAAGGCTAGTATCAAACTTCGGTATATAAAAGCTCACAAATAAATAAATAAATACCAGGTGGGTGGAAGGGTTAGGATTCAGGCGTGCGATAAGCGGGAGAGAGAGGAGAGAGCTTTAAGACATCATTTTTGGCAACCGGAGGTGGGGGTTGGGGGCAGGGAGGACACATACAGTCAAACAGCATGCACTTTGGTGCTGTGCATTCTTGCTGGTTGTCTTTACCCATTCCAGATAGCTCACCCTTTGATTTCACTTGGCATGCCTTGCCCAAATGGCCTTGTATGCGAGACTGTGCCCAAGTTGGGATGTCCAGTATCAATCTCGCATGTAAGCCATTTTGGTCACATTCCTTCCAATTTCAAGCACTTACTTCTTTACTCCTGTGTTTTGTTAACTCCTTGGATTCAGCTGGAGTAAAGGTTAACTCCCATTTCTGGTGTCCATGGTATTCTATTACCGTGCCCATGTGGTAGTGTCTAACTGTTTCTACCACACTGACAGGCCAATACAGAAAGAAGCGCGGGAGAGCGGGCGACCGACACGCACACAGGCCAATCTCTTCTGGGCGCGCAATTTAGTAAGGGGTAAAGTTAGCGCGTCGAAAACGCGCGTCTAAACCTGGGCTAACAGTGCGCTCCACCAGAGTGCACTTTACTGTATCGGCCCGTGAGTGAACACAGCAGTAGAGTGACTGGAGCTTGCGCCTACAACTGTAGAAAAACATATCTTCTCTGAAGAAGCCCATACAGCTGAATAGTATGCATTTTAGTATTGCGCATCCCGACTTTGGCAAACTGTTCAGCTGAAGATGCCCACCCCAGAGAGTTTACACATTCTTCAACCATTGGTCCTAGCTCAAGAGGATTTGCACTGGAAGTTTAAGTCCTTCCTGGGTCTGAGGTGGCGTACCACACTAGGGATGTGAATCGTTTTTCTGACGATTGAAAATATCAGAAGATATTTTCAAACTCGTCAGAATTTGGGGGGGCCCTGAACCCGATAGGAAAACCCCATGAAATGTTTTGTGGGGTTCTCTTATCATTTTGGGGAGGGGGAGGGTGTGGGAAAAAAGGACACTTAAAAATAAACCCCAAACCCACCCTGACCCTTTAATCCTTTCGCATCCCCCACCCTCCCAACCCCCACCCAAATTTTTTAAAGTACCTGGTGGTGATGGGGGCCGGCCAATGGCACGGATACCCTGTCACATGCTAAGGGCAAAGGGCCATCGGCACCATTTTGATTAGGGGCAGCCGATGGCCCGAGTGCGGGAGATCACTCCCGGGACCTCCGCTGGACCACCAGGTACTTTAACAATTTTTTTTTTTGGGAGGGGGGGTTGGGATGATGGGGGATGCGAAAGGATTAAATTTAAAGGGTCGGGGTGGTTTTTTTTTTCGGCATGACACAGCCAATTAAAATGGGTAAGAATCGCGGGAACGAAGATTTCCTGCTCTTTTTACCCAAAATCAATTCCGGAAATGAGTCCGGTACCGATTCTCATCCCTATACCACACTGGGCACAACTGATAACACTGGCCATCAGAAATGTGAGTTTACTCTACCTCAGATCCAGGAGTTAAATTTCCAATGTAAGCTCTCTTAGACAGGCACAAGTCACAGGTTTTCTTTGTTTACCTGAAAAGCCAGGCAGTAAACACATAGTGCTGAAGTGTGTGCTGTTCAATTGTTGGTGCTCACCTAGACTGCCTATGCTTTGTTCATCTAGCTGTAGATACCTTCCCAGAGAGCTTATTCCTTTATTTTTCTTGGCATTCCTCATCAAAATGGCTTTGAATGAGAAAATGTACCATCACGTTGGGATGAACAGCAACAATTTCACATGCAATGCCATTTTGGCAAGTCATGGCAAGAAAATCAAAGCATAAGCTATCTGGGGAAGGTACCTTCAGCTGACCAATATGCAATTTTGTGCTGTGCATCTGACTTTGGTGCCTTGTCCAGCTGCAGGTGCTCCCCCCCTTCAGAGATATTATGATTTGTTAAGCTAATTTTAGATGCCTGCCCCAGAAAGCTTATGTTTTGATATAGCTTGCCATTCCTTGTCCAAATGGTCTTGGATACAAAAATGTGCTTGTGGAGTGAGCACATACATTTATCTGAGCAAAGTGTAAGCTCCCTGGGATGGGCATCTACACTTAGGGGTAGATTTTAAAAGGGTTATGCACATAAGGTATGCGCGTAACCCTTTTAAAACACCCCTGCGCACGCCGAGCCTATTTTGCATAGGCTCGGCAGCGCACACAAGCCCCGGGACGCGTGTAAGTCCCAGGGCATCACTAGGGGGGCTTATCTGGGGTGTGTCGGGTGGGCGGCGCGATGTTCGGGGCGATCCAGGGGCGTTCGGGGCGATCCAGAGGCAGGCGTAACTTTTACAATAACAGTAAGGGGGGGGGGGGGGTTTAGATAGGGCCGGGGGGGGGGTTAGGTAGGAGAAGGGAGGGGAAGGTGCGGGGGGTGGAAGTAAAGTTCCCTCCAAGGCCGCTCCGATTTTGGAGCGGACTCGGAGGGAACGAGCAGCGCGCACAGGGCTCGGCACGCGCAAGGTGCACAAATGTGCACCCCCTTGTGTGTGCTGACCCCGGATTTTATAGGATACGCGCGGCTACGTGTGTATCTTATAAAATCCAGTGTACTTTTGTTTGCGCCTGGTGCACGAACAAAAGTACGCCCGAGCGCTGATTTTTAAAATGTACCCCTTAATAGAGATGTGAATCGGAACCGGAATCGGTTCTGATTCAGGTTCCGATTCACATCGCTTTTTTTTTCGTCCGGCCCGATCACGGTTTTGTTTATCCGCTGCGCCCGAGCCGATAAACAAAAAACCCACCCCGACCCTTTAAAACTAATCCCTTAGCTTCCCCTACCCTCCCGACCCCCCCAAAAACCTTTTACAGGTACCTGGTGGTCCAGTGGGGGTCCCGGGAGCGATTTCCCGCTCTCGGGCCGTCGGCTGCCACTAATAAAATTGGCGCTGATGGCCTTTGCCCTTACCATGTGACAGGGTATCCGTGCCATTGGCCGGCCCCTGTCACATGGTAGGAGCACTGGATGGCCCGCACCATTTTTAAAGAGAACACTTTTTTGCCTCGAGAGCTTATACTGGAAATTAAACTCCTGGGTCAGAGGTGGAATAAACTCACATTTCTGGTGGCCAAAGTTAGTTTATTGCTATGTTCAGTCTGATAGAAGCATCTAGACACTACCACACTGGGCACAGCAATAGTATTACATGATCACCAGAAACGAGTTAAGATTTACTCCTGGTCTGACCCAGAATTTAAATTTCCAGTGTTAAGAAAATGTGCTTTAATCTGTCTGCACCTCGCTCCAATGCTGGGGAATAGCTAATGCCTTCTTTTACATGGGAGTTGCACAAACCTTCGCTTATTTTAACGCTGGTTTTTACTCCTGGTTTAACGTGCACTTTTTAGGAGATAGAACCCCTGTTAAATACCAGAGTTAACTTACTGCAGAAAAATGCAAACGAAAACAGGAGTGAAAACCTGTGCTAATGTTAGCATGCCTTAGTTACATTGGCTCCTATGCCACTTAACTATTTATATCGTATTGAGTATAGCCTATTAAGCCTAAAGATATCCAGCCACATCCGGCTGGATAGCTTTAGGGCTGCTCTGTCACAGACTTAGTAATTTGACTAATTTAGTTCGATATAGCAGAAGATTAGCTAAGTTATCCACCCTGGCACACTCCTATTTTATCTGGTTCAATTTTAGTTGGATAATGACTTATCTAACTACAATTTAGCTGGATAAATGCCCATAATATTCAAAAGTCACCATTCTTTCAGAAGACTCACAAGTTATTTCTAGATACCTTTGAATATGGGCCCCAAAATGTAAAATGAAAATAAAGGTTAACTCTTCTTTAAAACAAAGTCCCTACCTTTCACATTTCAAAATCTCTGAGGATTAACAGCAATGACAACATTTTTACTTCTTGAAATTAAAAGCTTGGAAGAGAATAAATACTTAAAGCCCCATGTGTACTCAAACCCATAGGACCTAATGCATGTGCAATTACTTTCTTCCCTTTGCTTTCTGTCTTCTTGAATTAGTTTCCTCTCCAGCAAGCTTTTAATTCCAAGATGGAGTAATGTTTGTAAAAACCTTAACCCTAAATGATCTGAGGTCTGGGTCTTACATATATAAATTTACTTCAGTTTATTATGCCCAATTAGCTTAAGTTGAACAAAGCATGATGCTGCATAATTTAAATGTATTCCATGTAATGAATCAAGATCAGAGTTTAACTGAATAATTTGCATACAAATGTGGCGTGCATAAATTGAGTCTAATTTTGAAGACTGCATCTGCTTCATTAAAGTATTTTTTTCCTGCTGCTGTCCTATTAGTATGGTAATGATTGCATCTTTGTAGCTAAATTTGCTAGGCAATGGTGTACCATTTCTAATTCAAACAATCACCTTTCAGAAGTCTTTTATGTTCAAGAATATTCATAGTGAATACATCGTAGTACTAACCTAATTGCCTACTGTGGTTGACACTACAAAACTCGAATGCAATTATTAATAAAGAAAAAAGGACATAGAATTCCTCCAGGTCTAAAGCAGACAGTAGAGCGGTCAGGCCCCATGTCATGTCCTGGGTTCTAAAGCAGATGTCAGGGTGAGGGACTTCTGCAAGCATAAGCTGCATTCAATTCAGAATTACAAGCAGGATTTAATTCAAGTAGGCACTTAAAAGAAATATAAATATGTTCTAACTTTTACACTTTGCAGGATTTAAATATGAGAAACAGGTTCCTTTCCTTCAGGGTCAAACAAGCATTTGGGTTTAAACAACTTAAACACATGCAGCAATCACAGACAAAAATCCAGTCCAGGTGAAGTTATCCAGTTACACACTTTGGGGCGGATTTTAAAAGGCGCGCGAATAGCCTACTTTTGTTTGCGCTCCAGGCGCAAACAAAAGTACGCTGGATTTTAGTAGATACGCGCGGAGCCGCGCGTATCTGCTAAAAACCTGGATCGGCGCGCGCAAGGCTATGGATTTTGTATAGCCGGCACGCGCCGAGCCGCGCAGCCTACCCCCGTTCCCTCCAAGGCCGCTCCGAAATCGGAGCGGCCTCGGAGGGAACTTTCCTTTGCCCTCCCCTCACCTTCCCCTCCCTTCCCCTACCTAACCCACCCGCCCGGCCCTGTCTAAACCCCCCCCCTTACCTTTGTCGGGGGATTTACGCCTCCCAGAGGGAGGCGTAAATCCCCGCGCGCCAGCGGGCCTCCTGCGCGCCGGGCCGCGACCTGGGGGCGGGTACGGAGGGCGCGGCCACGCCCCCGGACCGCCCCGGGCCATAGCCACGCCCCCGTACCCGCCCCCAAAACGCTGCCGACACGCCCCGAAACGCCGCGACGACCGGGCCCGCCCCCGACACGCCCCCCTCGGAGAACCCCGGGACTTACGCGAGTCCCGGGGCTCTGCACGCGCCGGGAGGCCTATGTAAAATAGGCTTCCCAGCGCGCAGGGCCCTGCTCGCGTAAATCCACCCGGTTTTGGGCGGATTTATGCGAGCAGGGCTCTGAAAATCCGCCCCTTTACGTTTACAGGCACACATTTCATGTGTCTTCTTCAGGTTCTCACAGCTTGACCCTCTGTCCCTTGAAATATTGGAAACCAGGACAGACGGACAGTAATCTGGGCCCCCAGTCGATAAGGGTTATTGGCCCCTAACCACCTATCCAAGGCTAGGAGAGAGTGCTGTGGGCTCTTTTGCTCTGCCCTACTGCATGAATGGTCAGTCCGCCCCTGCTGGGAACACCTTTCTAGAGTCCTAGCACCCCTTTAGAGCCCTGCGGACCAACTCAATCTTCATGAGCAGGGTTGCAGGGGTAGACTGCTAGGAAACTCTCTAGACTAGCTCATTTCAAATGCTCAGAGTCATTCCATGGCTTAAGGGTAGAGCTTTAGCCCCTTGCCCCAGCAATCCTCTAGTTTGAGGCTAGCCAGAGCATTTTTGCCCTAACAACATGAAATATGGCATTTTAGGAAATAATTTTCAAAAGCATTCATGCACTTAAAACAGTAAATGCACATTACGCTTGTAGGTGGGCTTTTGAAAATTGCTAGAATAAATGCCATGCTTGTCATGGATTAGTTGGTTCTGATGGTGGGGAGATGGTTGTACAAACTTTATCCATTCCTTTTCGCACACACACAGGCAGGTAGGCTCCCTCTCTCTCTCTCTCACACACACACATATACACAGGCAGGCAGGCAGGTACCCTCTCTTTCTCTCTCTCACACATACACACACACATGAAGGCTTCCTTTCTTTCACATACACACAGGCAGGCAGGCTCCCTCTCACATACACACAGGCAGGCAGGCTCCCTCTCACATACACACAAACAGGCAGGCTCTCTCTCTCTCTCATATATAGACACACATACACACGCAAGCAGGGACTATCTCTCTCTCACACACACACATGGAAACATACATGCTTTTTCTCACACATACACATACACACACACATAAGCTTTCTCTTACAGCTGGAGGCCTCTCATTTGCATTCCTTCCTTTTTCTGGATGCACTCATGATGAGCTCTGCTGGCAGCTCACTGGAGCTTCTCTATCTTTTGTGCCAGGCCTTGTCTAGTAATGGTGAAGATTCCTGGGCTGGACAGCAGGGTCAGCTGTCAGCAGCAGAAGCTCCTTCTAAGCTGCTCCTCCCCATGTGCTGACCCTGTATCATGTTTGAAACTTGTGGGGCTTGCACTTCCTTCATGCTGATCTCATGCATCAATGAAATTTCATCTGAATTTAACTCGTTCCATTTTGAAAATGATCCAAAATGAAACAGAAAATGTCATCTGATTTCCTATTTCATTTCTCTAGAATGCTCATCCCTTGTCCTATATAAGTAGGTGAATTTTAAAAGATCGGCATGTGCCAAAATCGGGAGATATGCATATATGTCAAGCCGGCGCATGCTGAGCGGATCTTAGAAGTCACCCAAGTACCGTACTACATCTCTCCTGCTGAATGCACAAATGAAAAGTTCCAAAAAAGGGTCGTAGCATGGGTGTGGTGTGGGCAGGGCTTGTGTGTTCCTGGATTTCAACTTCAAATTAGCGTGGAGATAATTATGTGCACAAGCGTGCACCAAGGTCCCCTACCGTGTAACTTTACTTCTGCTATGGAGGACATGTAAGTAATAAAATAAAGATAAATAGATAGATCGGTGGGGTTTTAAGGGTTGAGGCATCAGGGGACAAGGGAGGCTATTAAAATAGGGGCTTTGGAAATCCTATCCCTTACCTGGGTGAACTGGAAATGAACTGGGTAAACTGGCAATGGCATCAGCACGTTTGTCTATTAAAATTCTCCTACTTACAAAGGAGAAGCGGCATTTGCACACAGGTATGTGTCCACTTAAAATTGCATGCACATACGGGCATGGTCAAGCTATTTTATAACATGCATGCATTTATATGCGTATGTTATAAAATGGCCGCATCACTGGGCGCAGGCCGACAGACAAGCACATGTGCGCCTGCATGCCGGTATAAATTACCGTCACACTGTTGCATGTCTATGGAATCTTCAGAGAATACTGCAGCTACCTTTAAGATCAAAAAAGGGAATTGCCACAATCAACTCTAAACTGCTATTTCTCCAGTAAGATGAAGAAATTCATATTGTTTCAAGGGTGACTATATAATAAGCCAATCTTGAGCAGCATACATGCAACAGTGACTCCACTCTGTAACCTTTTTTTCTCATTGATATTAAATAGGCATTAAGTTGTTTCCCCAACATTAGTTCTTAAATACATTTTAGCAGAAGTCATGAATGCACATCTGCCATCCAGGTTTTTCATAGGATAATAGAATTAATGCACAGTGTTAAAAAGTCTTTTTGACATTTGGTTGACTAGTCAACCCTTAAACAATGGATATTTATTTCAAAGTTTTCAACGGTGGGAAATGTCAGTGTTAGCTAATCTAATCATGTAATAAATGCAATAATTCTGTGTTCCACACCTAGGGCCTGATTTACTAAGGTCTTTCTCCCATTCTGTGTCTATGAGCAAAAAGCTTAGTAAATCAAAGTGGCCACTTATGAGAGAGAGAGAACCTAGCCATAATACCCGCATTCTAGGTAGGTGTTTATACCCCTATATGAGGCCCACCTAATTACTCGAGGTGAGGTGTAGGTATTAGTGTAGGGGTTAGGGGGCCACTTTGACATGCAGAATGTGATGTACGAACAGAACAGTGTACTGTTGTGAAGATTTGATGACCTTCAAGTGAGGAAACTCACTCAAAGATGAGATTTGTGCAATATTCTCTCAACCTAGCTTGCTGTTACCCAGGTAGAGAGTCCATATGCAGATATCATAAAGGAACTGGTGGAGGAGGTGAAATTGTTGTTTCTGGTAGGCTAGGCAGATGTTATAACTTTTTGGTTGGTACAGTAGAAAATTCTTGGTTTCTGGTAATTACAGACATTATACAACCATTTTTTATTACAGAAACAAGCCGTTAAGCCCGTTAAAATGGGCGAGGTGTGCCAGCCAGAGCTGTCTATTCTGCACAGTCACAGCTGCTCATGGGTCCATTAAAACGGATGAGATATTCGTGGCATGTCAGTCAGAGCTCTGGATGTTTGCGGCATGTCGGTCAGAGCTCTCTTCCTCGCAGTCAGAGCTGCTCCCTTCTGTGCATTCGCGGCGCAGGCACGGCATGTCGGTGAGAGCTCTCTCATCCGCCAACTTGAGTTACAACCAGCCCTCTGGAACCAATTGAGTTTGTAAGTCAAGGGTCCACTGTATTTATTTATTTATTTATTTATTATTTATTTATTAGTTTTTATATACCGGGGTTCCTGTATAAAATACATATCACCTCGGTTTACAAGGAAATGAAACTAACGCCTCGCAAGGCGATTTATTTCTACCTTAAGCCAGCATAGCACACATTAAGGAACGCGTGTCCAGAAAAAGTAGGCAGACAAGGTGCAGGGCATTCCAGAGGATGTTATGCATGCCATTTTGCTACAGCTCCCCATTAGGAGAGAGAGAAGAGAGAGAGATTGCATTGTACAAAACATCACTTATAAGGTCAAAAATTCTTTAAAGATGTCAATTTTACAATGGATACCTCTGAATGTGTCTGAAATATTACCCCCTAACCCCAATCCATGTCCCGAAAACTCACCCCAAATCAAAGTGCCCCTTACAATGGTCCATATATAGAGTATCAGACTGAGCCCTATA
This sequence comes from Rhinatrema bivittatum, assembly GCF_901001135.1. Taxonomy (NCBI): domain Eukaryota; kingdom Metazoa; phylum Chordata; class Amphibia; order Gymnophiona; family Rhinatrematidae; genus Rhinatrema; species Rhinatrema bivittatum. The sequence continues at coordinate 126,241,465 of NC_042618.1, forward strand.
AAGAGTCTCTCTCTCTCTCCTCCTGCATCTAAGATACATGTGTACAGCTGCATTCATGCACACTAAGGGGCAGATTTTAAGAGCCCTGCTCGCCTAAATCCGCCCAAATCCGGGCGGATTTAGGCGAGCAGGGCCCTGCGCGCCGGTGAGCCTATTTTACATAGGCTCACCGGCGCGCGCAGACCCCGGGACTCGCGTAAGTCCCGGGGTTCTCCGAGGGGGGCGTGTCGGGGGCGTGTCGGGGGCGTGTCGGATTTACGCCTCCCTCCGGGAGGCGTAAATCCCCCGACAAAGGTAAGGGGGGGGCTTAGACAGGGCCGGGTGGGTGGGTTAGGTAGGGGAAGGGAGGGGAAGGTGAGGGGAGGGCAAAAGGAAGTTCCCTCCGAGGCCGCTCCGATTTCGGAGCGGCCTTGGAGGGAACGGGGGTAGGCTGCGCGGCTCGGCGCGCGCCGGCTATACAGAATTGATAGCCTTGCGCGCGCCGATCCAGGATTTTAGTGGATACGCGCAGCTCCGCACGTATCTACTAAAATCCAGCGTACTTTTGCTTGCGCCTGATGCGCCAGCAAAAGTAGGCCTATTCGCATAGTTTGAAAATCTACCCCATAGGTTATAAAATAGTGCATATTTTTGTGTATTGCAAGATATGCGCATTTATGCATGAACAGCCCTTTTAAAATCTATCAAGTCTTCATGCAAAAATTATGTAAACATTGGACCATGATTTGCATATATATTTTCACTGTTAATAGAGATCTAAAAATATGGTCACTTGGTTGCCAAAGTTGAACTAAAACTTGCTGATGACAGCAGAATGCATTGGACAGCATCCATTGTGGGGATGATGAAGGAACACATTTGCTCACCCTACAGCAGTCCTCCCACCAGTTCTACTACTTGTAGTGCCAACATAAATTGTCTGTATTTGGTTGGCCTTTACTGAAAATGTATTTGATCTACAGCATAAATTCACTCTGGCTCTTCCATCTCAGAATTTCAGCTATTTTTCACCTTTAATGTCAGTTTTAATTCTTTTAGTCCTGTGCTGAAATTACCACAACAAAAGTACAAACACATTAGTAAGCAAAAATAGATAGAGAACTATAACACCACAAGTAAAACCTCAATAAACTCAACATATAGCTACAGAAATATAGCACAATAAAATGTCAAAAAAACTGTCAACAAAAATATAATAAATTTAAAAAGGCCCGGGCAAATAAAAAGGCTTTTTCTTGTGGAATAACACTCAATCTACCACAGTTCGAAAGGTACTTTATTGCACAAAATGGGGACTATTGCTATAAAGTTTCACAGTTATGTGTTTACCAGGCAAACTGTTTTAACTGTTGGAATCTCAAGTAGCATGGTCCCTTGAGAACATAAACATCTAGTAGGGAGATATATGGATATCGAAGCACAAATACTCTCAAGAACAACTTGATGAAGTGCCTTAAACACCAATGTGAGAATCTTAAATTGGATTTTCTAGGAAATAGGAAGCCAATGAAGGTTTGTCAAAAGAGGAGTGATATAGTCAGAATAAGATGTACCTGAGTAATATAAGGGATGGTGCACTTGTCAAACTTTGTTTTAAGAGTTGAGTGATAGGTGGCTCAGCCAATCAACGTTTTCTTCTGGGATAAGTCTCACCCACTAACCCCCCTCAGCCAATCAGTATTCACTTCTTGTCTATGCCCTGCCCCTGCCCCTTTCCCATCCCTAGCCCTGCTCTTTTGTTGACATCCATCTTTGCCCCACCCCACCATGCGTTTTTTGTCCCTTTTTGATGACATCACATCCAGACATGCCCCCTTCTGCCTCTTGTGTATAACATAGACAGGAATTGGACATATGTTTTTCAAGATGATGGTGAGTGCCTGGGGATTGGAAATGACACATATACAAGATGGATGCCATTGCATCAATCCCCAGAAATAATGTCATGGCCATGCATTCACAATAAAACCTAAACAAAGTGCATTTGAACCATGAGGTTATGACCCATGATGGAAGCAGCCATCTTGGAATAATGTCACAGGTCATGATGTTACTTGTGCATGCGCAGATGTTTTGCTTACAGAGAGGGAGCATTTATTTTATTTGAGTTTTTCTATACCGGCATTCACGGAGATTCGTATCATGTCGGTTTACATAAAACAGGGGTGATCAATACATTATAAACGTGTATAAATATAACATGAGTATACATTTTATATATTTACAAATTATAACAAGTTATAACAGTGCGCAGAAAAAATCAGTTACAATAAAACAAGGATGGTTCTAACTGGGAAAAGAAGAAGAATAAGACGATAGAAATTTAACAAGAATAAGAACGTGTAGTGTTTGGTATGTCCGTATCAGTTTAGTGGGAGATAGACCGTCTTTCTGTATTTGGTGAGATCATCAGTCAGAGTCCGGAAAGGCTTTCTTGAACAGCCATGTCTTAAGTCTCTTTCTGAAGGTTGGAAGACATGGTTCCTGTCGTAATTCTAAGGGGATTGAGTTCCATAGTGGGGGGCCTGCTGTAGAGAAGGCCCTGTCTCTCAGGGTTATGTGTTGGGTGGTATTGGCGTGTGGTACCTGTAGAAGTTCTCTGTACACTTCTCTAGTGGGTCTGTTGGAGGAGTGTTTTTTAAGTGCTATTTGTAGATGGAGTGGAGCTAGTCCATGGATATTTTTGAAGATTGTGGTTAGGGATTTATGGATTATCCTGAAGTGGATTGGCAGCCAGTGAAGGTCTTTAAGGACCGGCGTGATGTGATCTCTTCTTTTCTTGTTAGTTAGGATTCTTGCTGCCGTGTTTTGAATCATTTGGAGAGGTTTGGTATGGGATGATGGGAGGCCTAGTAGTATAGCGTTGCAATAATCTATTTTCGCAAAGATTATTGCTTGGAGCATTGTTCTATAATCATGGAAATGAAATAGGGGTTTTATTCTTTTTAATGTGTGTAGTTTGTGGAAGCAGTCTTTAGTTGTTTGCTTAATAAATGCTTTTAGGTTTAGTCTGTTGTCTATGGATACTCCTAGATCTCTTACTTTTGATATTTGTAAGTTGGCTGGCGGGTTCGTAGTGATTTTGCAGTTATCCGGTGAGATTAGCAGGAATTCACTTTTTGATTGGTTTAGAATTAGGTTTAAGCTGGATAGGAGGTCATTAATTTCTTTGAAACAGTTTTCCCACAGTTTTAGAGTTTTATTAATGGATTCTTGGAGGGGGATCACAATCTGGACGTCGTCGGCATAAATAAAGTGTTTTAGATTCAATTTGTTTAGAAGTTGGCAAAGTGGGAGAAGGTATAGATTGAAGAGTGTAGGTGAGAGAGAGGAGCCCTGAGGAACTCCTTGTGATGATGGGTATCTATGGGATTCTTTGTTCAGGATTTTGACTTTGAAACCTCTGTTTTCTAGAAAAGTCTTAAACCAAGTCAGCGCTGATCCTGCAATACCGATGTTAGCCAGTTGGTTTAGTAATATGGCGTGGTTTACAGTGTCAAAAGCTGCAGATAGATCTAATAAAATCAAAAGGAAGGCCTGTCCTTTGTCAAGGCCCAAAGTCAGGTAGTCCGTCAGTGATATGAGTAGTGATTCGGTATTTGAGGCTTTTCTGAAACCAAATTGAGTAGGGAATAGAATTTTGTGTTCTTCTATGTAATCCGATAGTTGCGTATTTGCTAGTTTCTCCATCACCTTGGCAATGAAAGGAAGATTGGAAATTGGACGGTAACTATTAGGATCTTTGGGGTCCAAGTTTGGTTTCTTGAGAAGCGGTTTCTTGAGAAGCATGGGAAGCAGGCATGTTTGAAAGATTGAAGCCATCAGCTGAGCATGCTGGCTTTTTGTTTTGAATGTACAGCTAATGTTAGTAAACAAAAAATCCTGCTGTTTTCCTTTTTCCGTATACCATACATCTTTCTCCTGTTGCAAGTTTTTTTTACTACTCTCCTCCCCCCCCCCCCTGTATTCTATGCAGTACTCACTGCAGTATAGACTGTATGAATGTAGCTATTTTTCAGAAAAATACTTTGAAAAGGTGGTCGTTTGTGAACACTCATGTACCTTAAAGAGAAAAGCCTCAAAGGATTATTTTATCTTACACACAAACCAGGCAAAGAGCCTAATTTATTAGACAGTTTTATTTAGTCAAGAAATTCCTTAAGCTATCAAGCTGCAGCAGGAGGTATTTGATTTTACCCTCTTTCTGTTATCACCTCCCTCCATCTGACAGAATGCTGCTTTATGGAGTCTTATAGTTTTCTTAGCACAGCATACCCCTCCCCTTTCTTCCCTCCATTCCTCCTTCCACTACCCCTCCTCTGTTTTTTAATGGGCAAAGCTTTATGTTTTAATAGCTGAAGAAATTTCACAAACTCAGTGAACAAACTCAGAGCAAAGAAAAACATTTAAAGTCAGGGGTTTTTAGGGAACTAAAATGACCACCATTTTTCTGAGCTGTGTGACCTTATGTAGCAAGAGATCCTGGGGGGTGGGAACAAGGCAACCCCCACAGCCCTCCTGCTTTTCATCAGCCAGAGGCCAGAAATGGAACTGCAAGTCTGCAACACACACACACACACACACACACACACTCTCTCTCTCTCTCTACTCACACCCATACACACACACACCCATACACACACATCCACTCTCTCTCCACTCATACACACACATATACACACACTCTCTCTCTCTCCACTCACACACATACACACATACACACACACACACACACACACACACTCTCTCTCTCTCTCCACTCACACATATACACACATACACACACACACACACACACTCTCTTTCTCTCTCTCTCTCTCCACTCACACATATACAGGCAGTAAGCCCACAGCTCCTCCTTTTTTTTTGTTTTAAAAATGAGCATTTTTTAAATATATGCAAAGTTGTAAAAACTAATGTTATGAGACATTACAGAAAAACCAGGGCATGCCTAGGCATTCCTTATGGAAGAAGCGGAAAAGCAGGGAAAAGCAGAATATTTAAAGGGGCAAACTATGTTATAGGTGAACCAGCACATTTTTAAATCAACAGTTTACTGCCGAAAAGGAGACTATATAGGAATGTGCTGTTTTAGATTTTGGCTGTATCGGGCATGCCAGGATGATGCATGCTGGGGTCTGTAGTTTGTCCTACCCTCTCATCTCTTCCCTATTTCCCCTGGTAATAGATTCCCCCTGCTCGTCCCTCCTTCCTCACAGATACAACACAGACTAATTTGGTTAGTGCAGTTAGTGTTGCTGTGTTTAAAAAAGGTTTGGATAAGTTCTTGGAGGAGAAGTCTATTACCTGCTATTAATTAAGTTGACTTAGAAAATAGCCACTGCTATTACTAGCAGCAGTAACATGAGATAGACTTAGTTTTTGGGTACTTGCCAGGTTTTTATGACCTGGATTGGCCACTGTTGGAAACAGGATGCTGGGCTTGATGGCCCCTTGGTCTGACCCAGTATGGCATGTTCTTATGTTCTTCTTATGTTCTTATGAAAACCGTACACTGCTCTCTTTCTGCACCCCTCCTTTTTCAAACATAAAACTGACACTTTTTTGTTGGCACTCTGTTACTAAAACAATGCATGTTGTCAGCTGGAAATATAGACTCTGTGCATTTTCTTTATAAAGTATGTGCATTTTATATTATAAGCAATAAATGTGACATTCTAATTTGACTCTGTGTCAAAAAATAGTTCTTAATTGACTGTAAAAAATAAGTAACGGTGACATATAAAGTAAACCGTTAGCTTCTTTTGATGTAGCAAAGCATTTAGTCTTTTCTGCTTTTCTGAGAGTACAATAGTGTGCTTGTATCTTTTCTCAGAAATGAAAAATCACCTAGCACTGGCTTTTATCCAAAGGCAGAAGTCATACACATTTTTTAAAGTCCTACAGGTAGAGCAGAAAATATGCACTGACCAGGGAACAGTAACGGAGCAGCACTAAAACCTGAGACACTTTCTGTTTCCTTCCTTCCTCCCGTCTCAAAATATTTTAATATGATTGTCTGTGTTATATGCGTCCAGGCAATATGTGTTTCAACTCAAGTCTGAGCCCCTCAAGAAACTTTAATACACTGGAAAAATGTAAATAACAATTAAATCAAACATGAATACCACATGGAGCGGGCCATGGACCCATAAGAAGCAGCAAGCAAAACTTGTTCCTTTAAACAGTAAATTTCAAACTGGCACACAGGCACACATTTGCATGCATATGTTGGCCCACAACCAGGGACATGACTATTTTATAATTCCCATTCATATCTGCGTACTTATTATATAATAGCCTGGCCAAGCGCACATGTGCGCCAAATTTTACGTAGGGCACGTGCTTGGGTGTGCAAATCCTATGTCTACCACATAGATCGGGGGATTTTTTAAGGGATCCGTGCCGACGCCATTCCCAGTTTTATTGGTTCATCCCCAATTCACCCAGTTAAACGATAGGTCCTCCAAACCCCCTAGTTTAATTGCCTTCACTCCCCCCAGTGAGCCCAGACTCTGAAAACCCTGCAGATCTGCCTAGTTTTCTTTATTTCATAACTTCTCCTCCATAGCAGAAGTATAGTTATACGGCAGGGGACCCTGGTGCATGCCAGGGTGCATAAGCATTTAAGTGCCCATCTCTTGGCCAGGCCCCGACATGCCCATGCCCTGCCCAGGCCATGCCCACCACCCTGCACCTTTTTGAAAACTTTTGAGATGTGCGCCCTGCAGGAGAAACATAATTGTCCGGGTGACTTAAAATCTGCCCGGAGTGCAGAAGCCCGACTTATTCACGCATCCCCTAATTAATGCGTGCACCGGGCTTTTAAAATTCACTTTTTAATAAACAAAGAAGTGAAGGGGAAAAATCTGCCAAATAATTTAGCAAGGGAGAAAAAGAATTTTGACCTAAGCCCAAAGTTTTTATTCAGTTTCTTATTGGAAAGAAAACTTTGAAAATAAAAAAAGTCTCTTTTTTATCAGATTGCATGCACTCCAGAAATATAGCTATTTGTAATAATAATAATAATAATGATAATAATAATAATGATAATAATAATATATTTCTTAACAGGATATTTAAAGGGAAAAACTATGTTGTAAGTGAACCAAGATTTTTTTTCTCGGTTTTGTGTCATAAAGAATGATATAAATACATGTTGCTGGGCATGCACAGAGGTCTTTTAAAATTTAATGTGCTGAAAGAAAAGTATTTCACTGTTTTTAAAGATTTTGTTTTTGGGTGAAACCATGGAAGCTGAAATGGCAAGGCATTAGCTTTCAACTCTAAAGAGCCTGGTTTGAGTCCAGGCTGTGGTAGCTATTTATTTAGTTGCGAAACAGCTGTTCCTAAGTGTGCTGGGGGTTTTACAAATAACATAATATGTTTTCTGTGACCACTGCTTATAATATGTTCTTTTAAGCCATTAGGAGCCATTTTGCTCAATGCAAAATTACAAAGTAATATTCTTAGACAGGCCAAAAATACCTTTATTTTCTTATGGTGTTGGAATGGATAGGACTGAATCAACAAGTCTGAACATGTCCAGGATGAGTGTGGGGGGTGCAAGGCAGAGGCATGCCTACACAGCACATATAGAAAAAGATGACAGGCAGGAGTGCCATATAAGCTGGATCCATAGCAAGTTAAAAAACAAGGCTGTATCATAGCCCTATTGAAAAAAACAGATCCCTACAAAACCACTGAAAGAAAGGCTATAGAAAGTAGAGATGTGCATTCTTTTATCACGAATTAGGCAATTTTAACGATGGCACCGGCCGTCCATTGCTCCTACCATGTTACAGGGGCTGACCAATGGCACCGGTAGCCCCTGTCATATTATAAGGGCAAAGAGCACTGGCGCCATTTTGTTTCGTGGTAGGCCCGATGGCTCGACGGCCTGAGAGGGAGACATCGCTTGCGAGACCCCGCTGGATCACCAGGGCTTTTAGGAAGTCTTGGGGAGTGATCGGGATGGTGGTGGTGGTGGTGGGGGGGGGGGGGGTTTGTAATAAAGTAAAATTGAAGGTTTGGGGTGTTTTTTTTCCGATTCTTTTTTTTTTTTCGATTCGTTTTTCCTGATCCGTGCCACCGAAAAACGATCCGCGGGAAAATGAAATTTTCCAGCGAAGCATCTGAACTGAAATCCGACCCGACATGGAAAAACTAAGCTCATCTCTAATAGAAAGAGGGTCTCAAGGCAGAAGGCAAGTTCCATTACATACGTAGGGAGCTTTAAGGGGAGTGGGAAAGATACCTGCTGTAGGAATTGTGCAGGATTTTCCAGAGAGCGTTGCCTTTGCCAGAAAGGGGCTGGCTGATGCAGAGATAGATGAGATGTGTTGGCGCAAAACTTGTTTGACTCCCAAGAAATATGTGATAATGAAGCAGACCAAGAATTCCCTAAAAGACAGGTGATAAAAAGAGGGGAAGAGGTCATCATTCTCAAAGAGGGGCAAACGCTCCATGACATTCTTACTTAGGCCCTTGTCCTTAAAGCAGAATCAGAAGTACATAGGACTGAAGGAATTTAATGGAATCACGAGAGATCGTAACTGGTGCCAAAGCAGAATGCAAAGAAGGCCGACAAATGCACAGAAAGACAAGATGCTGTTGGCACAAAAGTTGTTTAATTTCCAAGAGAGAATTGAATGATGAGGATCAAAAAAATGCAGATCCAGTGGAGGAGGTGGACAACGGTGACAGCGATATAGATTGTATGGATATGGAACTGTACCATGTAGCAGCAGATGCTGACAGTGCCAATGGAAGGATCTGCTACTGTCCCAGGCAGTCTTCATGTGATGTCATCATGATCTCTCTCTCTCCCTGAGCTCCGCAAATCACACATTACAAACCTCTCCATCTCCATTACTCCCTCTCGTCCCTCCTTTCCTCCATTCAAAACTATGGCGCCCACCCACTTCTGGTACCCTAGGTGGCTTCTAGTCTGCCTAATGCTTCCAACTAGACCTGGATGCCGAGATGTTGGATTACTTTAACAAACTAGAAAAAGATTGTTCATCTATGGCAGCAGAGGTAAGAGCATGTTTTTTTTTAATTTTTTGTGGATGTTATGATAGAAAATAAACTAGTTTTTAGTGCAGCTTTCTCAATCTTGGAAACATTTTATGTTATGTTATAACTTGCTGACTGAAGAAAATGAAGATGTGGGAGACATGTTGGCAGTCAAGGTGTCCTATGTATGCTGTTTTTGCACTTGCAAGAACAACGAACTAGAAGATGTAGAAGGTAAACAAAGAGATCATAAATGGGCTTTGAGACCAGAGGATGTGGAAGACATTTATTTATTTATTTTTTTATACCGACATTCATGACAGGTCATATCACATCGGTTTACATCAAACACTGGAAAATTACATTGAACAGGGGGTAATAACTTGGCCGGTAACAAGGGTAAAGACCCTGGTGGAAGCACCTAGAGCTGAGCAACCTCGAAAGGAAGGTCCCAAGTGAAAAAACGAGGGTAAAAAGAGAATGAGATTCATAAAACCAAAGTAACTTAGACATGAGATGGTAGAATGAAATGGGGCTTTGTAAATAAATGCGCATACATGCTCTTTATCGTAAAATCATATTCAGTTCTCTCATATGATTAACGGTGTATTACTTTATAAAGAAATGCTGGTACAGGGTTCTACATGATGACTGTGAAGTGTGTATAATAAAATACTGGGGCAGATTTTTCACAAGTGACTGATATGGTACTGGCACTTGCAAAAGCAGAAATTAAGAAGTAGGGATGTGCAGAAGGGATGGATTCATCCGATTTGGTATTCGTATTTGTGGGGTGCCAAATATGTTGCATTCGTTCAATGGCGCCCCCGATCCGTTGATATGTTCCATTCATTTTCCGGTTCCCATTAAAGTCAATGGGGGAAGTATTTGCAGCCTATTTTTGGCTGCAGAATTGGGGTTATCTAATCAATTTTGATGAAACTTCTGGGGAACAATCATCAGAACAAGAAAAGAGCTCCAAGGTACTTAGACTGTGGCAAAGTGGCTCCAAAGTGGCATGAATAGCCTAAGGTAATTTAAAGGGGCAAAGGGGTACCAGGAGTGGCAAGAGTCTTTAATAGAGGTGCAAAGCAGCAGCGAGAGTGTCAAAAACACACCACAGCTTCAAAAGAGAGCACCAATAACAGATGCATGAACCCTCGAAGGTAGCACGACAGGCAAAGCAGCAAGACAAGTGGCATCAACACAATGAAGGGGGAACATAGCAAGCAGAAAGACTAGCACCAACACAATGAGGAACCATGATAGTGGCAAGAATATCACAAGGAATTGAGTGAGTCATCTGGTGTATGGCAGCAAGGCAGATTGGCAGAGGGTAGATACAGGCTGGCTACACCTGGGGAGATTTCCCTTTCCTTTGAGCAGGAAAGGGCTCCCCAGAATGGGTTGGCCCCTGGAGTGGAGCACAAGCCTTCAAAGCGTGGCAACATGGAGCATGGTCTCACTGTGAGCATGGTCTCACTGTGTTTGCCACAGTCTAAGTACCTTGGAGCTCTTTTCTCGTTCTGACAAGGGTCAACAGGTGCTAAGAGATAGGCTGCTACACCCGGGGAGAGTTCCCTTTTCCTTGAGCAGGAAAGGGCTCCCTGGAATGGGTTGGCCCCTAGAGTGTATAATGGTACAAATTGTTAGGAATTAAGCATTTGCAAACAGATCATGATTTCATGAGCAAGACGGAGGAAGTTGTCTTCTCTGCCCTGAAACTAAAGAAAATTGTTTTATTTAAGGATCCATGCTGTGAAGGATTAGTAGTTTGAATTGCCAGAGACTGAGGTTTCCCTTTGCAACGAGGGTTCAGCCGTTAGGACCAAAAGAAGCGCTGACATCATCTCCCGCCCAAATCTACAATATCAACCTATGTTGACTTTGTACCCTACAGTGCCTGTGTATACTATGGGAACACAGAGGATGAACTAGAGTCCCACTACCATCAGTTGTTGATAGTACTAGAAGAAACATTAATGTTGACACCTAGGAAAGATTTAGGGAACATGGCCCATATTATGAAGGTCATGAAAACTATTGAGCATATGGAATACGCAAGCTCCAAACATCTTAAGTCAGCTTTTTATGTTAATACATTCCAAATGTGGACGCACAGTGTTTGAGGTCAAGCCCTTGTAGGGACATAAGGCCTGGATGAACAGGCACAGCATTCGAGGATAGAGATCAATCCCTCGTAGGGACATAAGGCCTGGACAGACAGGCACAGCATTCGAGGACAGAGGTCAAGCCCATGTAGGGACTTAAGGCCTGGATGAACAGGCACAGCATTCGAGGACAGAGGTCAAACCCTTGTAGGGACATAAGGCCTGGACGAACAGGCACAGCATTCCAGTTCAGAGGTAAAGCCCACATAGGGACATAAGGCCTGGACAGACAGGTACAGCATTCGAGGACAGAGGTGAAGCCCACATAGGGACATAAGGCCTGGACGGACAGGCACAGCATTCCAGGTCAGAGGTGAAGCCCACGTAGGGACATAAGGCCTGGACGGACAGGCACAGCATTCGAGGATTTCCTTTGCGCAGGTAATTTGTGGTTTGACCTGTCACTTCTTCCTGAACTGGTTCACTGCCAGAAGAAAATGGCATCTTTTTCATTTTTGAAAGGTAATTCAACAGAGCATGCTTTTAGAGAAATAGAGACTGCCATTTGAGAAGCAAGAACTGAGCTGGAGATTATTTTTGAATACCCAGTGGACAGTGAATGGACAGATGCAGCGTTTAAGGTCAGGTATGTGTACTGCAGTGCTTATATTATCTGGAGCATAGGAGGCAGCTGGAGCTGCTGCAAGGCTCTCAATTGCTTTTATTCATCTTGCCATTCACAGGGAAAATTTCGAAACCCAAGCAAAGGTAGGTTTACTTTCAAAAACACTAGTATTTCCATCAACTCTGGTGCCAGCCTTGAGTGGTGAGGGCTCATGATATCCCCTGTCATTGAAAAGACACATTCACTGGGCACACTGGTTGGTGGACATGACAGATATCGCAGAGACACTTTGGCTAGGTGTGGCCAGACTGTGGCTTGTGTGCCTAATATGACAGTGGATCTGTCTGCATGTTCTCTGTGGGCTCTGAGAGATACCATGTCACAGGGGAATGGAACAACTCCCCTATGAGGAAAGACTAAAGAGGTTAGGACTTTTCAGCTTGGAGAAGAGACGACTGAGGGGGGATATGATAGAGATGTTTAAAATCATGAGAAGTCTAGAACAGGTAGATGTGAATCGGTTATTTACTCTTTCGGATAGTAGAAAGACTAGGGGGCACTCCATGAAGTTAGCATGGGGCACATTTAAAACTAATCGGAGAAAGTTCTTTTTTACTCAACGCATAATTAAACTCTGGAATTTGTTGCCAGAGGATGTGGTTAGTGCAGTTAGTATAGCTGTGTTTAAAAAAGAATTGGATAAGTTCTTGGAAGAGAAGTCCATTATCTGCTATTAAGTTCACTTAGAGAATAGCCACTGCCATTAGCAATGGTAACATGGAATAGACTTAGTTTTTGGGTACTTGCCAGGTTCTTATGGCCTGGATTGGCCACTGTTGGAAACAGGATGCTGGGCTTGATGGACCCTTGGTCTGATCCAGTATGGCATTTTCTTATGTTTCTTATGACAGCTGTGCTGGTGTCTCCTTTGCTTGGGTGGGCTGAGAGTCATTCATGCCAGCTGCTTTCTCTAGCCCATAGTACAAAAGATAAATCTTTATGGGCAACATGCCTTTGGCGTTCTGAAGTGGAGGAGGAAGAGGAGGTACTAGCTGTCACTGACAGAGTGCTGCTCCTGCTTTGGCTAGCACAACTCTCTGAAGTGCCCACTGTTTCCTCCTCTGCCTCACGCCTAATTTGTCTCTGCCTATGGCGCTCCTGTTCACGGACTTTTGCTAACAGCAGGTTCTTCACCAATAGGAGACAATCGTACTACAGGGCGAGTTTCCCTTTCATACTAGGATCACAGATTGTGACGAGCATGTATGTGTTATCTTCTGTTAAAGGCCTTAATCTCTCTTCCACCTGCTGCAAAACATCCAGACAATGTAGCACCTCAACTGTCATTCCCTTTTCCTGTTTAAAGGCCTCCAGATTTTCATCCAGGAAATTAACTATAAGGATGATGTCAGCCAAGGTAGCACTTCTGGAACTCAACTCCTCCGTGACATCCTTGAAGGGCTGCAGGATTTTTACCAGCTAACTAATGATTAACCAATCATGATGCCCTAGGGGATTCTGCACATCTATGTCCATTGAACCAGAAAGTTCATGCAGGGGTGTCTGCAGCTCCACTAACCTCTGCAGCATCATAAAGGTGGAATTCTACCGGGTGGCAATGTCTTGAATGAGATGGTTGTGAGGCATGTCCAAATCAGTCTGCTTTTGTTGGAGAACCTGCCCCGCCTTCACACTTCTGTGGAAGTGCGCTGCTATGTTCCTGCACTTCTGTATTAACCCATGCACGTATTCATTCTCTTGGTCATTGGACTCCAAACCCAGAGCTGACTTGACTACCATGTGCAGAGTATATGCAAAACATCGGATGTTCTTAAAGTGCCCGTCAGTTATTGCCTTAACCATGTTTGTACCATTGTCTGTGACAAAGAACCCTGCCTGAGGATTCCTGTCTCACTGGTGTAGTTGCCAGCCCTCCAGCATCTGTCTGATGCATGCTAGAATATTGGCTGCGGTATGGGCCTGGTCCGTCAGGTGGGTGTGCAGTAAAGCCCACCTCCACCCTGATACTTGTTCAGTAATAGAGCTGCTGCCTGCCCCTGCTCAGCCAGGTCCCACCAGTGTGTTGTCAGAGAGAGGTAAGAATGTGCAGCATTCATGGCGTTCGCAGATTAAATGCACACTCCCCTCTGCCTTAGCTAGCAGCGCTTGGATGTGACTGCGACACTGCTTGTACAGGCTGCGGATGACCTTTCTGCTAAATGTTGTTCTTGAGGGGACTTTGTAATTTGGAACTACAACTTTCAGAAAATGCTTGAAACCCACATTCTTCACTATCTGCAAGGACTTGTCATCAAGGGCAATCATTTCCCCAATGCTCCTGGTTACAACTTTTGAGGCTGCCTGCCTCCTATCCTGGGATAGCGTTACCGCACTCCACCCCATTTCCTCCATGGTGGGTTGTCGCCTCTGCCACATGTCAGGGGGTTGCTGGAATGCCACCTGACTGCTAGAGGGGCTGAGGGCATGGTGTGACTCTGCTCCTTTTCAACCACTTTACGCTGCTTGGAAGGGGTCCCCTGACTGGTACTGCCACCATCCCTAGATGGCAGTACTGTTGATGGGTGTTGCCTCTTCATATGATGGTTCATTCGAAAATTAGATAGATGTCTCATTTGCTTGCCTCTGCTAATAGCCTTGCCACAGTAATTACACCGAGCAAAATGCAGGTCCTCCATCATTTTATAGTGGCTCCAGATCACAGATGTCTTTCATGATCCTCCCTTCTGTATAGCCTTGTGGGTGGATGCTGGCATTGGAGTTGAAGTAGTGAGTGCTCCCTGAGAAGCAATGCCAGGGGCCTCAGTCACACTCTATGCCTGCGCTGACTGCTCTTCCTCCTCATCAGCATCATCAGTTTCATCTCTCCCCTGCTGCACTGAAGTGGAGGCTAAGACAGGACTATCTAATCCTCCTAAAACTTCGTCAGCTATTATTTCTTCCATTTCTGATGAGAATCCCACACAAGATGATTCTTCATTGGAATCAGAAGCAAACAGTGCCTGCGCTACATTGTCAACGCTAAGTCAAGACTGCTGTCCCACTGCTGCTTTTGGATGTCTCCATTTTGTCTTCCATGACTCAGCCTCCCCTTCCCTCACCTACAAAATTACAGGGTCAGAAACAGGTGGTGGCGATGCATTATGTTTAGATTTCATTTTTTTTCTGGATGGAACTGCCTGCCTCTCCAAAGAGTTTAGATTGCAACAGGTTCCCTTTTAACTTTAATGGGGGACTGGCACTAGTGCCTTTCAAAGGCCTCCTCTGCCAGTCCCAATCACTCGACCACATCTAGCTTTCTCTGACATTATGGATTTAATGTTACTGCCTAGTGCCTACTGGCTGCCCATGGGCACAGTGCCTTGATATACCCTAATGTAATGTGTGTGCACACACCGAGCTTGTAACTACAAAAGAGACCCACTGGGGATTTGGCTGCACAGACCACTGCTGTCCCAATATACTTGAGTCTGCAAAACTGGCTGCCCACGGGCACAGTGCCTTGATATGCACTAATGTAATGTGTGGGCACAGACCGAGCTTGTAACTACAAAAGAGGCCCACTGGGGATTTGGCTGCATAAACACCCACTGTCCCATTATATTTGAGTCTGCAAAATTACCCAGTGCCCACTAGCACTGATGCCCAGTGCACAGAGAGACTGAGTGAGTTCAATTAAAAAATGCAGTTAACAAAAAAGCTAGAATTGGTACAGCAGGAAAATCTATGAAATATATTTTTCAATGGAAATTCTAGCAAACTAGCTAGCAGCTTCTCTCCGTGGCACAGAGAGACCGTCTCAGATAAACTAAAAAAAGTGCTTAAAAAAAAACAGGGCTAGCTGGCACTGCAGCCAAATGAAGAACAAATATTTTTTTCTATCTAAGTAACTAGCCTAGCTAGCAACTGAATACAGATTTGAGAACTCAGACTAGCTCTGAGTGTAGCCAGCTTCCACAGAGACAGACCACCTCCTGGCCTCCCCACACCACCCCTGCAAATAAAGTGCGTGGCTCGCTGCGTGCTTAAGTATATATAGTGGTGGGTCATCAGGAAAAGCGTTACTGACCACTGAGTGAGAGCGCGATTGGCTGCATTGCAAAAATTCTTTTCGCTGATGCGTTGCATTCTGGTCTCCTTGCCAACCTGTCCGACCCACTCTGACAGGGCTGTGAGGTCACTGATGACTCACAGGAAAGGGCTGTTTTTTGGCTATGGAAACACCCAAATGGCGTTCTCTGATTTCAAATGGCGGCTAAGAAAAGCACGCGGCACCAAAGATATGGAACGGATGATATGTTATATTCGTGGGGAGTCGTGATACGTTTCGCGATCCCACAAATAAAACGAATATGGACACATACGTTGTGGATTGCCAATATGTTGCAAACGAATGCACACCCCTACTAAGAAGCGTTTGTGATAGACTGAGTTTCGAGCATGTCATAAGCTTATTGGTGCTGGCAGGGTATAAGATGGAAAAATCAGGGCTTTGTAATGTAAATACAGTTATGGATCTGATGAAGTCTGTCAAAAATGCAGAGGACCTCCAGGTGGCTCTAAGTCATCTAGTTAGGTCCAACATCGATAAACATCAAATGAAGCTTAACAACTGAATAATCTGTGAGAGTATACTTTATTTTTTTAAACAGTTCAGTGATGTTCTTATCTTTATTCAGAAATTAAAAATAACTGAGATGTATTTTGAAATAATGATACTTTGTATAGAATTCCATAAGTAGTTTTTGCTTTTGTAACCCGTATGAGTATTTTTGAAACTATCCATAATAAAGAATGATATAAACATGTTTAATAAAATCCAGGGGTGGCATGGTCCTCGCTTTTTTTTTTTTTGTAAAAGATGTGAATAGAAAATGAATCACAGCTTCCAATTTTCTCTTTCGAAGAATAGAAGTTCTTGCATATCTTTTTTCAAAAATGAAATGTATTTGAAATAACAAACGCTACCATGTATAGGGAAACCGTAATTTGTTTTTGAAATCTGGGTAGTTTTGAAACTAACTGTAATAAAAAATGATAAACACATTTATAATAAAAATACTATGGGGTAGATTTTCAAAACAGCACGCGGGCATACATGTGCGCGCGCTACCCAACGCGCGCACATGTATGCCCGATTTTATAACTTGCGCACGCAGGCACGTGCAAGTTATAAAATCGGGAGTCAGCGTGCGCAAGGGGGGTGCACAATTATGTACCTTGTGTGCGCCGAGCTGCGCTGCCTTCCCCCATTCCCTACCCCCCACCCCAACTTCCCTTCCCCTACCCTCCCCCACCCTTTCCCCCTTTTCTCTTCTTTTTTTTTTTTGTTTCCAAACTTACTTCAGCCCTGGGGCTGAAGAAAGTTGCGTGTGCCGGCCGACTGCCAGCACTCGATCCCTGGCACAGCAGCAAATGGTCGCTGTGCTGGGAGCCTCTGACCTCTGCACACCCCCGGACCACCCCACCCATGCTCCGCCCTGAACTGCCCCTTTAGTAAAGCCCCGGAACTTACAAGCGTCCCGGGGCTTTCTTGCAAAGGAAACCTCTCCTTAATCTGCCCCCCCTGCTGACAGCCTTCATACTCCTTTCTGTGGCATGGGGGCCATATCAGGTTATTCTGTCTCCATGCTCTTAGTTTCATTATCAATGTTTACTCCAGCTTTCAGTCCTGAAATTGGCTCACCTCCTTCCTCCTGCCAAGGCCAGTTCTCCTCTTTCCATTGTTCCCTGACCTGATTAAAGCCACCTGAAGGGAGTGCTTCTCTTCCCCCCTCCAGCTGTCATCAGTCAAGTGATCTAAGCCTGTCTCTCAAGGCCTTCTGGGAGATTTATTTTCCTCTTTTAGTTCTATCCTCTGAGACCAATCTTTAAAGGTACCTTCCCTCTTAAAGTACCTCCCCTGTTTCCATTTCTGTTCTTTGGGACCCGTCTGTGATGAGTAGCATGGTGCCTCATTCCAATTGTTATATTTTTTCTATTTCTGTTTTTTTTTTTTTTTGCTTTGCAATCCCCGCTGTTTTTATATAAAGTTTAGTACTTTGTTAATCTGAAATTATATAAATAATGAGTTAAAAAATTAAGAATTATATTGCATACATGTTGCTGAGAATGCGCAGAGCTGTTTTAAAGGATAATGTGCAGGAAGAAAAGTACCGTATTTCACTGGTTTTAAAAGTCTTGTCTCTAGGTGAAACTGCTGTGGCTCAGTCAGCAGAGCAATAGATTTCCATTCTCAAGACCCTGGGTTATGGTAGTTATTTATTTATTTTTTTGTAACATAGCTGTTCCTAAGTGTGAGCGGAGTTTTGCAAATAACAATGTGTTTTCTGTGAAGACTGGTTGTAATAAGTTCTTTTAGGCAAATAGGAACACACATATAGAGGACTCTGGAATTAAATTAGAGTGATAACCCCTATACCAGGCTGGAATCTGAAGGTATTTCAGATGACTGCCGTCGAGGTGAACTTTGAATATTATGCAGCTGATTTATCCCTAGAAATCCAGGGTATGTTTGAACAGAGATCATCAGCCTATGGAGAAAAGAATTCCCAAAGACCACACCCCAAGGAGAGCAGCTTCTTGACACAATATAATGCCAAGTTAATCCTTATGAAAATCTCCCATCACTGAAAGTAACCAAATGGGGCAAGCATTTGTAGGAGAAAACAAGAAAAAACACATAAGAAAATGGCAATAATGAAAAGAACTATGATTTTTGCAATAACTATTGAAGACTTTTGGATGTTTGTGGAAGTAGGTGAAGATGTTAATACCTTCCTGGCATCTACAAAAGGACTCAAGTTGCTCTGGAAAAAAGAAAACATAACAATCTGTACGATATTTAATAAAACATTTACAAGGATAACACAAAATAAAAGAAGCACCTAATGCTCATGTATCTTTCTTAAGCCCTTTCTCCTCTCTTGTGTAAGCCAAGATAATTCTGGATATATTCTCACAATTTTGTTATAAAACTTAACAGTTTGAGTTCTTTGAAATTTTCCCACATCATTTTTCACTCCAACAAGCCTGTTCTCATGTTCCTATATTAAAGTTTCATGCCTAGAAACTCTAGGCACCAAATCAGAGGGAAAAGAATCTATTTTTGTAGTAGAAGCCATTAATATTTGGCCAGATTTTGCCATAAACTCCCAGAGATTTTCCATAGTACCCACAGTTGAATTTTGAAGAAATTGAGGAAACTCACCCAGAAGCTGACTCTCAAAAGGTCCAAAACCTGAGGCAACATCAGCTGTTTCAAAATCCACAGGAGAATCTAAATTTTGCTGCTGGGTATCAGTAATGTGGTGAGAGAGATCTGAGATCAAGACAACTTGAGCAGAAGTTGAATCCTTCTCAGCCTCCTCTTGCACTGACGCTGAGGCCACATTATTATTCAGCGCCACAGCGACCTCGCTGGAGGAGTCGCGTCTGATCACCAGCGGGAAGTTGAGCCCAGGGGTCTAAGGGAAACTTTCTCCCCAGGCAAGGCTGATGCTCCCTCGCCAAGCCCTGCATTGGGGATCTGGTCACCCGTGGAATCAGGAACCACAGCCATGAAAGAGGTAATTGTTGGCCGGGAAGGTGATTTGGTTCATCAGGGAACACCCACTTTCCTCTTCCGTTTAGGAGCCATCTGAAGGAATTTCTCAGCAAGAACCCATTATATTAGGCACAGCAACTTCCACGACTAGCTTCTTATTGTCATTTTGCTCTGCCTCCCTATATCATTCTTTATGATACAACACATAGGAAAAAAAAATCATGTATGGCCTAGAACACAGATTTTCCCTTTAAATTTTCAGTTAAGAAATGTAGTATTATTATTTTGAGCTGACAAATAGCTGTATTTCTGGAGTGCTTGGAATCTGATAACAAAAAAGAGACTATTATTTTCTAGCTTTCTTTCCAGTAAGAAAATGGACCTTTGGGCATAGGTCACGATTTTATTTCACCTTCCCATTCTTTTTCTTTTTCTCCCTTGCTCGAATTTTTTGACAGATTTTTTTCCCTTCACTTCTTTATTTATTAAGACAGTAACTTTTAAACAGGCGTGTGGGAGCACATGTGCATTCATTCATCAGCCCGCGCCTAGGGACGTGGGCAGTTTATAACGTATGCACATATATGTGCGGTTGTTAAAAATAGCCTGACCACGCATACATGTGCGTACAATTTTAAGTGAATGCCTGCCTAAGGGCCTGATTTGAAAATGCATTTACATGCATAAAACTGAGTTTTAATCAAGTAATTGCACTTTACCCATATAAGTGGGATTTTGAAAATTGCTACAATAGATGCCTTTGAATTGTCCATAGGATTTACTCACATAAGTGAACTTCACCTGAGTAAATGGCTTTTGAAAATTGCTACAAAATTTGTACCTCCTATGCATGCAGATGCCGATTCTTCTGTGAAAGTGAGGGGGATTTTAATAAACACTCGTGCCATCACCATTGCCAGATTTCCCAGTTTGTTCCCAGTTCATCTAGGTGAGAGATAGGACTTCCAAACTCCCCTAGATCAACAGCTTCCATTCTTCCCTGTTAGTCCCAATCTTTAAAATCTCGCTAATCTACCTAGAATTTTTTTGATTTACAACTTATATGTCATCCACAGCAGAAGTAAAGTTATGTAGCAGGGGACCTCGGTGCACACCTGTATGCATAAGTATTTACGTGCAAATTTCAAGGTGAAATCCAGGAATGCCCATGCCTTGCCCAGACAATGCCCACACTCCACCGCTTTTTTGAAACTTCATTTGTGCACATAGTGGCAAATACGTGCATACTTGGGCAGCTTCTAAAAACCGCTCGGCACACGCCGGCCCGACTTGTACGTATATCTCCTGGTTTTTGCGTGTGCTGAGCTTTTAAAATTCACCTTTAAGGTAGCAAGTTTTGAATGTTGCTTCTTATGGGTCCATAGGCTGCTCCATATTTAATTCAACTGTTATTTACTTTTTTTCAATGTATTAAAGATTCTTGGTAGGCTCAAACACTTGTTAAAACATTTATTGCCTGGATGTGTATAACACAGGCAGTCAAATTAAAATATTTTGAGAGGGGAGGAAGGAAGAAAACAGAAAGTGTCTCAGATTTTGTTGCTGCTCCGTTATTGTTCCCTGGTCAATGCTCATATTTTCTACATTTCAAAAATGTGTATGACTCTTTCTTTGAATAAAAGCATTTACTTGTGTTAAGTGATTTTTCAATTTCTGAAAAAAGATACAAGAACACAGTGGTGTACTCTCAGAAAAGTACAAAAAAGCAAACATTTTACTACAACAAAAGAAGCTAACGGTTTATTGAATGTCACCATTTTTTTCTTTTACAGTCAACTAAAATATTTTTTTGACATTGAGTCAAATTAGAATTTATTTACTACTAGGCACAATAGCCTTCCTTATGAAAAGACTAATTTACCACTAATGCATACCCTATTGAGAAAACACAACAAATAAGATTGATACAAATGCCTACATGCTAGTAAAATAACTCACCTCGGTCACACACCCTTCAACAAATACAAAAAAACCACAAATTATAAATATGGAGTTAGAAACTGGAATGGAAAACCAAAAAAGCCACTCTGCATGCAGTGCGAACCTGGAGAAACGGAAAGAGAAATATAGCACCTAACATAGGGCCTCATTTTCTAAATTATCGCAGGCCTGCGATACTTTAGGTAATGAGGGGCAGGGGGTCAATCCAGGGGAGCGGCCTGCGCTAGCCAGCAGCGATCGCACTGCCGCGGTGCGATCGCTGCCGGTTTCGCACCCAATAGCGTCACCATAGAAAGTGTAGCTATTGGGCGCGAACTCGGACGTGAAAAGGCCCTTACCTTTTCGTCGTCCGCGGCATCCTCGCGGAGTTGGCCCCGGTGACGCTCCGATTCCTCCTCTTCCGGAGCCGACTCCGCCCCCATCCTGCTATCGCACGCGATAAAGGACTTTTCACATGCGAAACGTCCCTTATCGTGTGTGATCCACTTGGAAAATGACCCCCATAGCCCTAGGATCTGCAATAATGCACACAAACTAACCCGCACAAAGTTACACCTGTAGTTTGGAACACACAAACAGTAACAACCCTATCTATGAAAAGGCAACACTATAAATATTAAACCAGGCCCTAAACACTAATACACTTCCTATAAGGAAAACAGAATAATTGTAAAACTATACTAATAAATGTTACAAAACAGCTGATGAACAGAACATCCAACAATTAAAAACTCAAAAATTATTAAAAATTGTCCAAATATCAATAAAATATTTCAAAACAGCAGACACATCACATAATACCCAATAATTTAAATGGCAGTCAAACAAGAAAAAGAAACTTAAAAAAACACCTTTACATACCTTCTCTAGCAACTCTCCTACTCCTTTCCCTTCCAGGCCAATAGCACTCACCAGAATCAGCAAGGTCTGCTGAAGCTCTGTCCTCACTGTCCTTTTCCTTAGCGCCCACAACCAGTCACTCACACACACACACACACCAATTAGACCCCACGACTAGTCTTGGTCTCTCTCTCACTCACACACCAGTCATCTTCCTGACCAGTCTCTTTCTCACACAGAAACACATCACCTCCCTGACCAGTCTCTCTCTCAATCATACACATGCTCTCTTATATACAAGCTCTCAATCACACACAAATGCTCTTGCACCCATTCACACCAGCTCTCACCCAGGTACCCATTCTCACCCACACACCCAAGCTCTCAACCGGGCACCCATTCATACCCATATACCCAAGCTCCCACCCAGGCACTCATTCACACCCACACACACAAGCTCTCACCCAGGCACCCATTCACATCCACAGACAAAAGCTATCACCCAGGCACCCATTCACACCCACAGACACAAGCTCCCACCCAGGCACCCGCTCTCACCCAGACACCCACACATACAAGCTCTCACCCAGGCATCCACACATTCAAGCTTTCACCCAGGCATCCACACATTCACACCCACACACTCAAGCTTTCACCCAGGCACAAATTCACACCCACACACACAAGTTCTCAACCGGGCACCCATTCATACCCATACACCCAAGCTCCTACCCAGGCACCCATTCACACCCACACACACAAGCTCTCACCCAGGCACCCATTCACATCCACAGACAAAAGCTCTCACCCAGGCACCCATTCACACCCACACATACAAGCTCTCACCCAGGCATCCACACATTCAAGCTTTCACCCAGGCATCCACACATTCAAGCTTTCACCCAGGCACAAATTCACACCCACACACACAAGTTCTCACCCATTCACACCCACACACACACAAGCTCTCACCCAAGCACCCATTCACACCCACACACACAAGCTCTCACTGCCAAACTTCTTCATTCGCTGTAGGGATGGGCTCCAGTTCCACCATGGCTTTACTCCAGTGGGCCTTCTTTTTAGCCACCACAGGGATGGGCTCCCGTGGTGGCCTTGCTTGGTGTGGGTCGAGTTTCCTTTTCACAGCCACGGGATGTGGTCCTATGGTGGCCTTGCTTCGTCGGGCTTGGGTTTCCTCTTCACAGTCATGGGGATGAACTCCTGTGGCGGCTTTGGTATGGGTTGGGTTTCCGCTTTGCTACCATGGGGATGAGCTCCCATGGCAGCCTTGCTTAGTTGGGGTCAGGTTTCCTGTTCGCCGCCATGGGGATGAGTTCCGATGGTGGCCTTGCTTGGTCGGGGTCAGGTTTCCTCTTCGCTGCCACGGAGATGAGCTCCCATGGTGGCCTTGCTTGGTTGGAGATGGGTTTCCTTTTCGCTGCCATGGGGATGAGCATCGGGGTTTGACGCTGCCATTCCTCCCACCCCACCCCCAGGCTATGCGATGCCCCTTCTTCCTGTGTCACCGGCCAATCAGAGGCTTCCTCCCTTCTTCCTACTCCCACTGGCATGTAGAAGGGAGGAGGCATCCAATTGGCCTGCACGGGAGCAGGAAGAATTAAGGAGACTTCCCATTGGGCAGTAGGGGCAGGAAGAAAGTAGGCTTCCCATTGGCCCGTGGGGGCTGGAAGAAATGAGGTTTCCCATTGTCCCGCGGGGGCTGGAAAAAGGGAGAAGGGAAGTACAACTGGGTCATTGGGATACCAGGAGCCGCGACACACCTGCCGGTGCTTGGCGACACACTGGTGTGTCACAACACACCGGTTGAGAATCTCTGGTTTATATTAATAGACAGCATACAAAAAGTCAAACTTGCTGTTAATTTTATGTATGTTTTGAAGAGGGGAGGAGGAGAGTAGTAAAAAAAACTTCTGCATGCTTTTCACTGTGCTTGCTAAACGACAAAGATGTATGGATTGTGGTAAAAGGAAAATAGCAGGATTTTTAGCTTATTAAGATTAGCTATATGCTAAAAAAAAGTTGGCTATGTACTGAGCATGCTCAGCCAGTAACATCAGTCCTTCAAACATGGCTGTCTCCCATGCTCCTACTCTGTAAACAAAATGTCTGAGCATCTTCAAGTAACATCATGGCTGGTGACATCATTCTAAGATGGCTATTTCTGGCATGGGTCATAGCATTATAGTTCAAATGTGCTTTGGTTTGGCTTTACTGCACATGCATGGCTGTGACATTTCCAGGGCCTGTTGCAACAACTGCCATCTGGGATTTGCATCATTTCCTGTCCCCAGGCACCCGCTTCCATCTTGAAAAATGTATCTTTGGTTCCAGTCTATATTATCTACATTACATTATCTATATTACTTCCTCTTTGTCATATTCTCGCAGCTTTAAATGTGTATTTCTGAATTTATGCAGATGATATTCAATTGCTGGTTCCGTATTCATCTTCTTGGTCAGACACTCTTACGTCAATTTCATTATATTTAGCCACAAAGCTAAATATCTTTATTAGCAGGTCATGTCATTCATATATACCAAACAATGTAAATTTCGCAAACCGCTTTATCTACTTCAAAGAACTTAATTCTTAGTATATATGATTGACCATCACAACAGAAATTATCCCGGTTCCATGGTCAGACCATTACTTGATAAAAGCTGTAGGAAAAATAAGATAGCAATGAACAATTCTACTATCACAAAACACAATTAAAACATAACCTTAAGACGTAAAAAGATTAACATAGAAACCATCATTGATTCCTTAATACCCATAGTTAATCAAAACCCATATACAGATGTGACAGAAATGTTATCCTTCTGGGACAAAAAATATAGACATAGTGGCACCTTTGAAACCCTAGAAAATTCCTGCCAAAAGACATCCCCATGGTACACTGACTTGTTAAAAACATCCAAACGTAAACTGTGCAATCTAGAACGTAGATGGCGAAAAAATCCTCTACCAGAACAAAAACAAGCTTATTATACTCACCTACAGAAATACAAAAAAGAAATGAGCTAAAAAAATATTCTACACAACCAAAATTAAGAGTGAAACAGGAAACCCCAGAGTATTATTTAACATTGTGAAAGATCTAACAACAACACAAGAACCTTCATTGCTTCATAGCTAAACATTTTACAAAGAAAACTGAGAACATTTCTTCCAGATTTGATATGCTTCCTATTCCAAAACCAACACTT
This sequence comes from Rhinatrema bivittatum, assembly GCF_901001135.1. Lineage (NCBI taxonomy): Eukaryota > Metazoa > Chordata > Amphibia > Gymnophiona > Rhinatrematidae > Rhinatrema > Rhinatrema bivittatum. The sequence goes on from NC_042618.1 coordinate 126,266,819, forward strand.
CCCCAAACTGCCTGCTCCTTTTCGGAATTCACAACTATCAAAGACAATACTATTGTTAATATACTATCAAAATCATCAAAAAGTCCGTTCAACCCCTGTCCTGGTTATCTACTAAAAACCATTAAGGATCATATTGCTCATTCAATCACTAATATAGTAAATGCCTCATTGTCACAAGGATGTTTCCCAGAATCCATAAAAAAGACATCAATATTACCAATCCCCAAAAAGAAAAACCAAGACCCTTTATTTATTTATTTATTTATTTATTTACTTTTATATACCGGTGTTCGATTTTACATATCACATCGGTTTACATTTAAACAAAATTTGCAGGAACTTATGCGTTACCTTTGTCAAATACATTAAACATTTAAATATGGGGATTGTTAACAAGGGATATAAAAGAATATGGGAAATGGCTAACACTACTGGATGCACGAAAGGATGCACAAAGGGGAATGCCCCTTCAGCGCGCGACGCCTGGTGTTCTGGTGCTGTTTAACGTCCGTCACAGTCCTCAGTGACATCAGAGGGGGCGGGTCTCCCCTTCAGACTTATCTAACTACTGTCCCATTGCTTTACCTTCAATAGCCAAAATCATTAAATCTGTCATTCTTCATCAAATTTCCGATTACATAGATGACAATAATGTACACCACAACCAACATGGATTCAGAAAAGGTCACAGCACAGAATCACTACTCATTTCATCATTCAATACCATCATCAGAGGCTTTGACTCGAATACAAATTACATTTTGGTACTAATTAACATATCTGCAGCTTTTGATACTCTAAACCATGACATTTTACTTTTCAACTTAATGCAAATAGGTATCACTGGAAAAACGTTTCAATGGTTTGCTTCTTTCATATCAAATCTTCCGCAAAGAATCACAAATGGAAATTCGAAATCTGAATGGTACACCACTGGGACTGGGGTACCTCGAGGATCATCTCTCTAGGCACTGTTATTTAATATTTATCTTTTACCATTGTGCCATCTATTAGCACGTCTCAACCAAAACTTAACTGTTCCTTTATCTGAATCCTGGTCAAAAACCTATGCTTTACTCTAACTATATTTAATAGGGATGTGAATCGTTTTTCAACGATTAAAATTATCGTCCGATAATGTTTATATCGTCTTAAATCGTTATAGAACACGATACAATAGAAATTCTAACGATTTATCGTTAAAAATCGTTAATTCGTGTTAGTGCGCACTAACTCGATTTAGTGCGCACTAACTGAAAATGATACAAATAAACACTTTCCAGGTCACTGAAGGTCAGTTAGGAATGAATATGTGTTCCTATTGGCTGGCTGCCCTCTTATCTATTGATGTTACCAAGGTTACCACTGAGGTGATGGTTGGGGGGATGGGAAATGGAACTGGAAACTAACGAACACCAACAGAAAATGAAACAAAGTGTTCACACTTCCCAGGTCAGTAAAGGTCACTTAGGAATGAATATGTATGTATGTATTCCTATTGGCTGGCTGTGCTCTTATCTATTGATGTTACCAATATGGTTGGGGGGATGTGAAATGGAAACAGTTGGAAGCTTGACAAAAAAAGTAATGTAATGATCAGCACTCACCTGACTAGAACTTGTTTGTTTATTATTTTTGTTAGCAGGCACCTGAAATGCTAGTGCATGTTGAATTTGCCAATCACTGTGCATTTTAGAAAGGTGGTCCTGGCTGGAACTGTACACAGTTCAAATATATGTAATTGATTGTTGGTAAGTGTATTTTTTAAGTAGCCACACTGGCACCAGTATGTTTACTTTTCCTCCTACTTAACTCACTAGCTCAGCTTTGTAAGAAGGGCTTCTCTGCTTGTGTGTTGTTTTTGTTTGGTGTGAGGAGAGCAGAAACATCAGATCTTTATTCAATCTACTACAGTCATCTCTTACAGTGCCCTATCCCTATTAATACCAGGAGTGTTGTGATCTTCCTGCACACAGTGCCCTAACCCTGATACCAGTCTGAGACAGCTCCCTCCCTGCATTACTAGTGAGAGGCTGGCTTCACAGACAGGGGGGAGCTGCCTGACCCTCACTCCTGACTTCCCCCATGTCCCAGCTAGTGAATGGTGTGTGGGTGAGGGGGGGGGGAGGATGGTGAAGTCTGAGACAGCTCCCTCCCTGCATTACTAGTGAGAGGCTGACTTCGCAGACAGGGGGGAGCTGCCTGACCCTCACTCCTGACTTCCCCCATGTCCCAGCTAGTGAATGGTGTGTGGGTGAGGGGGGGGGGGAGGATGGTGAAGTCTGAGACAGCTCCCTCCCTGCATTACTAGTGAGAGGCTGGCTTCGCAGACAGGGGGGAGCTGCCTGACCCTCACTCCTGACTTCCCCCATGTCCCAGCTAGTGAATGGTGTGTGGGTGAGGGGGGGGGGGAGGATGGTGAAGTCTGAGACAGCTCCCTCCCTGCATTACTAGTGAGAGGCTGGCTTCACAGACAGGGGGGAGCTGCCTGACCCTCACTCCTCCGGGGTATTGTGATCTTCCTGCACACAGTGCCCTATCCCTGATACCAGGGGTGTTGTGATCTTCCTGCATGCAGTGCCCTATCCCTATTAATACCAGGAGTGTTGTGATCTTCCTGCATGCAGTGCCCTATCCCTATTAATACCAGGAGTGTTGTGATCTTCCTGCATGCAGTGCCCTATCCCTGATACCGGGATGTGTGCAAGAAGATCACAACACCCCCGGTATCAGGAATAGGGCACTGTGTGCAGGAAGATCACAACACCCCCAGTATCAGGAATAGAGCACTGTGTGCAGGAAGATCACAACACCCCTGGTATTAGGGATAGGGCACTGTGTGCAGGAAGATCACAACACTCCTGGTATTAATAGGGATAGGGCACTGTGTGCAGGAAGATCACAATACCCCTGGTATCAGGGTTAGGGCACAAGTTCTAGTCACATTGACTGATCACATTACTTGTTTTGTCAAGCTACCAACTGTTTCCATTTCCCATCCCCCATATACTGTCAGTAGGAAACTTGGTAACATGAATAAATAAGAGGGCAGCCAATAGGAATACATATTCATTCCTAAACTGACCTTAACTGACCTGAAAAGTGTCAAATTGTATCATTTTCAGTTAGTGCGCACTAACTCCCGTTAGTGCGCACTAACTCGAGTTAGTGCGCACTAATCGGAAAAAACGATTTTTAACGATTTTTTAACTAAAAAATCGTGCCTAAGACGATTTTCTTGCCCTGCCACATGATTTCTATCGTTAAGACGATATGGAAAATGATTCACATCCCTAATATTTAACAATAATAAAAACTTGGCTGTCTCATAACAGATAAAAACTGAACACTTCAAAAACAGAACTAATTTATCTATCTACAGTACCAGATTCATGCCATCAACCTCCACAACATTTCATATTCGAAGGTCAACCCATACCCATAAAGCCATATGCAAAAAATCTTGGTATGATTATTGACTCCAGACTAGCAATGACCAATATCAAATCAGCCAAAGTAAAAATCTTTTTTCAAAATACATATGCTAAAAAAACTAAAACCTGTTGCAGGCCCGATCCTGAGGAACTACCTACCTGAACAAATCTGCCTTACCGCAAACACCAAAGAATTTAAGAAAGTTTTGAAAACTTACCTTTTTACCACTGCCTACAACATTCAATAACTATTCCCTCCTATTTCATAACAGAAATCGTATCCAGATAAAAATTATGATGAATGTGATGTATTTTTAAGTGATTGGTTTGTTTTTTAACTATGAATGTTTTATTGTAAACCGCTTAGATGGTCAGGCTACTGTACCATTTTGCGGTATATAAAAAACTTTTAAATAAATAATAGGTGCCATCCACCTTATATATAATCATTGGTCAACGCTGTCCATAAGCCTAGTGCGCAAAATTAAGTTTTTTTTAGAGTGCAAGAAAAATCCAAACTTTAGTATTAGCACATCTTTATAATATCTTTTCCAAAAGGTGATGCATCTTAATTTATAAGCACTTCTGCTGTCTCCTAATATCCATGCCCGACACTGTGCCTATGTATCAAACTTGTCTTCAAGTTCTTCCTCAGGGGATGGTCAGCGTTTGTTGTCTGCATTTTAGTGTCTTCATCATGGCGTAATGACTGATATGCTATCAGCCTACTACCAGGAGACCTCCGTCAAGAAAGCAAGCTGAAATAGATAGCTCTCAAAAGCTAGTCAAGATAAGTATTAAGTTAATCCAAGAGAAAGGTATCACCTTATATGTTTTTTGTAGTTGTTTTCCTTTGTTAGTCTTTATTTCTCCTCATTCAAGTGGATTAGCACATTAACTACACTACTTCTTCTGAGGGGTGATATTGTTCTCTAGGGAAGAAGAAAAGAGATGCAGCATAAGTGCTAGGAGGAGGAGGGAAGGGAAAAAGAGTGGGTCTCTCTCTGACTCTTATGCCCCATCCTCCCAGCATAGAGCTGTCCCCTCTCTTGGTTGCTCCATCATGCATCTTCCAGCTTCTTTTGTGAACTGGTGTGAATTGACAGGAGATGCTGCATTCTCCTGCCAACCTGCACTCAAGCACCCATTGTATTAAAGCCCTACCTGGTCTATAATTTTAATTGTGACCTGCCTCTGCTCCCCAAGCAGTATGTATAATTTTAATTGTGCTCTCTGCTTCTGCTCCTCAAGCATTCCCATTAACCAGTTTGGGTGAATGGGTCTGCAATATAGGACAACCTTTTATTTTCCTATTCCTTTAAGTAATGTGTTAGGAGAGATGACCTCTATAAGGAGTGGTTCCTTGTATATTATGTCTGAGTTCTTAGGGTATTATTATAAGAGTTTGGAATCCAAAGGGACAGGATGTTTTTGGGTTCTGGGGATATCCTTTAAGGCCTGCAGGTTCTGCCAGTTCAGCAGGGCCTTTTTGCAATGGATGTTGATGGGTCAAAGGATTATTTCTAGGCGCTAAAGCCTACTGACTTATTCAGAGCATTAGGTGGAGTTATGGACATCCCTGATTACCAGAATAATTTCCTCACAGGAGAAAAATTGAGCTATTGGACTCTGGGCTATGAATGAGAAATACCTGGTTTTATCATGGAGTCAATGCAGAGGTTTTGATCTTTCATGTGTGCATTACTGGAGCTGTTGAAGTTCTGCTGGCAGTGCTGTCATAGAGCCTTGGAATCTGTTTTCCCCAGGCTATTTGCTGATATTTCTGTCATAGGATCCCATGACTATATTGTTTTGTGATTACTTCTAATTTTTACTGCTGGTGTCCTAGAAGAACAAATAGATGTTTAACAAACTGGAACAATATTTTATGGTGCGAGACTACCTTTGTGAATCCCAGGGTGTGGGTTCAACAGAAAAAAAGGCATTTTTAAGAAGGTCTAAATGAAGTGTTGAATTTCCACTTTGAGGAAAAGCAATTAGATGGTCACAAAAGGAGAAATTATTGTGTTTCCTTTTCCCTTTTCTGCAGAGAAATGAACCTCATTGCCCTATGAGCCAGGTCCAATGCAACATCTTACTCAAAAAGAGTTTGTGAACTCACAGAGCTGGTGCTAAGTCATAATAAACCCAACATCAGGATTTGTTTTATTTTATGTGCCTGTGCACTGACCGAGTAAACATAAAAAAATTAGGGGTGTGCATTCGTATTGAACATAAATGTAAAACGCTACTTATTTTTTTTTTTAACTTAAAAAAGTGATAAGACATAAACGATCGGATTTCCAACTTATTCAACATAGCTATGTTGAATAAGTTGGAAATCGCGATTGTTGATCCAAAATAAAAATTGAAACCCCTCACCTTCCTTAATCCCCCCCAAAGACTTACCACAACTCCCTGGTGATCCAGCGAGGAGTGAGGACGCCATTTCTGAAAGCCTTTCCGAGGAGCAAGTGACGTCGGCGCCACGTCGGAGTGACGCGGCGTCACGTGATTCCCCGCGGGTTCGCGCCGGAATGCTCGTTCGGCCCAAAAGGAACTTTTGGCCAGCTTGGGGGGGTCAAGAGGCCCCCCCAAGCTGGCCAAAAGTTCCTTTTGGGCCGAACGAGGGACAGCTGGCTGGCTAAGATTTGCTGCCATTCAGCTCTGCTTAATCTCATTCATCAAAGAACAGCCCTCTGCTTCCCTGTAACAGGCCCCTATAGGAGGGGTGTGTGGGCCTAGGGGCAGCAACATCCAAAATCCGTCCCTGGAGGGAGTATATATTGACATGAGTATGAGAGAGGGAGTGTGTGAGAGAATGAACATGTGTAAATGCATGTGTTTGTGAGAGAGGCTAAAATTTCTGTAACCTCCCCCCCCCCCCCCCCCCCCAATACCATGACAATGTTAGGATGACTGGAAATCAAAAGATACCAGGTATGGATATGAAGAGATTTTAAATCCTTATCAGTTTTAATTACTGGGTGTTATTTAATGCTTCTACTGCTTTGAAATATTTTATTAGTGTTTCGAGAAATGTATAACATTTTTGTACTTATAGGATGACTGGAATTCAGGAGTCTGTTTTGTGCCTGCTGATGGAAGCATTTGATAGTGTTTTTTTGACACTCAAAGAAGATGATATTTTTGTTGATGCAACATCTACATATCCTGGTATGAAAATCCTCTGTTATGAGGTTAAGCTTCCAGTCAGCAACACAGATCCCACTTCCACTGGTAGTTTTCCTCTAGGTTTCACAGCCTCACTTCCTCCTTGCAGTTCCCCACTGCAGATCCTGGAAAATATAGGTCTTGGGCTTCAAGAGAGATCTGTTTTCCTCTGTTGAATGTTTGTTTGTTTTCAGGGTGAAGAAATAGTACAGCAATGGTATCATGGAATAGACTTAGTTTTTGGGTACTTGCCAGGTTCTTGTGGCCTGGATTGGCCACTGTTGGAAACAGGATGCTGGGCTTGATGGACCTTTGGTCTGACCCAGTATGGCATTTTCTTATTTTCTTATGTTCTTATGTTCTAAATCTTTGCAGCAGGGCCGGTGCAAGGGTATTGGGCGCCCTAGATGACCCTTGCACTGCCCCCCCCCCCCGGTCGTGCCACCCCCCTACTTGTTTCAGTGCCGAGTGTGTGCTTCTCACGGCCTTCTCGCTGCTCGCAGCCCTGAGAAACACACAGTCTTTATTTCTCTTTGCCGCGAGCAGGATAGGCCCTGCTTGTGGCATCACGTGGCCTCTCTTCGGCGCCCCCTATGGCTCGGCGCCCTAGGCGACCACCGAAGTTCACCTAATAGACACGCCAGCCCTGTCCCTCAGGCTCCAATACTACACCTGCTGCCCTGCTAAATCCTTGGTGCAGGGAAAACAAGACTTTCAGGAAAAAAAAAAACCCCTTCAGACATAGCCACTCAGGCTGCAGGCCATGTCTGCCACCTTATTGGGCTTCTGGCTCAAAAAGGAGAAACACATTCTGTCAAATAAGGAAATAAAGGTACTTTAATGACTCTTTAAATACAGTTTTGCAAGTTCCAATGTCTCATCCAGTGCCTTCTGTGTTTGTTTCAAAGGGTTTAACAAAAAGAAATACTCTGACAACATTTTTAAGCACAGTTCCCCCCTCCCAAGTATGAACATATGCAGTTGCTCCTAACAAAGAATTTAGAATTAGTTCATTCACCTAAGGTCTCCATAGCCTCAGCTTTAAGCACACAGCACTGCTTCTTGGCTACTGCACACATGCACAGCCTGTTAATCTCCCAGGTCCTCTGTAGGTTCTCTTGTTTCACTCCCCATTCCTTAACCACTCTTTCAACCCTCTGAGGTTACACACCTGTGGCCTTTTCAATCCAGAGTCTCCACCACCCTTCACTACCTGACATTCCACTCCCAGACCACTTATTCAGCAAACACTTCCTGGCCTACTGGGACTTGTAGCCCAATACGCTGGTACTTGATTTGGGAACCCTCCTGCAATTTCTTTATCCACTCTGCCCCCTGTGGCCATGTATAGTATACATATGCACCCCCACCACACACACACACATCACATCTGGTGATTCCAAAAATAAATAAATCTTAGGATGCTCTTCTGAGTCGTCCCACAGTTTCGGCTATCGGTTTAGTTTTAGAAGTTTACTGATTATTTGTTGAGTCCCATGGTGCTGTTTGCAAGATTGTGCATTAAAGATACATAAGTAATATTGAGGATTTTGTATGATGTCATAGGAAGTATTGAGAATAAATGATTGTTAACTATGGACAGTGAGTCCTTACATACCAATATTCTGCAGGAAACAGCATTGAAGTTAATTGAGGAAGTAGAAGAACAGCATCCAAAACCACCACACCTTTTTTAGTTGCTATGGTGCGATTGACTTTATGTGAAAATTATTTTATGTTTGAAGGTGAATTTTATTTTCAGATTAAAGGGGAGGCCTTTAGGCAACCATGGTGCCTGATTTGACTAATTTGTATGTGCCAAATTAGAAAAAGAGCATGTGTATAGGTCTCATTCATTTAGGTGTGTGTCTTGTTGGAGATGGTATATAGATAATGTTTTTTTCATCTGTGTGTGTGGGGTGGGGGGGGGGGGTGAGGGTCTTTGGAGGAGCTTTTGAATTTTCATGTATGGTTGAATGGTCAGGATCATAATTTGAAGTTTACTATGGAATATCATTGGACTGACATTGTGATGAAAAAAAATCTCAGAGATTAATTACTACACTTTATCAACAGGCAACAGAGCAGAATAATCTACTTAGATATTGAAGCTAGGTCTTCCAGTGAGCCAATTTTTGCAGCTCTGATGGATAGGTACAGATGTGCTAGAGTGTAAAAGTTTTGCATGATTAATGGAATCTAGGTTCTTGAATAGATGGTATCCAAAGGTAAAAATGAAAATTATAGAGAACTTTATGCTAATCAGGATTTGCTTCTTCAACCAATCAGGAAGTCAGAAATCCCCTGAGTGTGTCTGAAAAAAGATGACTCATGGCTAAAAGAGCATCTATTATTTATCAGCATTGAAAAGATTTGAATCTACATTTAGTATTTCAAGATTTGCCCTACATTGTGTATGAGAGGTTAGGAAATATTCAAGATTATGTAGTCAGATCGACTCTGCCACCCATATCTGATGGACTGTATGAGGCTGATATTCAGAAGCCATTTAGACAGGTAACTGAAAAGTGGTGATATTTGAAGCCGTAAACAGCTAAATTTAATAGCATAATTCAGGGGTGGTCCTGGGGCAGGCTGGAGGCATTTCAGGGTAGACCAGAGTTAGCTGCTTAAGTGGCTAACTTCAATATTCGGAGATAGCCGCAGGCCTGTCCTATAGTTAGCTGGATATACTTTAAGATAGTTGGGTATATTCAGTGGTGCAGCCGCGCAACTGAATGTCCAGATTAAGAGGCTCATTCATCAAATCACAGCTGAATATGGATCCCACTATTACTAAAAATAGACATTCTGCCTGTACTTAGGGCCGGCGCGTCCATTAGGCAAACTTCGGCGGTCGCCTAGGGCGCCGAGCCATAGGGGGCGCCAAAGAGCAGCCACATGGTGCCGCAAGCAGGGCCTATCCCACTCGTGGCCCTGAGAAGCACACACTGACGCGCCCCCCCCCCAGCTATTTCGGCGGCGACTGTTTCTATTTCTCTTTGCCACGAGCGGGATAGGCCCCACTTGCGGCACCACATGGCTGCTCTTCAGTGCCCCCTATGGCTCGGCGCCCTAAGAAGCACAAGGTTGGCGCCGAAATAGGTAGGAGGGGGCGCAACCGGGGGGGAGGGGGGGGGGCAGCGCAAGGGTCGCCTAGGGTGCCCAATACCTTTGCACCGGCCCTGCCTCAACTACAATAATCTGAAATGAATGGTTGTTCCTGATATCTAGTCACGCAATCAAACTGCATTGTCAAACAAATTGTTGGTCCCAAAATGTGGTTTACGTGGTGATATGTCCATGTCTAATGGAAAATGTAGGGTGGACTGAAATAGTTATTAAGATCTGAATGAGGGACTATAGTATTTGAATACTTGAGGAGGCTATGATGCAAAATTGTGTAAGTACAGTGTCATTCCTTTGAAGAATTTCATTGAATTGTTTTAAAACAAGTTACAGTTGATTGGCGCAGTTGGGATCCTGCAATAGGGATGTGCATTCATTTGAAACAAATGCAAAAAATGCAACAAATGACATAATTTATGGTTTGCTCTGAATGAAACAAAGTGAACATGGCCTCCTTGCTATATACATTGTACAAATATTCCAACATGTTAAAAATGTTGTGAGAAAGAAGGGGGAAATACTCATGTGTGGTTACTGTCTCTGTGATTAGACAGCACACTTGTAATCACAAAAGTCCAGTATACTTAAAGTATGATGTTGCTGATATTATATATTTAATGAAAATGTGTTAAGCATGTCACAAAGAACAGGAATTTGTTCAACATTTTCTTATATGTAAAGGAACATTTAAAAAATATTTAAAAGGAAACGCAGAGATATACATACATTTTTAATTGCATAAAAATTGAGAAAAAAAAAAGAGTTGCTAAAAGACCTTGAGCGGAGGACAGCAGAGCTACGGGTCGGCGCCATTGTACTCTGTCCTGATGACTCGGGTGCCGGCAGCCGATCAGCACGCGCAATTTACTTCAGCTCCGGCCCTGAAGTAATTTGCAAAACAAAACAAAACAAAACAAAACTGGATAGATAGGTAGAGTTTAGAGGGTGGGAGGAGATGGTGGGGAGGAGAGGGGAAGAGGGAGGGAGTTTAGGTAGGGGGCTAGGGAACACACCTCCCAAACCACTCCTTAATTGGAGCAGACTGGGAAGGAACTGGGGAAGGCCCGATTGTGTCGCTATTGCGTAATTTGCAAACGTTCACACCCCTTGCACGCACCACCGCACATGCATGCTCAGATTGTAAAATCCAGAGCACATGTGTATGCAGCCACCCAATTTTATAACATGCGTGCGCGTAGAAATCGCTTATTAAAGGGCCCAGCCATGCGCGTAACTAGCGATACGCTCATAAGTGCCGGGCCCTGACAAATGGGCAGGCCGGGGGGCAAGGATGGGTGTCCAGGGGGTGGAGCGGGCCGGGCGGGCTGGGACAGCACCATTCATCGCTGTCCTGGGGCCTCGCATGCCGGCTGGCTACCGGCGCACACAGTTTACTTCAGATCAGACCCTGAAGTAACTGGAGGAATAAAAGGTAAAAAAAAAAAGAGGTGGATTTAGAGGGTGGGGAGGGGAAGGGAGGTTAGGGTAGGGGGTAGGAAAGTCCCCTCCCAGTCCGTTCCTAAATTGGAGCAGACTGGGAGGGAACTGGGGGAGCCCCAATTTCGTTGTTGCATGAATTTAGCAAAATTTTAATCCCTTTACGCGCGCCACCCACACATACACGCGCGGATTATAAAATCTGGCGCATATGTGCGCGTGGCCCATGTATTTTATAACATGCGCGCCGGTGCATGCATGTTATAAAACTGGCGCATCCATGTGCGCGTGCGCCTCGTAGCGTGCACACATGGACGCACATACGCACGTTTTAAAATCTACCCTTTAATATTGTGGCGATATTAAGTCGGAGAACCTAAAAAATAAGAACTGTGCAAAAATAAACAATTAAAGAAAAAGGGGGCAGGTAGTCAGTTTTGGGAAAGGGATGCTCAATTAACGAGCTGTGCACAGGTTAGGAAAAGGGATGCTCGTGAATTGAATGTCCATTTTCCTAACCCGCTGACAGCCACCTCTACAGGGCGCCTGCTGCTGATGAGAAACTACGGGCACACAATTTTCCCTGGCGCCTCCTTTTTACCATGGCATCCCATTTGCATATTGCATCTGCACCCTGGAGAGGTCGATCGGCATGTGTCAAGGAAGCAGTCGCTCAAACATGAGCGCCAGAGACTGTAACCATTTATCAGTATTTCCCACTTTTCTCTCACAAAGGGGCAGATTTTAAAAAAGTACGCCCGTGCGTACTTTTGTTCGCGCACCCGGCGCAAACAAGAGTTCACCAGATTTTAATAGATATGCGCGTAGCCGTGCGTATCTTTTAAAATCTGGGGTCGGCACGCGCAAGGCTGTGCAAAATCGGCAGCCTGCGCGCGCCGAGCCGCGCTTCCTGCCTCCATTCCCTCCGAGGCCGCTGTGAAATCAGAGCGGCCTTGGAGGGAACTTTATTTCCAGTGCTCCCCACCTTCCCCTCCTTTCCCCTACCTAACCCACCCCCCCAGCCCTATCTAAACTCCCCCTACCTTTATTATAAAAGTTACGCCTGCCTGAAGCAAGCGTAACTCGCGCTCGCCAGCCAGCTGCCGGCACGCGATTCCCTGGCCCGGGAACAGTTTCGGAGGCCTCGGCCACGCCCCCAAAATACCCCGGGCCAGAACCACACCTGCGGCCCTGCCTCCGGAATGCCCCCCGATAACGCGCCACCACGCCACGCCCCCCCAGGAAAGCCCCGGGACTTACGTGCGTCCCGGGGCTTGTGCGCGCCGCCGAGCCTATGCAACATAGGCTCGGTGCGTGCAGGGGGAGCTTGGGGCAGGCTTTCGGGGGGTAGGCACGTATCTTATGCGCGTACCCCTTTGAAAATCTGCCCCAATATGTTTAAGATTTTGAAATGTATTCATTTAGTTATAATTATCGCCACAGCATTTTATAATATATGAATCCCATTCATGAAGGCCGGTATAGAAATATTTTAAATAATTAAAATAAATAATATCATAGAAATGCAAAATAAACAATAAAATACTGACTTCCTCCAAAATTTGGAGTTAGACAAATAAATTATTAAGCTAATTCTAATGCAGCTAAGTCCCCCAAAATCTTTTTGAAAAGCCTGAGCAGATGTCCTAGCCCTCTCCCAGTGAACTGAACTAGTGTAAAGTGAAAGAGTTCTCCTTACAGTGCTAGTAGCTTACTCTGCTAGTGTTCCTCTCAGAGCAACACATGACTCCTGCCAGGAGCAGTACAGCAGCAGGAAGATTAACAGGGAGCTGCAAGAGCTGGAGAATTGGGGTGGGCTTGAGGGATGGGAGGAAGGTGGGGATTTAGGGAGGGGTAGAAAAGGGTGGGAAACCCGAAGGGGGCACTCTTTAATTTTAAATTAGTTGATTCTCTGCTTGAGCAGGGAGCAGGGGAGTCTGGCTCTCCCTGGCTTTTGAAGATTTGGGGGCTTGAGAGGATGTCAGTCCCAACCTTGTTTTACTTTTTAAGTCTATTGTTGTTTATACAGCTATATTCTTTGAATAAAACTGCAGAAGCTTACATTTATCTGGGTGCATGTACCTGGATATCTTTAAACCTAACTAGTGATATTGAAAAATAGCTGGCTTAGTTGAAAGTTATCTGCTAGAGATAGCTAGATAACTTTATTTGGGGATATTCACTGGGTTGTTTATTCCATGGATAATTTATCCAACCAAATTTAGCTGCATAAGTTATTTGTTTTTTGTTGTTTTTTTTTTTAAATTAGCCTCATAATAAATAGATATATAGAACAAGAGCCCCCACATTACAATCAGTCATGGAAAAGCAGATCAAAATAAACAAGACTTCATCAGTTTATGAAATTGTAAGTAGTTTGAACATAACCTAGCCTTCCCAGAGAGGCTATTCCAGACTGATGGGCCACACAGAAAAAAAGATCTAGAGCATGTTGAACAGAATTGAGCAGAATGTACACTCAGCACAATTAAAAAAGCTACCTGTGCCAAGCTCAGTGGACAGCTGGGAGTGTAATATGATAGCCAGGCTGACAAATATGAAAGACCTAACATAGGTAGTGCTTTGAATGTTAAACAGCAATTTTAAAATTAATCTGATACATAACTGGCAACTAGTGTAAATCATTTAATACCAGGGTGATATGTTATCCAAACTTGACATTGGCAATAACATGCATCACCACATTCTGTTCCAGTTGAAGATGCTTTTGTTGGAGACCAATCAACAAACTATTGCAATAATCTAGCCTTGTAAGAATGTGCCTGTTAAAAGACAGACAGTAGTAAAACTGAGCTCGCACAGTTTACAGATATAACCAATTTGTTACACACACACCTCACCTCTGATCCGAAGGGACTCTTCATAGCCTCCATCAGCATGCTGTTTCAAGGACCTGGGATAGAACGTCCTCTAACTCAGGACTGCCTTTATAGGCTCCCTAGGTGGGACTTCCTGTGGTGCTGGCTGATGATGTCACATCCGCCAGGAGTATATAAGGAAGTCTCCTGCTACCAGCCAGCACCTCAGCAACAGTTCTCCTGGTGCCCTTGCATTTCTGTGTGTGGTGCTGTCCTTGTCGCATTCGTGCCTTGTTCTATGATCCTTGTCTTGTCTTACCTCCTCAGAGTTCTTTTCCTTGTCTGGTTCCTTGCCTGCTTGCACTTGTTCCTGGTCCTGCTTGTTTCCTTCCTTCCTTGCTTGTCTTGTTGGCCTTCTCTGTTTTGTCTCTCTTGGGCTAATTACTTGGATTCTGACCCTGGCCTGGCTCTTGACCTTCTGCTGCCTGCCATGACTCTTGCTTAGTTCAGACTCTTACAGCATAGCCCTAGCGACCCACCTAAGTCCTGCTGGCCACCTGAAGCCAAGGGCTCAACCTGCAGGGGAGGCGGCTGGTATAGGCGAAGCTTTAGCCATTCCTGCCCAAGGTCTTCTCTGTCAGCTAACAGTGCATACTTAGTGGGTTCACTCATAGGCAGTGCCAATTTCACCACAGCACAAAGGGTTCACAACCCCGGGCTGTGTTACAATGTCCTTGACAAATTAATGTCTAGGATCACACTCTATTTAAAATGTCACAGGGATTGAGCCATCCTGGTAATAACAGAAGATGGAGCCATTTTGGGATATTCATTCCTATCAAAAGGATGTTGGTTTTTTCCAAGTTCACCAGCAGAAATTGCTACCAAGGCATGATTCAATCGCCGTCAGACAATCCGATTAATTCACACATCTTGTAAAGGCCCTTACCTCATGCACTTCTGGCAGTGCTTCCTGAAGCATGCTGCATCATAGGGCCTGGTTAAAACCCCTTGCACTTCCTGTAGACCTTTTATAGATCATGTGGCCAACATTTCCTTGGGCACTGATTGATGATGTCATCCCTGCTCTGGTACATAAGAAAGCTTAGTTCCACCAGCCAGCACCAAAGCAACAGGTTCCCTGCCATGTTTTGCCTGCAGTGTGTGTTTCTAGTTCCTGCTCCAGCCTTGCCTCAATCCTGCTTCTTTCTCTGTTTTGCCCCACGTGCTGTGTAGGGCGCCTGAGGGTCTTGCTCATCTCTCCTTGTTCTTGTCTTCATCTCAGCTTCACATCAGAGTCTTCATTCCAAGCTCCAGTGCCTTTGGCCTCCTTCATCCGTGACCTCTGTCTGGCCTGCCACCTCTGCTGCACCCTCTGGCAGGTCCGAAAGGGCCTGGAGTAGTCGGAGGACCACTCGGAGACCACCATTGCGTTGGTGGTCTCATGGGCGTGCAGGTCGGTGGAGGATCTGAGGCTCCTGACTCAAAGACTTGGACTGTTCACACTGCAAGGGCATACTTTCTCTTTGTCCACACTGGAGAGTTCCCATTTGCGCTCTGTCCCATTGTCAGCATAACAGAATTGCCAAGCCTTGAGCGTCTTGAGCTCAAGGCCAACGCAAGCTCCAACAAAACCTGAAACAGAAAATAGGTTTACAAACTTCTTTCACAAGAGACTATTAACTACCAGTTCACTGGCAGCAGCAGTTTTGCAGAAAAGCAGTAGTAGTCTATATTGTTTGAGTAATTACAGTTTCTAAGGATGTGCACTTGTTTGAAACAAATTGGTAACACAATAAATATGCCCATATTTGTTTCATTTGTGGCCTCTGCAAAAAAATGGAGGGGTCCCTTAAATCAAATGAATATTCTTCATCCTATTCATTTGCTTCCTATTTATTTCAATGGTCCATTGAAGTCTCTGGCTGTTTACGGTGGAGAAAAGCAACTGGTAACTATGGCAACCAGTTCTTCCCTGGGTGACCTCAATGCCTTCTTAGAACTGAGGCAGGACAAGTTGGCAAGGAGACAAGCCAGAAGACAAATTATGATGTAGCATCTTTCTAACTAGACTGTAGTGGCTATCTGGATAAATTTACGTTGACCCACTAGATTTTGTAAATTTTGAGCATGTCCAATAAGCTCATTGTAGAGAAGGATATGCTAATAGAAGCTCTGAAAGAGTTTTAGAAAAGCTTACAAACTTTGTGATTTGGCACTTGTAAAGGAATGCTTCTGCTTTACTCTGTGCTGTAGTTGTCTCACATATACATTGTGCCAGAAAGAGAGGCAGTGCACTGCTGCTGATTTTCATTTTTCTCATCACTGGGGGAGGGTCAGGGTGTGAGACAGTAAGGAAATTGTAGTTGTGAGAGTGCTAGTAATTTTTTTATTTCTATCTGTTTGGATACCAGAAATGTGAGCAGTGCATGCTTAGAAACTGAAGAGAAGAGTCTTACCAGGCTGCCAGTCTTTTTTGTCTGTTAGTGTTTAATAGTTTTTTGTGAGTGTATGTGTGTGTGAAGAGTCAGTCAGCACTAGTGCACTCAGCACTGCACAAATCCACTATATATCTGTCTGTCTCTGTGTGAGTGACATAATTTTCTATACAGTGAGCGATACTGTGAAGGGGTACAGTTACAATATCAATAAATTCATTTCTAATATCCAAACCCCCATTAGACAGTGGACATTAACAAATTCTATCATGTTAGGAAAAGCAAGAGGAGGGAATATTGGCAGGGTTGGAAGCATTGTCAAGGGTATAATTAAAAAAGCAGTCCTGCACCTAAATTGAGGAGGAATATTTTTTAGGTCCAGAATGGCAGAAGTGGAAATCAGATGAGCCTTCTAGCCCTCTTCTACTGCAAAGGGTGCAGGAGCTCTAGAAGCTGGGGCTGTGGAATTCAATCCCTGGATCACTTGCGGTGATCTCGGGACTCCTCTCCCAGGGGGATGCTGGGAGCAGTATGCAGATGAACCTTCCAATCCTCTTCTACTGCAAAGGGTGCGGGGCCTCTGGAAGCTGGGTCTGTGGAATTTAATCCCTGATTTGCTTGTGGCGACCTTTAGATTCCTCTTCCGGGGGATGCTGGGAGCAGTATGCAGATGAGCCTACCGGTCCTCTTCTACAGTCAATAATACAGTAAAAACATATTTGATATTACTTACACAAGATAATTAGAAGATGTAAAATTGCACAAGTATGTTGTCAAATCTTCAGGCAGAAGTCTCTTTTTTCCCCCATTTATTTATAAATTCAAAATATAATTCCATCCATTAACACCAGAAGAGGTACATCAGAATAATGAAAGCAAATAATCATAAGGAAAAAAGCATCATAAAATGTGCATACTCATCAATCTTGAATCATTAGTTCATCATAAGAATGGGAGAAAGAGGGGAGCTGCAAATAAGGAAAAAGGAAGCCAAGAAATAAGCAGATAAAAACTCAGATATTTTAAAAAATGCGGTCCAAGAATATGGAATGTTCCATGAAACTGCGAGTTGGTAACAGATGGCACTCCAACAGTTATCTTACCAGCAACAAAAGCGGATTGTTGAGTGGTTCAATGAAAACATATTTCAACCCCTGAAATTTTACCATATATTTATGTGGATAGCGCAGAGTAAATGTAGCCACCCTCCCAATTGCAACAATTTAGGTCTTAAAATCAAGAATTCTTTTTTTTTTTCATCACAGTGGTAACATCAGGAAGCATTTTTACAGCCTTTAAATAAGACCTCATGATATTTAAAAAAAACAAAGCCTTAACAAAAATTCTCTATCAGTATTCAAAGCAAGATGAACTAATACAGTTGCCGTCACCAGGAACATCAGAATCAATTTTTCCAGAATTTGAAATATATTAAGTAAATCATTAGAAGAGGAAGTCTGTTCCCCAGTGCTTGACTTCTTACCATGGAGAAGATAATATACCCTGAAATCAGCAGATATGATTTTTCAGGGACCTTCAATATTTATGTGTTAGTGTTTTATTTATTCATTTTATTTATTTAAAAAGAGCCTCTAAGCCGCTACTCCAAAGGTCATAGCAGTTTACAAAATTAACACATAATAAAATAAACACATGTATTTACAAAAATCAGTGAACTAAAATATTATACAAAACTTAGCAGAGCAACAATACTCGACTGCTGCAATTAAATCGATGCCAGATTATATTAAACAGCTGCGATATCAATTGCAAATTCTTGTTTCTATAGCTAGGTCTTTAAGGTCTTCCTAAATGCCTTTTTGCCTACTAGCATTCATAATCATTTTGACAGGGTATTCCACAGTATGGGGCCAGCAATGGAAAAGGCCTGATCCCTCACTTCTCCAATATGAGGATGCCGGATAGCGAGAACTTCTAAAAGTCCCTTTCAAAATATTAACTTACCGTACTTGTGTAAATGTTGGCTCTACCCCAGAACACACCTAGACCATCCCCTTTTTTACACGTGTATATGTGTTAGGATTCAAAGGTGGATCCTTAGGCCGACTGTCGTTGAGCAACGGTCGGGAGGCAGATACGCACAGCCTGTAGATAGAGCTTCGCCTGGAAACCCGTGACGCCCCCAGAGGAGCTGTGGACGCCCGGGTCGCTAGGGCTTAGGTGGCTTCACCCTGGAAGTCCGAGGTCCCCCCAGGAGGAGCCCATAGGGACCCGGACCGCTGGGACTTAGGCGAAAGACTAGCGTAGAAGAAAACCTGGAACCGGAGTGAAGGCAGAAGAGAAAATGAAGACGAACCGGAGTCGTGGCTGGCAGCAGGAAACACAAACGAGAAGGCAGTCCGAGGTCGGGGCAGGCAGCTGGAAACACAAGCGATGAACAATCCGGGGTCAAAAGCAGGAAACAAGAATCAGGATCAGGAACGCTGAAACTGGCAAGCAGGAACAGGAGCACCTGGAACTGCAACTAACTCACTAAGTGACCTCGTTGCAAGGCAATGTAGGAAGGAGTGAAGGCGACTTAAATCCCCCGCCGGTGCTGATGTCAGACAGGGGGCGGTTCAGCACATCCGGGTGCTGGACCGTCAAAAGCCGGCCCCTCGCGCGCGCGCATTCCCATTCGGGGGCGGAGTCATCTCCCGAGCTCGGCGGCGTCCTCCACGAGGAAGGGTCACCGCCATGCGGCCAGGCCGGCCCTGGCTCCCGCGGTTTGCGGCAGACCCCCGGACCCAGCTGAGGAGGTAGGAGCCCGGTCGCTGACGCGGCAACCGCGGCGATAACAGTACCCCCTTTCTTACGCCCCCTCCGCAGAGGTCCCGGCTTTCCGGGATTGTCCAGATGGAATTGGTTTAGCAGTGATTGTCCAAGATGTTCCGAGCCGGCTCCCAAGAATTCTCCTCGGGACCGCAACCTTCCCAAGCCAAGAGGTATTCCCAACGACGGCCGTGGAAGCGGGTATCCAGTACTTCCCGTACTTGGTAAGTAGGATCCTCAGACGAAGAAGATAATGCATCCGTAGTTGGACGATGGAACCGTGATAGGACCACAGGTTTCAGCAGGGAAATGTGGAACACGTTATGTATGCGGAGAGAAGAAGGAAGGCGAAGGCGGTAAGAAACTAGTCCTATACATTCTGCTATTTGAAAGGGACCGCAGTATCTAGGTGCCAACTTACGAGTACGGTTAGGCAACTGGAGGTTTCTGGTACTCAACCATACCTTGGTACCAGGTAGAAACACTGGGGCTGGTCGTCGGTGGCGATTGGCACTTCGTTGGGATTTCTCCGAGGCCGTGACAAGTCTCTGTTGAATTATTTTCCATTGCTGATGGAACTGACGGGCAACAGTCTGAGCGGCTGGTGACGGAACGGGGATAGAAACAGGTACTGGAGGTCTCGGATGGTGACCAAATACTATCTGAAAGGGGGTTTGTCCAGTAGCTGCATGAGTATGATTGTTGTAGACGAACTCGGCCCAAGGAAGCAGGGAAACCCAGTTAGTCCCCCTCTCGGAGATGAAACTTCGAAGGAAAGTCTTTAGTGACCGGTTCATGCGTTCAGTTTGTCCATTACTCTGTGGATGGAATGCCGTGGACAAATTCAGCTGTACCCCAAATTTTTTGCAAAGAGCACGCCAGAAACGTGCAGTAAACTGTGGCCCTCTGTCCGATACTATACTTTGCGGAAGGCCATGGGGCCGAAAGATGTGCTGTGTGAATAGTAGCGCTAGCTCTGGGGCTGAAGGTAATTTAGGCAGAGGAACGAGGTGAATCATTTTTGAGAAGCGATCCACGGTGACCCATATCACCGAGTTGCCCTCCGATACTGGCAGGTCCACTACAAAATCCGTGGCGATGTGGGTCCATGGTTCAGTGGCTATGGGCAGTGGTTGCAGAAGACCCCAGGGTCGGCCATTGAGAGGTTTTTGTCTTGCACAAACTGGGCAGGAATCTACATATAGGCGTACATCTTGTCGTATCTTGGGCCACCAATAGTAGCGGTTTAGTAGATCGAGAGTCCTTTCTCTTCCGGCGTGACCTCCGGAGAGGGAGTCGTGAGCCCAGGCGAGAACTTTCTTGCGATCTCTGCGGGCAACCACTACCCGCCCAAGAGCAGACACTGTGATACTGGCTACCTGGATCTTGGCAGGATCGATGATATGTTGTGGAAACTCTTCTCTTTCTTCTTTTACTTCGCAACGGGACAAGGCATCCGCCCGAACGTTCTCAGAGGCTGGACGATATTTCAGAACGAAGTCAAAGCGAGTAAAGAAAAGCGACCAACGCGCCTGTCTGGGATTTAGGCGTTGAGCTTGATTCAGGAACTCTAAATTCTTGTGATCCGTGTAAATGGTCACTGGATGAAGAGACCCTTCCAGCCACTGTCTCCATTCTTCCAGTGCCAATTTAATTGCCAGTAATTCCTTATCTCCTATCCCGTAATTGCCCTCAGCTGGAGAGAACTTCTTGGAAAAGTAGGAACAGGGTAGCAGATGACCGGCACTAGAGTTCTGAGACAGGACTGCCCCTACGGCCATACTAGAGGCATCTACCTCAACAAAGAAAGGCCGTGTCGGGTCTGGGTGTCGTAAACAGGTGTCCTGAAGAAATGCCTCTTTTAAATCTTCAAAGGCTCTACAAGCCTCTTGAGGCCATACTCGAAGGTCCGTGCCCTTTCTGGTTAGGGCGGTTAGGGGTGCCACCAATCGGGAATACTGAGGAATGAAGTGTCGGTAGAAGTTTGCAAATCCTAGGAACCGTTGCAGAGCCTTTAGACCCACCGGCCGGGGCCATTTCCTGATGGCGGACACCTTGCTGGGATCCATACGGAATCCAGTCGCAGAGACGATATACCCTAAAAAGGGCAAGGTCTCTTGTTCAAAGAGACATTTCTCAAATTTTGCGTATAACTGATGATCCCGCAAGATCTGGAGGACTTGCCTAATGTGTTGTCGGTGGGAGATCAGATCAGGAGAGTGAATGAGGACATCGTCTAAATACACAATTACGCATGAGTGCAGTAAATCCCGAAGAATCTCATTCATTAAGTGTTGAAACACGGCGGGGGCATTACACAAGCCGAATGGCATCACAAGGTATTCATAATGCCCGTCCCGGGTATTGAACGCCGTCTTCCATTCATCCCCGGGACGGATACGGACCAAATTGTATGCCCCTCGGAGATCCAACTTCGTGAAAATTCGGGCTCCCTGGAGTCTGTCCAGTAACTCAGGAATTAAAGGAAGTGGGTAACGATTCTTCTTTGTAATGGCGTTGAGCCCGCGGTAATCGATACATGGTCTCAGAGACCCATCCTTCTTTGCAACAAAAAAGAAACCCGCCCCCGCGGGAGACCGTGAAGGGCGGATGAACCCTTTAGCAAGGTTCTCAGTAATATAGTCCGACATGGCCCGCGTCTCGGGCTGAGACAAGGGGTATACTCTTCCCCGAGGAGGAGTGGAGCCTGGAAGCAGTTCTATCGCACAATCAAAGGGGCGATGCTGTGGTAGCAGTTCCGCTTTTTCCTTGGAGAAAACATCTGCAAAGTCTGCATACGAAGCTGGTAACGAAGAAACGGTATGAGCTAATAGAATCGGATGCTCTTTCTTAAACTGGATGCAAGAGCGGGAACATTCAGGTCCCCATCGAGTAATCTGCAAGTCCTTCCAGCGGATCTCCGGAGAATGTCTTTGGAGCCAGGGTAAACCGAGAACCACAGGATGCACCGATTTCTCCAGAATTAAGAATGAAATCTTCTCGGTGTGTAATAAGCCTGTCTGGAGGACAAGTGGTGCGGTAATAGTGGAGATGCAGCCAGACAGAGGTGTCCCCTGGATCGAGGTAACCCTTAGAGGAGGCTCTCGTGGTTGAGTGGTGAGCTGAAGTTGTTGTACTAAGTCCTTCGTAATGAAGTTCCCTCCGGCCCCAGAGTCGATGAGAGCTTGCGTCTGAAACGAACCGGCGGGATATCTCAAAGTTACCGGTACTGTGCATTGAGGAGCTGCATTGAGGCAGCCTAGGGAACACTCCTCTCGAAAACCTAGGCGCGGGAGTTTTCCGCCCGTTCCTTACACTGTGCGAGGAAGTGACCTTTCCTGCCACAGTACAGGCAAAGCCTCAGATCGCGCCGGCGCTGCTTCTCCTCGGCGGACAAGGATGATCGTCCAAGTTGCATAGGCTCCTCCGTGGAGGTCTCAGCCAGGGCATTGGGGCTCCGAGGCCCCGAACTTGCTGTCTTGGTCGGCACAAAAGGCATTGAGGGTAGTCGGCGCGAGTAACGTCCCTCCTTTACTCTTTGTTGGAGGCGCCGATCAATGCGCCCTGCCAAGTCGATGAGGGATTTTAGGTCTTCAGGCAGATCGCGGGCTGCCAACTCGTCCTTTATCCGAGCTGCCAAACCCTCCAGGAACACACCTCGGAGAGCATCATCTTGCCAGCCTACCTCCAGGGCGAGCGTGCGAAACTCCAGAGCATAATCCGCAAGAGTCCGCGAGCCCTGCCGGAGCTGAAGCAGTTCTGAGGTCGCAGACATCTGGCGTGCAGGTTCGTCGAAGGCCGCCTTGAAATCCTCCACAAATCGATTCAAATTACTCAATGCCGGGTCATTCTTCTCCCACATGGGAGATGCCCAATTTAATGCCCGCCCATCTAGCAGCGAAAAGATATAGGCCACCTTGACGCCATCCGATGGGAACTGATTGGGCAGAAGAGCAAAACGCACAAAGCATTGGTTTAAAAAACCCCGGCAAGCCTTGGAATCTCCGGAGTATCGGGAAGGTGCCGGAAGCTGCGTGGGCGAGTGAAGAGTTACCACTGGAACCGGAACGGGTGCTGGTACAGGATTCGGTGCAGGAGGTTCGGCGTCCATGCGCGCAGCCAACCGTTCCACGGTGGCAGCCAGGGAGTCTAATACCTGCTGTTGTTGAACCAGCCGTTGAGCCAGACCCGGAATGGCCTGAAGGCCAGTGAGATCTGCCGGATCCATGGCCTTGCAAACTGTTAGGATTCAAAGGTGGATCCTTAGGCCGACCGTCGTTGAGCAACGGTCGGGAGGCAGATATGCACAGCCTGTAGATAGAGCTTCGCCTGGAAACCCGTGACGCCCCCAGAGGAGCTGTGGACGCCCGGGTCGCTAGGGCTTAGGTGGCTTCACCCTGGAAGTCCGAGGTCCCCCCAGGAGGAGCCCGTAGGGACCCGGACCGCTGGGACTTAGGCGAAAGACTAGCGTAGAAGAAAACCTGGAACCGGAGTGAAGGCAGAAGAGAAATGAAGACGAACCGGAGTCGTGGCTGGCAGCAGGAAACACAAACGAGAAGGCAGTCCGAGGTCGGGGCAGGCAGCTGGAAACACAAGCGATGAACAATCCGGGGTCAAAAGCAGGAAACAAGAATCAGGATCAGGAACGCTGAAACTGGCAAGCAGGAACAGGAGCACCTGGAACTGCAACTAACTCACTAAGTGACCTCGTTGCAAGGCAATGTAGGAAGGAGTGAAGGCGACTTAAATCCCCCGCCGGTGCTGACGTCAGACAGGGGGCGGTTCAGCACATCCGGGTGCTGGACCGTCAAAAGCCGGCCCCTCGCGCGCGCGCGCGTTCCCCTTCGGGGGCGGAGTCATCTCCCGAGCTCGGCGGCGTCCTCCACGAGGAAGGGTCACCGCCATGCGGCCAGGCCGGCCCTGGCTCCCGCGGTTTGCGGCAGACCCCCGGACCCAGCTGAGGAGGTAGGAGCCCGGTCGCTGACGCGGCGACCGCGGCGATAACAATATGTGCATGTGAGCCCTTAGTTACATGTGCATGTTTGATGTTTCTATTATAGGATGTGTGCGAATACATGCTATTTTTGTGCGTATATGTTCTTTTTTTTTTTGTGCTCAATATTTTCAAAAACAACCCCATGTTGATGCAGTTTTTTTCCTTTATTTTCTCCTATTTAGTTTAAGCCCTACTCTAACCTTTCTGTATATTTAGAAGACTGTATATATTTATTTGTTTTCTTATATATACTTCTTATGTTTATCTTTGCCTTGGTTGACTGAATTATGATTATGTACATATGATTTTTAAAATATCAATAAATTATAATTATTAAAATATTATGTCTTTCCTTCCTCCACATTTATAAGCTTTTCTATGTTGCTCACTCACAGAAAATACAGTGGATCTTTAACCCTGTGTTAGCTGAATAGTATTTTTCTAAAATGTGGTTGCAAAACCCATTGAGATCCTGTATGAAGGATAAGCATTTGTAATGCATTCTGAAAGTAGGTATTTGCCCTGTATTCTGGATTGAATAAAACAAATTAAGAAAATAATAACACGGACTACTGCTTATGAGGAACTATGAAAAGTTGTATTTTCTCTATAATATATGCACAAACCAAATACTTATAAGAATAACAAACAAATATACAATATCGGAGACTCTGAGGGCCAAATTTTAAAAAATCCATGCGCGCAAAAACCGGGGGATATGTGCCTGCCCGGGCCATGCATGTGCCGTGCGCATTTTACAAACAGCTTGGCCACGTGTGTATCCCCCACTATGCGCTGAAGTGCTGGGCTATGTGAAAGGGGCGGGCCAGGGGGCGGGGGCAGGAACCGACTGGGACAGTGGCCATGAGGAAGTGCGTGCTGGCAGCCGACTGGTGCACATAACTTTCTTCTGCTCATCAGAGTAGGTAAGTTTAAAAATAAAAAAAATAAAGCTAGGTAGATAGGGGTTATGGGTCAGGGAGGAGAGGGGAAAAGGTAGGAAGGATAGTTAGGGGAATAGGAAAGTTCCCTCCCAGTCCTCTCCTTAATTGGAGCGGACTGGGAGGGAACTGGGAAAAAGTGGGATCGCATCACCATACATATTTTAAAAAGTCCCCCTCCCCCCTGTGCGCCTGAGTGGGGTACTCGCTTGTACATGCGCGCACCAATACAAAATCGGGCGCACGTGTGCACGGGCATTGGATTTTATAACATGAGCGTGTCGGTGCACGCATGTTATAAAATCGTCGCGTCCATGTGAGCACGCTGGAAACCGCGGGTTGAAAAAAACTATCCTTGAGTATTTTTTCTTGGTTCAGCACTGGTCAGCAGTCTCCCACCCCATCCCTCATTGTATCCGTATATAATGTCCTTGGCTGCGGGATGCTCAGAATAATTCTCCTTGTTTATTAACTTTCCTAAAATATTACCAAGCTACTGAGAAGAAAAACCACTGCATCTGAAAATGGTGGCCTTCTTGTCTTTGTTCACTGCTTCTATTGCCATATTTTCCAGACATTCTCTCTCACACGTGTGAGGCCACTAGCTCTGTACTTTCTCTAACCTAATTGAAAATCAACCTTATGTATCACTAATGTCATGTTTCAGGTAATAAGCAATCACTACTGTTAAATCATTACATAAATGACCTGTCTATAATCTACTTCATAATAGAGACGTTTTACCAAAACTAATCTGGATATATGCCAGGTGTTTTCAGCTTCAACCTTTGCAAAACTTCTTCTTGTGCTGTGCTTCAAAGTCAAGATTTAACTCTTAATCTGCTAGCTGGCATTAAGCAAGTGATGTTCTTATGCTTTTAATTAAGTCATATCTGTGTGACGAAGATTGAAGATTTCAAGTTAGGGGAAGGGAGGGCTGTGTAGGCTGTAAAGTGTTCCAGGCTGCTTCTAGCAAAGGAGGGGACGTGGGATGTGTGCGCTTGCTGACCTTGTACATAATAATGGAGTCTAACTTGTACTTTCTCTAATATCTGCCTTCTCCATTTTCACCATCTTAATTAACTTCTGTTAATACTAGGAATAAAAGGTGGGGGTTGTAGTAGGGCTGTGTAACACAAACTGTTCCCCAGTATATTTCTCAGTAAACACAAAATACAAAACTAAGGCCTGGATTTATCAAACTGCACTAAATATTGCATGCGATAGGAAAAGGGGTGTGTTTTATGGTAATAGGCAGTTTATTGCTAATATCTATGTGAAGCACTATCATAGTGCAAATTGCAATAACATTTTTGCACTTTGTGCCAAAATTGATGTATTTCCTACGAGAGAGAGAGAGAGAGAGAGAGAGAGAGAGAGAGAGAGAGAGAGAGAGGGAGAGGGAGAGGGAGAGAGAACCTAGCTATAATGCCCTCACACTAGATAGCTATATTTCTAGGGGAGGCCCACCTAATCACTCGAGGTGAGGTTTAGGTATTAGTGTAGGGGTTAGGGGCCACTTTGACATTCAAAGTGAGACATACGAACAGAACAGTGATGACCTTCGGAGTGAGGAGCTCACCCAAAGATGAGATTTGTGCAATGTTCTCTCAACCTAGCTTGATGTTACTCAGGTAGAGACTAGGGGTATGCATTTGTTTTCGACGTATTGGCAATTTGCAATGTATATGTCCCTATTTGTTGTATTCGTGGGGTCACGAAATGTATGGCGAACCCCATGAATACAACGTATATAACGAATATGGCTGGCGCAATCTTGTGCTTCTACCATGTGATAGGGGCCGACCAATGGCACCAGTAGCCCCTGTGACATAGTAAGGGCAAAGGCTATTTGCGCCATTTTGAAAACTGGCAGTCGACGGCCCGAGTGCAGGAGATCACACCAGGACCCCCACTGGACCACCAGGGACTTTTGGCAAGTCTTGGGGGGTCAGGAGGGTGGGGGGTTGTAGTTAATTAAATTTAAAGGGTTGGGATGGGGTTTTTTTGGGAAACGAATATATACGTAACTAATGAATGGATCGGGGTCCCCCGAGAATGGATGCAACGGATTTGGCTCCCCACGAATACGAATACCGAATGGGACGAATCCGTCCCTGCTGCACATCCCTAGTAGAGACACCATCAAGCTAGGTTGAGAGAACATTGCACAAATCTCATCTTTGGGTGAGTTTCCTCACTCCGAAGGTCATCAAATCTTCACAAGAGAGCACTGTTCTGTTTGTACATCTCACTTTGAATGTCAAAGTGGCCCCTAACCCCTATACTAATACCTAAACCTCACCTTGAGTTACTAGGTGGGCCTTCCATAGAGATATAAATACCTATCTAGTGTGAGGGCATTAGGGTTAGGCTCTCTCTCAGCCCACTTGGTCAAAATTCCCACCCACAATATCCTCTCATTTGCATCACACCAAACATTTATGGTGCTTTCACATGCATTAAAGGCATTTTTTGCATGCGAAAATGCCATATAGCACTTTGATAAATGACCCCCTTAATGCAATAACTGTAACTCATTATAAACATATCTTAACTATATGACTATTTCTCTCTCATAAGGGATAAAATGACATACTAATACAGGATTGTATAATGTTCAGAAAATGCTGGCATTACTTATTTTAAAACATTTATATTTCATCTGATGCAGCAATAGTTCAAAGACAGATAAGGTCCTTACTGCTTAACACAAACTCTGATTCAAGAATGTACTTTTATTGGTGCTCCACTCCTATTGCAGCCAGTGTTTTAGACAGAGTAGTATGGTTGTCTTCTTAGTCAACTTGAAGGCAAGTAAATAAAGGTTAATTATAATTTTGTGTTAACTAACAATACACTTCTTGACTGGCATGTCAGAGCTAATACTTCCATCAGTTTTGACCTGTTAAGGAAGTGTAAGCTTCTGAAAGCTAGTCAAGAAAAGCATTAAGTTACATTTTGTTTAATTTTGATAGGAGGAGGGGCATTGCTTTTTTCATGTCTCTTTAAAGTTTATTTTGCTTCATTTCCCATTTTTAGTGAATGCCTTTGCTAACAGGAGGGGATTGTAGGAAAATATCAGCTCGGGGGATTTTTTCAAAATAGGCCCACAGGTAATATGCTTGACTGTGTAGCATATGTTTCAACAGAGCCCAAAAGCATGCCAAGCTGACGCTTGTGAGGTCCATCATGTGACCTGGAGCCAAAATATCTCTAACGTAAATTCCACATGTTTCCTAAGTAACTAAGAAGTAGAGCACACCCTAGAATAGGGATGAGCAAACTGAACTGCAGTGCCCCTTCCATCCATTAAACTGGTTGGCCCTATGCCCCTCACAAGTCTGGTTAACACAGTAAATAACAGAAGAAAAAGACCCAAGGGGTCCTTCCAGTTTGCCCAGCAAGTTGTTTGTTTTCTTTTAGGGCAATAACTGCTGCTCCATGCGGGTTACCTCTTTTCTTCATTTCTGTCCTTTAACTACTATGGATCCTCTGTGTTTATTCCACAACCTTTTGAACATCATTACCTTTCTTGCCTTCATCACTTCTTCCAGGAAGGCATTCCATGCAAATACCACCCTTGAAGCAATATTTCCTAACACTGTTCCTATCCCCTCAGAGTTTTATATCATGACTCTAGTTCTACAGATTTCTTTCCATTGGAAAAGGTTTTATTCTTGTGAATCATTAATGCCTTTCAGGAATTTAAAGGTCTGCATTGAACCTCCTCTATCTCTCCTCTCCTCCAGAGAATACATACTCAAGTCCCTCAGTTTCATCTCATATAGGCTTTTGATGCAATCCCTCACTATTTTGGTTGCCTTTCTCAGGGCTGCTTCCATCCTGTCTCTCTCTTTTGAGATAAGATTTCTATCAACTATACACTGTATAACCTGGATTCCTCTTGCTAACCAATCAGCTCTTGAGCAAGTTTCCAAGTGATGAGGCAACCACACCGCCAACCAGTGGCTCAGACACAATTTGCTGTTGTGTGATTGCTCATGTGCTCACTTACTGGCTAATTTTAAAAGGAATGCGTGTGCACCCAGAAATGTGCATATTGGCACGCGAGCGGAGATATGCTGCGATTTTATTTCGTTCACAAGTACGCACATATCATTTAAAATCCTCCTGCTGTGCATATCTGTGCACTTAATCTTAAGAGGCGGCTCAAGTAAATGTCCCGTGAGTATTTCTGCTAGGGTTTTAGCAGCTTTCACGCGCGTATGCAGACGGATTTTAAAACATACGCGTGTGAGAGAAAAAACAGTTTTTCCAATTAGTCCACCAGTTAGTCCTGTTGATATTGAGGTCTTCAAGACCTCTCTGGTTCTTCATCCTAGGGGCACTCCATGAAGTTAGCATGTGGCACATTTAAAACTAATCGGAGAAAGTTCTTTTTCACTCAATGCACGATTAAACTCTGGAATTTGTTGCCAGAGGATGTGGTTAGTGCAGTTAGTGTAGCTGTGTTTGAAAAAAAGGATTGGATGAGTTCTTGGAGGAGAAGTCCATTACCTGCTATTAATTAAGTTGACTTAGAAAATAGCCACTGCTATTACTAGCAACAGTAGCATGGGCCAGGGCTGAAGTAAGTTTCTAGATAAAAAAAGAAGAAAAAAAAAGGTAGGGAGGTAGGGCAAATGAAGGGAAGGTGGGGTGGGGGGTAGGGAAGTTCCCTCCTAGGCCTTTCCGATTTCAGAGTAGCCCGGGAGGGAACGAGTGAATGCAGCACGGTTTGGAGCGGGCTCGGCGCACACAAGGTGCACACTTGTGCACTCCCTTGCGCGCCGACCCTGGATTTTATAACATGCGCGCACCTGCGCGTGCATGTTATAAAATCGGGCGTACATGTGTGCGCGCCGGGTAGCGAGCGCACATGTATGCCGCGCGCGCAGCTTTTAAAATCTACCTCTATATTATTTTTTTCCTTTTGCTTTTAGAAATTGAAAATTAAGGAATTTTTCTGGATTCAAACTTATTGGGTGTTATTTGAATCATTTGTATAAGTGCATTCTCTGTAGTATGAGTTTTTAAGGGTTGGGTTTATCCCCTGAAGAAGATGGCACATGGTCGTTGAAACTAGGGTCCTAGTTGGGATATGGGTGTTTTTAATATTATTTGTTCTATGTAGGTATGTTTATGTAAACATTTTTGGAAATAAAAACATTTTTTGTAATCTTTTTAAATATGATTGGGGATCTTGTTATATTTGCTTGTTGGTCACACTGATGATTTTTTTGTACCTTCAGTGTTATATTGAAACATAGCCATTTATGTTTTTACGTTATCCATCTACATGTAGCCGGATAACTTTAAGCAAGTATATTCAGCGGGGTGTTTATCCCACTGAAAATATGGGACAAGCTACCCGGCTAATCTTAGCTGGATAACTTGTTCTCTAAATGGCCTACTGAATATTGGCCTCCTAATATCTGTGTATTTCTCTCTCTCTCTCAATTGTAAAGTTATCGCGGTTTTCTTGACTGTTGTTATGGAATGTTACTGCTATTTTTATATTTGGGGACCATTTGATTATACCTCGCTTTGTGTAGAGTTTTTCTAGTGATAAGGCAAATATTAAAGTTTAAAATAAATAAATAATAGTCATGTGGAGGAACACTGGCAGCAATTTTACTCCACATGTCCAAGTATTGGGAATTTCCGCATTTGGAAATTGGCAGGCCTAAATGCCACAGATGCTGTAAGTGTCTTGCTAATCCAATTTGTCCACAGCCCTCACACTGAATTGCACTAAATAGCACAGAACAGTGTGTTTTTGTACTAGCTTCAACTGTAGGAAGGAATAATAGACCCCTGAAGCCAAGCAGTAGCGCGAGACGTGCCATTCAACAAAATGTCACTCTGTATATTTTACTACATCGAAGAGAGGTATCATAATTTATGTTCAGTATACACCAAGAGCTCTTTAGCAGAAGAGGAGGAAAACAAATTTAATGGAAAAGCATCCTTATAACATGATTACTATTCATTAGGGGAAAAAATAGCTAAAAATGTAAAAAAAAAAAAAGAAGGTAAGTCTGGAATTCACACAATATGTTGAATCTGAGTGCTAACATTTGTTCTCAGCTCCATGTGCTGCTGCTGTGCCCATCACCTGCAGCCAAATCGAGACACTAACTTGATCACATTAGTAGAGAACAGAGCTTGAACGGGTGCACATTCATATGGACAGATTTGTTCTCAGCGCTGGCAATGAGATGGTATCACCACAGTGGACTCCAACCTTTTAAGGATCAAATTTAGCTGGGTGAATGGTTTGGAAAATTGCTTCCACATCTCCCGTAGCAGGGTTCTCTGGTCTTATCTGTCAGACTGAGTACATCGTGTTTATTTTATTTTTATTAATATCATTTTTTAAACATCTTTTTTTTTCCTAAGCACTACGGATTTATGGAAGGAGCACAAGTCATTCTATCACATCTAGAACAGGCAAACATTTGGCTAAAACTTGCCAAACCCTCACAGTTCGCTTGCATGCTTTTGATCCAGCCCATTTTTTGCCCAAAGATTTAATTTCCTGCAACTCTGAGGAGTAAAAAAAAAAAAATCAACAAGAAACAAAAATGTGTACCCAAACTGCTGTGCAAATATGATGTGGGATTAAAACAAAGCATACATTCTTGAATAGGTGACGTTATCTAGCTTCAGAAAGCACAACTTATCTTTGCATGCCTTAAGGTTCAAACATTGGGGGGGGGGGATTTTGTTACTACCCACATAGATTTAAAGTTAATTACCTGTGGATTTTATACCAGTTTTCAAAGGGAATGTATGCACATGCTAGCCTTTTGAAAATTATCCCAGAAAAACTAGCAGCATGCATTTATACCTGCTTGGGTGGTTTTATCAGGAAAAATCCATGCATAATTTTGAATTCTCAAGAGTATGCAAATAGGTGCAAATCTCTCCTCAGCCATGCCCTCCAGGAAAGCTCCTTCATACTGGGGTAGATTTTACAAATTTACGCACACTCGTACTTTTGTTCGCACACCAGGCGCAAACAAGAGTACGCGGGGATTTTGATACGTGCGTAGCCGCACGTATCTGTTAAAATCCGGGTTCGGCGTGTGCAAGGCTGAGCAAAATTGGTAGCCTGCGTGTGCCGAGCTGCGCAGCCGGCCTCCATTCCCTCTGAGGCCGCTCCGAAATCAGAGCGGCCTCGGAGGGAACTTTCCTTCCACCTCCCCCCACCTTCCCCTCCCTTCCCCTACCTAACCCACCCCCCCCAGCCCTATCTACCCCCCCTACCTTTATTCCTGAAGTTACACCCCCAGAACGCCCCCGACACCCCCCCCCCCCAGGAAAGCCCCGGGACTTACGCAGGTCCCGGGGCTTGCGCACGCCGCTGAGCCTATGCAAGATAGGCTCGGTGCGCGCAGGGGGGGGGGTTTGGGGTAGGTTTTCGGGGGTTACGCACGTAACCTACGTAACCTACGTGCGTAACCCTTTGAAAATCTACCTCACTGTGAATAGAAGTATGCACATACAGGCCCTACAGGTGTCCTTTTACCCACCTATTGGGTGAGCAATTTTAGAAAAGCCCATTTCCACAGAGAAAAGCACTGTTTTAAAAATTACCCTCCCCATTATAAGGAAATGTATCGGTGAGTAATGTTACTGAAAAAAAGCCTGTTCCACAAATTTGCACTATTTACGGGCCGATACAGAAAGAAGCGCGGGAGAGCCAGTGAGCGCCCGCCCTCCTGACACATGCACAGGCCAGTGTCCTGGGCCTGCGATTCAGTATCGGCCCACATGCAAATGAGGGACCGCGGTAAAAGGAGGCACTGCCTCCTTTTTGACAGAAGCGGCAGCTGTCAGTGGGTTTAACAGCTGAAGCTCAATGTTACCGGCATCGGTTCTCGAACCCGCTGACAGCCACGGGTTCGGAAATTGGACGCCAGCAAAATTGAGCGTCCATCTTCCAACCCGTGGTTGCAGGCAGATTTTTAAATTTTTTTATTTTTTATTTTTTTTTTATTTTTGGGGCCTCAGACTTAATATTGCTATGATATTAAGTTGGAGGGTGTACAGAAAAGCAGATTTTTCTGCTTTTCTGTACACTTTCCCAGTGCTGGCTGCACATTTTGCTTTTTGTATCGCGCGAGAATGACTAAAAATAGCGCATCGAAAACGCACGGCCAAACACAGACTAACAGTGCACTCCGCCGGAGCGTACTTTACTGTATCATCCCGTTAGAGAGGGATTATGGGTAAATTTTACACGATAAGCATGAGAGCTTGATACCAATGAAAATCCCTGGTTGTGTAAAAATTAAAAGCAGGATGTGCCTAGGCCAGGTGAATATGAATATCAAATAGGTTATTGTGACTTGAAAGCTTCATTGCAAAAAAAAAAAAAAAGTATGCAAAATGCCTGTGATGATACATGTAAAAGGGTTAAATATGATCTTAATGTGATAAACTTAAGACGGATAATGAACAATATCCCACAAATGGTCAAGTTTTATGGCAGTTAGGATATTAGTGGTGTACAGGACAATAACTGCAGACTGGATGGGCCCATGGTCTTATCTGACATCAGGTATTATTCTATCAGAGTAACATAAGCAATAATACTTTGAAGCCTGCATGTATAAATATTTTGATACACATCTCAGGTGACTCGCGAGGCAGAGTACCTTCAGCATCCTACAAATACTTTGAAATTCTGGAATAGTGACCATTAATCTATGATATAATTTGTTTTCTGTCTTATTGTTACTTGTGCAACAGGTAGCAAATCTGTAACATTAATTAATGAATGCAGGGGGCCTATTTATTAAAAAGAGTGCACTAAACCTCTACTGCAATGCTTAACTCACAGAATTTACTGCAAATGCAGCTGTAATAAATGTTATCAGGTTGAGCTGGCATGAGAGAGATAAATGGGCTCTCCTTTTGTTGCTACTTGCCTAGGGGGAGGGGGAGAGGGGAAACAAGGCTGAGTGAGGTCTGGGCTGCAGGGTCAGTATCTTATAAAGCAATTTATAAAATAACTCCTTGAACATATGATAGATGTGTTAACCATGCAACATTTGAAAAAGATAGACATGGGTTTAAAAAATTATCCTCTACTTGAAAAAGCAGGGATTTCACCTGCAAAGTCATAGTGACTGAGAAATCATTTGAAAGATTGAGCATTTCACACCTACTGTCCCTCCATGGCCCGGAAAAAAATCAGAGCTGCTTCTTTTTCATTCAAGCTTTTTCTAGGAATGTGGACTTTCAGATCTTATGGTGCCTGATTAATTACAGCAAGAATAAAAAAAATCTAATAATCAGGAAACATAGAAACATAACATATGAAGACAGCTAAGAATGTGCATTTGTTTCAAATGAATGCACAAAACATGATGAATGAGGCCATTTTCAGTTTGTTCCAAATAAAAAAACTTGAAAATAGCCTCTGACAAAAATACCTGAAAATATTGGGGTATTTTTGTTTTTGTACATTTTGTTTTTCAAAAACAGGCCTCCACTGGGACCAGGTCTTGGCCTGGTTGCATTACTGAGACCTAGGCCTGATGCTGAGGCCTGAGTCTGTTGCCAAAGACCAATGCCAGTGCCTAGCCTGGGGCACGATCTGGGATTCTAAACCATGATGCCAGGCCCAGCCTGAGGCTGGGACACATTGCGAAGACCTAGGCTCAATTGTAGGGCTCAGCCCAAAGTTAGGTCCCATCACTGAGGGCCAGGCCTAGGTCTAGACCCAGGCCTAATGCCAGGGCCCAGCCCGTGGCCTGATCCTGTTGCCAAGGCCTAATGCTGGGGCCTGGCCTGAGGCCAAGTTCTGTTACCAAGGCACAAGCCTAGGCCCAACACCATGGCCCCGCTCAAGGCCAAGTCACATTGCCTAGGCCCTGATTTAGGTCTAGGGCTGACACAAGGCCCAACCAGAAGCTGGGTCCCTTTGCTGAGGCCTAAACCTAGGACCATGTCTGACACTGGGGCCCAACACAAAGTTGGGTCCCATCTCCCAGGCCCAGGCCTAGGCATAGCCCCAGAGAACCAGAAACAGGCCTTCCGATGTCTTCTTTCTTCTTGGATCACTGAAAAATGATGCCACTCAGGCACCTTTTCCTAAGCGGTTGGCACAATTTTGATGTACAGCATTGGGCCTAGGCCTAGATTTGGATCTCCACAATGGGACATGGCCTAGGCTTGGGTCTTAGCAACAAAACCCCACCTCTGGCCGGGCCCCTTGTTTGGATCTGGGCCTAAGCTTAGGCCTTGACCTTGGTGATAAGACTTGGTCATGGCAATGGACTCTGGTGTTTGGCCAGGGTCTAGGCCTGGGCCTTGGAAAGAGGACCTGGCTTTATTGGGCCTAGGCCTTGGAGATGGGTCCCAGCCTCAGTTCGGGTCCTGTCAGGCTTTATTCTAGACCTGGGCTAAGGAATCTGGCCTTTGGCTGGGACCTAGCATTGGACCTAGGCCTTGGTGATGGAACCCAACC
Source organism: Rhinatrema bivittatum (assembly GCF_901001135.1). Classification (NCBI taxonomy): domain Eukaryota; kingdom Metazoa; phylum Chordata; class Amphibia; order Gymnophiona; family Rhinatrematidae; genus Rhinatrema; species Rhinatrema bivittatum. The sequence goes on from NC_042618.1 coordinate 126,302,445, forward strand.
TCAGGTCAAGGCCTGGATATTGGTGACAGGAATTGACCTTGGGCTAGGTTCCAGTGTTGGGCATAGGCCTTGTTAATGGACTCTGGTCTTGGGTCTGGTAGTAGAGTCTGGTCTTTGGCCAGGTCCTGGCATTGGACCTGGGGCTAGGTCTTAGCCTTAGTGATATGACATGGACTCGGGCTGGTCCCCTGCATCATGCCTAGGCTTTGGTGACAAGACCTGGCTTCTGGCCAGGCCCTAGTGTTAGGCATAAGCCTTGGAGATGGGACCCAGCCTCCAACTGGGCCCTGACATTGAATCCAGGCCTCAGTCTGGACCTCAGCAACAGGACCTAGCCTCAGGACAGGCTCCAGTGTTAGGCCTAGGCCTGGGTCAATGTGATGGGACCCAGCCTCAGGTAGGAGCCTTGGCATCAAGCTCTATCATCAGGCCTGGGCCTAGGTCCCGTATTCAATGAAGGGTCTTAGCCTCAGGCCAGGACCCAGCATCAGTCTTTGGTCTAGGCACAAGACCTCAACCATGGGCCCGTTCCCATCCCATTTTTTGTTTTATAGTGAAGTCATTGAGGCTTAAGGATTGCTTCCATTATTGACTTGAATGTAAAACAAAAAAACAAATGGAATGAAAAACATTTTTTCATTTGAGATGAACCTACTGAATGAGAGTGACATATTAAACAAATGAATGAACTGAAGCAATTTTTTAAAATTTTGCCCATCCCCAAGGATAGATAAGGACATTAAGGTCCATCTGGTCCCTCCAATATCATTCCTGATGTAGTGCTATCTACCCCAGTTTATTTTTAACTTTCCCTTCATTTCTTCTGTACCTATCCCAAGTTTTCTTGCATTCTGTCATTTTTTTCTGACTCCACCTTCCCACTAGGAGGCCATTTCAAGTATCTACTACCATTTCCATTAAGAAATATTTCCTGATGGTTGCTCTACAGTCTAGTCCCTTGGAGCCTCAAACCATGACTCCTTGTTCTTGTGCATACTTTTTCCTATAATAAAGATTTGCTTCTTGTGTGTTATTGATAGGTTTGAGGTATTTTAATCTCTCTGTCATAATCCCCCATTCCCCTGTCTTTCTTCTTATTTAGAATATGCATATTTAAATTCTTAAATATGATCTTATCTTTTTGTTGCTTTTTTCTGGGCTACCTCCAGCCTGTCTATATCCATTTTGAGGTGTAGTCTCCAGAACTGGACATAACATTTCTCGTTCCTCAAAGTGGATTTCATTTATTTATCACCACCATCTGCTGTCTATCACTAGTTTTTAATCCAGTGTATCACCTATGTGGGACAATATCAAAAGCTTTGCTGAAATCCAAGTACATCAGATCAAGTCCTCACCTAATCTAATTCTCTAGTCACCAAAATCATTTGGTCAGATTTGTTTGATATGACCTCTATTTGGTGAAAAAACAATGCTGCCTCAGATGCTGTTTCTTGCTGGATTCAGAATATTTTGCTATCCTTACCTTTAGTAGAATTAATTGCCATTAATTTGCCCAGCACTAAAATGAAGATAACCATCTGATTTTCCACCTCTTCTATTACCATGCTTACGAAGAGGGACAGCATCTGTCCTTCTCAGTCCCACAGAACCACTTCTGTCTCCAAAGACTAATTGAAGAAATCATTCCAGGAATCTACCAGGACCTCTCTAAACTCCTTTGATATCCTAGGATGTATCCCATCAGCTCTATTGCTTTGTTTGTTTTTTTGTTTTGCTAATTCCTTGCAAACCCTCTCATCTTTAAATAGTGTAACCTCTATTCCACTACCATAGGTGCCCTATTCTACTACCATATGTCATTTCTGCATGCACTGGACATTATCCTGGCACACTGTGCAAAGCACTTTGTAACAATGGGAATTAAAATAAAAGCAAAAATCTTCCTCTCAGCCAAATATCTCAACATAGTGCTTCAGATTACAAGACCTTTTTTTCAATTACCAACTGAAGATTAAGAACCATCTTCTGTTTTTTTTCTGCAAGTGTAAATCATGGATCATTAATGCATGGAAGTGAATGTCTTATAGCTATGACCTTGGTCTTACCTGTTAACCATACCCCATTATTTACAGTAAAGCCAATTCCTGAAAAAATAAAAGGCAAAAAAAAAAAATGTATTTAAATCAGTGTCAATGTTTAATTAATTTTTTTTTAATTGTATTCATATTGTTATGGTATCATTTGATACATCAACCCTGTCACCCCCTCACCTCCACCTGCAGTATATCACATAATGTTTTCAAAAACATACTATAAGTTTGAAGATTCTCTCTTGATAGCTGGGGGTACAGATTGCTATGGGAAAGTGACAAAATGTATTAGTGCATCACATTACAATCAAATAACTAAGCCGGATGTATTAAAGGGGTCTTCCCACTTTCTGTCTATGGGAAAAGCCCTTTAATACATCTGCTCTTTAATCAGTTTAGCTTCAAGCTTAGGTGGGAGTTTCTGGAATAAAAACAATCCATATGCATTATTATATACTAAAAGATCACAGATTTTTTCCTCCAAATTGTCTGTGCATATTCTTGCAAGACATGTAAAAGAAAATTATATTTCTTACTGAAGGGAATTCTTTTGCTGTTAATGCCCTTCTAGTGTGTGCAAAATGTTTGAAATATTTTTCTCTGATGGATTGAAGGTAGAGGCAATCTTGTTTGTTACAAGATCAAATATAGATGGAGAATATCACATGTCAGAGATCTCTCTGTCGTATAAACAGAACTTTTGTAATATCAGCCCAGCTGTTATAAAATTGCTCTTTTATTATCCTTCTTGGTTTATATGTCCCTAATAAAGGGGTCACAGCAGAAGTCCCTGGGGCCACTGTCTCCCGGATTTCTCTTTTTTCTCAATTGCACCATCCGATATACTAAAGTAACCAAGGGGGCTGGGATTCAACCAGTGGGGAGGAGGAAAAGCCTCCGGGGCCCTAAGCTCCTGGGGATAGGTACCTTGTAAGTCTCTCACAATCAAAGAGTCTCTCTCATTTGTACTCACATAGGCAGATCTCTCAGTTCAGCAGGCTGGTCTTCAGGTAAAAGAGTTGGCAGAGGTTTGGAGTAGTGTTCAACAAAAATAGTTTCACTGTAACTTAAAAATCAAGTTCAGCAAGAATGGCAAAATCATCAAAACAAAAAAATAGGATGTCAACTCCAAGCATTGCGTTTCCTGGCCATGGCAGGTCTGCGGCCAGCTCCATTCACCCCGACACCCGGGTCCCGGACCTGGCCCTTCCTCCTTGGCAGTGGTACGCAGTCGCCTATGAGCTCGCGCTCCTGCTACACTCCCAGGCTCCTCTGGCAGCTCCAAGGCCTCCTCTGGTCCCGGTCGGGTCTCCCCACATGCGTCGAGGGGAGACGCTGCCATCTCCTAGTTCCAGCCTGCCCGCCTTAGGCACCCGTGCATGCTCCTTCGCTGACTTTAAAGGGACCATGGGGGGAAACCATTTTACCTTTGTTGTCTGATCTTTGTATTTTTCTAATCAGTTGGTCCTGGTTTCTTTTTCCCATTTTTCCCTTGTCGTTCATTTCTTAATTTCTTTTCAGTGTCTCTCTTCTCCTACTGTCTTCTTCCCTTCCTCCCTCACACTCACACACATGTTTTCTCTCACAGCCTCCCTCACACATACAAGCTCTCATTCTCATATGCTCTCCCTCCCCCAAAAGCTCATATTCTCTACACACACACACACACACAAGCTCTCACTCTCTCACCCCCCTTCCCCAGGCTCCCAATCTTATGCACACACTCATACCCATGCTCCCATTCTTATACACACAGAGCTTCATACAGAGGCACCCATTTTCACACACATACACACATTCAAGCTCACATTTATACCCTCATACCTCATTCAAGCTCCCATTCTCACCCATACATATACACATCCAAACTCCCATTCTCACCCACACATACACACATCCAAACTCCCATTCTCACCCACCCACACAAACAGACTCTCACACAGACACACACATGCACACACAAAGGATCTCACACAAACACACACACATGCACACACAGACAGGCTCCCAGGCACACACAGGCTCTCACTCATTTACTCATACATACAAGCTCACGTACATTCGGGCCGATACAGTAAAGTCCACGGGAGCTCTCCGGCGCACGCACAGGCTACTCTCCTGTGCGCACGATTCACTATGCAAATTAGCCTCGGTGGTAAAAACAGGCAAAAGGAGGCGCTAGGGACACTAGCGCGTCCCTAGCACCCCCTTTTGGACCGGAGCGGCGGCTGTCAGCAGGTTTGACAGCCGACGCTCAATTTTGCCGGCATTGGTTCTCGAGCCTGCTGACAGCCACAGGTTTGGAAACCGGACGCCGGCAAAATTGAGCATCCGGTTTTCGACCCGCGAGCCGCGGGCCGACTTCAAATTTTTTTTTTTTTTACTTTTGGTAACTTTCGGTACCTCCGACTTAATATCGCCACGATGCCGGTGCCCAAAAACATTTGCGCCTACCTTTGGGTAGGCGCTAATTTCTGAAAGCAAAATGTGCGGCTTGGCTGCACATTTTGTTTTCTGAATCGTGCTGGAATACCTAATAGGGCCTTCAACATGCATTTGCATGTTGCGGGTGCTATTAGGTTCGGGGGGTTGGACGCACATTTTCGGCCCCTTAGTGAATAAGGGGTAATGCTAGCGGGTCAAAAACGCACGTCCATTAGATGGTTAACAGTGCGCTCTGACGGAGCGCACTGTACTGTATCAGCCCGAATGTGGTGTCCTGTTATCATCAGGCCGTGGTGAGATGAGCTTTACCACGGCCCCGAAGGCCTCCTGCTATCTTTGGGTCATAGGGCCCACTGATCTTCTTTCTTGGGAGGGGAGGGAGCAGAAGCTGTGCGCCGGCGTGCACAGTTTCCACTCCCCAACCCCTCAAAGCAGGAAGATTGGTGGGCTGTATGGCAGTAGGCAAGGCCGTGGGCCGCTACCTTCCCAGGTGTGCATTGCACACCCGGTCGTGCCAAGTCTGGCATTGCTCTCTGGCTCTCTTCTTCGCTGTCACAGGGACGGGATCCTGCAATGGCCTTGCAGCTCCAGAGCTCCTCTTCGCCATCACAGGGATTGGATCCCGCAATGGCCTTGCTCTAACAGGCCTCTTCCGGTTGGGTGGGCCTGGGTCCAAATTAGGAGGGCAACTGCCCACCCAGGCCCACCCATAGCTATGCCACTGGACTCTATCCAGAATCCGTGTCCCAATGTTCAAGTCTTTCCCCAGTGATGGGAAAAGAAAGCACTTATCTCCAAAGGTAAGTCAGGGAGTTGGTGATTTAAAAAATAAATTTCCTCCTTCAAAAGATGACAAAGAAACTTCAGCAAAAACCAGTTGCCTTCTCCTTATAAGTCACTACAGTCCTCACTTTTGCTCGACGCAGGGCAAAGTAGTACCTCAGGCAACTGTAGACCCCCACCTTGACTGGCAGCAGGTCTAACAGCACCTAACCATGTCTCCTCAGGCAGGGGGGTTCCCCCCTGAACTGGGAACAGGTCAAGAACAAGCCAGCTCGCTAAAGCAAAATCCTGCAAACTTTCCTGGTGTAGACCGGGGGACCTACTGGGATCTGCACAGAACATCAACTTTCACTTCCAATAATAACTACCTCCAATCATACCTTCCTTGTGCTCAACCCAGCTTATAAAGGGGGAGCTCAGCCAATCCCAAAATAAGAGGGAACAGCCAACCAACTGGTGAGGATCTAAAAATGCAAAAAACTCTCCAAGGAGCAGGAAAGAAGGCAAAAATATGCAGTAAAGAGGGAAGCCTTCCTTACAATTAATTTTCAATTTACTTTGCTTGCAATTTACTGTGCCCTCTCCAGTCACGGCGCGAGCGGAGCAAAGCGAAGTGTACTTTCATTGGTTTGAGTGCCCGTCAATTTGGGCGCTCAAGCCAATGAAAGCACATGGACGGGCTTACGTGACGCACGCTGTGACGTCATGCCCGCCCATCCATGTGCTTACATTGGCTTGAGCGCCCGTCAATTTGGGCGCTCAAGCCAATGAAGCACATGGACGGGCGGGTGATGTCACGCCCACCCATCCATGTGCTTTCATTGGCTGGAGCGCCCAAATTGACGGGCGCTCAAACCAATGAATGTACACTTCGCTTTGCTCCGCTCGCGCCGTGACTGGAGAGGGCACAGAACAGTGGGCTCTTACCTGACTTCACAATCTTCAGATGAGGGCTGAGCCAGGAGAACCGGGACCTGCGCAGGGGGGACCACTGCAAGCTACTTTCGCTGCCGGCTGCCCCCTCCGGAGGACGGCAGAGAAGGGAAGGGGCTGAAAGCAACAAAAAGTAAGTTTTCATGGGTTAAAGTTGGGATCCACTTCCTGGTGCCTGTCATTTCAAATGTCATTTGAAATGACATTTGAAATAACAGGTACCAGCGCACCCAGGATACTGTATAGGCGCTGTATTAAGCGGTAAATTAGCAAGTTAAACGCGCAGCAAAACGGCAGGGTAAAAAAGCGATAGTCGGGGCGCGCGTTACTGTATGGGAGGGAATAGCTAATTCGATCGTTTACATGTAATATACATGCCGCGGGCGGAAGGGGTTACCCGGTGATTTAAGGACGCAGTAAGAGTAGGTTAAAGGGGATAGTGTATCGCGGGTTGGACTAACGCGGCCGAAAAGTGGGTAGAAAGCGGGTTAGGAGCAGGGTAACCGCGGCCGCACTTTACTATATTGACCTGTATGTTTGCTGGGTGTAATGTTTGAGCCTAAAAATGAAACACTCAGTGTTCTGAAATTTTCTGCATGACTGCTAATTTAAATATACTTTTTCAAATCTAGAGCAATTTTATTTTTCAAAAGCCACCCTTAATAACAGACATTAGTTTCAGATTGATTTCCTTAGATTTGTATTAAAAAAAACAGAACTAATGAGAAAAAAAAATGTTTGATGGCACTTAAAAGTACAAAGTTGGAGTTAGATTGCTGCTACAGTTCTGGCATGTTTAATTGTTTTCTGGTATTATTGTCTTTTGGGATGTGAATTCAATCCTTTTGAAGATCACCATGTCAATAACTTAGCAGAGTCTGCAAAGGAGCTATTAATAAACTCTGCACGAAGCTATGGGCTCTAAAACCATTTAATTAGACATAAAGTCACAACAGGAAATGTCTTAATGAGCCCATAATATACAACTCTGAGGCACTTTAAGACATATTGAGGTTCCAGACCAGCTAAGAAGTATTTCTGTGGGCTAGTGGAATAACACCTAGTGTGGTTTTGATGCTATAGTAGCATAAAAGCAATAAAACATCTTTCATGATTAAGGGGAAAATCTCTTGTGATTCTATTGTATTTGAGGATTGCTTAACTGCAGTATGTATCTTAAAACCTGAATATATAAAAGATTGCCAGGAGGTATAGATTTAGGTTGATAGTCATATTATAATTTTACTTCCTCTTGATATAGTATTGTATCTCCAGACTCTCTGGAGACAACTTTGCTTTATTATAGCTTCAAGTCACAAACTTTCACTTACGAGTTCAACTTGGGTCAAGGGATGTTGATGCACTATTGTTAGACAGCATAGATCACAAATATTTTAATTGGACCTAATGAAATGTATAGGCTGCACAGAATGCATACATTTTAAATTTACATTCTGAAATTTGACGATTGTGATACACTTTAAAAGACCTAGAAAAAAGATGCAATATATCAGCATTCAAAATCACAAAGCTTCCTTCTTCAGGTGTAGAAATGGAAATGGCCTTTGAAGTTTCAAAATCTTATGCACATCAACATCTTTGCTCTTTTTTTCCAAGAAAAGATAAACCAACTTAAAGATTCCAGTTTTCTCCAGAATTAATGTGTTACTTCTATTCTGCAAATTTACATTAAAAAATTCTGCCTGTCTGAGATTAATACTTCATCAGTCCACATGCAGGAGGCACTCAGATTTTTCCAACTGAGAAACTACATCTAAGTTCATTGCATTTTAAATATGCATCCTATGTTTAAGAAAGTTTTAGTTGGAAGAATTCTTTTCTGAAAATAAATTAGTGAACAAAAACTATTTTAAAAACATTGGTACATTCCAGTTATTAAAGTACCTTCCCAAGCACAAGCTGCGTCAACAAGGGCTGCAGGTCTGCCTATTATACTGTGTTGGTGAATCTTCCTGATTTCTTAACTGCTCAAACCCTCCAACTTTTATTTCTTTCAGATGTTTCGCTGCTTTCAACCTTTTGTACACATGGAAGGTAATTTTCAAAAGGATTTACACACATAAAACTGGGTTTTAAACATGCAAATGCACTTTACATGCATAAGTTGACTTAAAAAAAATTGCTACAATATAATGCCATTGAATTATCAATAGGTTTTACTTGCATTAGTATGTAAATAGCTATGATACAGGGTCATTCATCAAAAAGTGTTAGGATGTTAATGCCCATGCAGAAATACCCCTTTTTCTTAACAAAGGGCCAGATTCATTATGGATTTTCTCCCATTTTGTGTCTATGGGAAAACCTCTTAGTGAATCTGGTCCTGAGAGAAAGAGAAAAAGAAAGAAAGAAAGAAAAAGAGAGAGAGAGCCTTTTGTGTGGCACACATATTAGTCAACTATTTATACCACTATACGAGAGTCATATAGTAACTCAAGGTGAGGTTTTGGTGGCAGTGGTGGTGGTCTAGGGTTTTGGGGGCAGTTTTATATGCACAGATGTACGAACAGCACAGTACACATCAGTGACGATTTGATGTGATTTGGAATGAGGAAAGATACACAAAGATGAAATTTCTACAATGTACTCTCACCCTAGCTTGATTGATAGCTTTAAGCTAGGGCGAGAGTACATTGTAGAAATCTCATCTTTGTGTATGGTCATCACTCCAAATCACATCAAATCTTCACTGATGTGTACTGTGCTGTTGTACATCTGGCTGTGCATGTAAAACTGCCCCCTAAACCTTAGACCACTACCAAAACCTCACCTCGAGTTAGTAGATGACTCTCCTATAATGCGATAAATAGATGACTATTTGCAAGCCTTATAAAAATGTATATCTCTCTTACTCTCCCTTCCATGATATCTTCCTGTATTGTATTATAAATAAGATCAGAATATTTGCTTTGAAACCTAAAATTCTTTTTAATAGTTAACCTCCAGAAATATAACATGTGCAATAAATAACTCATTTAAATAACCAAAGAGAGAAGGCAGCTTACCATCAATGAAAATATTCTGTACTGTTGGATGTGAATTAATATCTTAAGATACAACGTATATAAGCCCTCCAAAATCAGACTAACATCGTCAAGTTCCATTTAAATAACCTTTTATCATGTTAAAAACTTTTTTTATTAAGTCAAAAGGACCATCATATATATGAGGCAAACAGCTAATGTCAAACCGCAGCTGCTCAGTTTATAATGATTGGTCCAAAATTCCTATTCTTCTTTATTTTTATGTTCTTTTATGCAATAAAAAGGCACTGCAGAGTAATAATGAAGGTAAGACAGAATCACTTATCTTTAAAAACTTCAGATTCAATGCCCAAAAGTGAAGTAAAGAACATTTATTTCCAATATTGAAGAATGAAGAAACACTGCCCTTGAAGGTACAATGCCTGACATGGGCCTGGTGTTTCAAATATATATCTGCATCAGGAGCCATTCAATTCAATACTTCACCACATTTTTCATTATATGTAATTTTCTGTAAAAAAAAAAAAAAAAAGCACGTCAACATTTTCAGAATTACAAGATATTCCAAGCCCCATAGCGCCAATACAACTTTTTCCCAACCCGTCTGAATAAACTCCATACAATATGTTCAAACTTTCATCCTGCATCCAGATCTTACTGCCAAGTCTAATATGGCTACCAGCATCTGATTTCTGTTTCCATAGCAGGGTTAATAAGTTGATTTTGTTCACAGTCATTGGATACAACCTTGACCAATCACATTGCCTCCACTTTTCAGTTCACTTACAGCCGAATTTTAAATCAGCCACGTACGTAAAAATTGCCACTTACATGCGTGACTGGGCCCAGTGTGCACTGCACGCATTTTCAAAAGGGCCCGGCCACGCACATAAGTGGCGATACGCGTACAACTGCTGGGTAGTGAGAAATGGATGGGCTGGAGACCGGGGAGGGGCAGGACAGAGGCCAGCTGGGACAGTGGCCATTTCCCGGCCAGCACGCATAAATTACTTCTGCTCCCGAGGCGCAGTAAGTAATAAAATAAAAAAATAGAAGCAAAGTAGGTTAGGTTTAGGGGGTGGGGAGGAGAGGGGAAGGGAAAGGAAGGGTAGGCAGGGGATTAGGGAAATTCCCTCCCAGTCCACTCCTTAATTGGGGAAGGCCCGAATGCGTCACTATGCAGACTTTGCAAAAATTCACCCCTCTTGCATCTGCCGGCCACACATATGCACATGGTTTATAAAATCTGGCATGCCTGTGCACATGGCCAATGGATTTTATAACATGCATGCGCCGGGGCACGCATTTTATAAAATCGGCGCGTACTTGTGCGTGCCGGGAACCTCATACACATGGATGTGCGTGCGTATGTTTTAAAATCTACCCCTTATTGTTTAAGAAATCAGCTTTCTCTTATTGATGGAAAAAAATAACTCCACCTATTTTTCTCACATTTCACTAGAACATTTGTGCTCTGATGCTTAGAAAAAGATTTTATTAAACTGTACCACTGCATTGTTCATACTCACAGTCTCCAATCTATCTTCGTTTTTTAGGATCATAATATCCAAAACTGTAATTGTCAAAATATGATACATCACATTAAACATCAAATTAGGATCTCTTGCATTAAGCTATACTTGAAATGCCACTATACTCTCAAGAGAGTCATCCCATATGAATGGCACATCATCTATGTAGTCTTTACAATATGTAATCTTCCTAAACCACCTAAAACCTTACAAATGTTCTTTCAAATTTGCTACATACAAATTAACCAAATCTGGTGCTATGATGGCCCTCGTGATTGTGCTTTTATCCTCCTTCAAAACAAAAATGACAACATAATACTAAAGTGCCATCTTTAAAATGAAATTCAGTGAAATGCTATGTATTCTAGGATATTGCGCTAACTTGGCACTTATCACCTTTTAAAGTAGCTTCCTTCAGAATATTAGTATACAGGGATTCTATATCCATGATATGAAGCCACTTAGCCTCTACATGCTCTGCAATTCTATCCAAAATTCTAAGCATCACAATGGTCTTTTATAAATGACTAAACCAATGGCACATATGGACTCAAAAAATGATCCACAATGACCAACAATGGCTCCAGAACTGACACAGTCGGTGACCTGGTGAAGTCACCATCAACTTACTGTATGTATTTTAGGAATAATATATATTACTAGAATTCGTTGATATTCCACTATCAATAATGACGGTTTCCTCAGTGTCAAAATATCTACCATATATAAGCCTCTGTAATCAAACCCTTGATTGTCTCCTGCATCTGCCCCATTGCATCCCATCCTAACTTCTAATAACGTGAACTCACTGCTAATTCCTCGGAGGGACAGCTATGTTAGTCTGGTGTAGCAAAAGTGACAGGAATTGAGTGGCATAGACTAACCAATTTATTAAAGCATGAGCTTTCGATGACTGAGTCCACTTCATCAGATGTTTTATCATATGTAAATCCCTCAATAATAACTGTTTAAATGTCACAATATGAAGTAGAGATGTGAATCGTGTCCTCGATCGTCTTAACGATCGATTTCGGCTGGAAGGGGGAGGGAATCGTATTGTTGCCGTTTGGGGGGGGTAAAATATCATGAAAAATCGTGAAAAATCGTAAAAAATCGAAAAAACGTAAAATCGCAAAACCGGCACATTAAAACCCCCTAAAACCCACCCCCGACCCTTTAAATTAAATCCCCCACCCTCCCGAACCCCCCCCAAATGACTTAAATAACCTGCGGGTCCAGCGGCGGTCCGGAACGGCAGCGGTCCGGAACGGGCTCCTGCTACTGAATCTTGTTGTCTTTGGCCGGCGCCATTTTCCAAAATGGCGCCGAAAAAATGGCGGCGGCCATAGACGAACACGATTGGACGGCAGGAGGTCCTTCCGGACCCCCGCTGGACTTTTGGCAAGTCTTGTGGGGGTCAGGAGGCCCCCCCCAAGCTGGCCAAAAGTTCCTGGAGGTCCAGCGGGGGTCAGGGAGCGATTTCCCGCCGCGAATCGTTTTCGTACGGAAAATGGCGCCGGCGGGAGATCGACTGCAGGAGGTCGTTCAGCGAGGGTTCCGGCGCCTCGCTGAACGACCTCCTGCAGTCGATCTCCTGCCGGCGCCATTTTCCGTACGAAAACGATTCGCGGCGGGAAATCGCTCCCTGACCCCCGCTGGACCTCCAGGAACTTTTGGCCAGCTTGGGGGGGGCCTCCTGACCCCCACAAGACTTGCCAAAAGTCCAGCGGGGGTCCGGAAGGACCTCCTGCCAGTCCAATCGTGTTCGTCTATGGCCGCCGCCATTTTTCGGCGCCATTTTGGAAAATGGCGCCGGCCGAAGACAACAAGATTCAGTAGCAGGAGCCCGTTCCGGACCGCTGCCGTTCCGGACCACCGCTGGACCCGCAGGTTATTTAAGTCATTTGGGGGGGGGGTTCGGGAGGGTGGGGGATTTAATTTAAAGGGTCGGGGGTGGGTTTTAGGGGGTTTTAGTGTGCCGGCTCACGATTCTAACGATTTATAACGATAAATCGTTAGAATCTCTATTGTATTGTGTTCCATAACGGTTTAAGACGATATTAAAATTATCGGACGATAATTTTAATCGTCCTAAAACGATTCACATCCCTAATATGAAGATCCATCAGTCTAGATGGCACTCAACAAAACTTCAACATGACAATGGAACAATCACCTACTGCATCCAGTGTAGAGCTTGTGGGTATGAATAATGAATTGGAATGATACAATTTAATATAATATTTTATTAAGCAACGAGAGATCTTGTAATTTTGAAACTGTTCATCTTGTGCTTTCTTTTTCTCATAAAATTATAAATAATGAAGACATTGGTGAAGTATTGAGTCGAACGGTCTCTGATGCAGAAATATATTCAAAATCCTAGAACTACACCAGGCATTTGTATCTTCAGTATGGGAGATAAAGTTCTTTACCTCATTTTCAGGTGTTGAATCTGAAAAGATAAGTGATTCTGCCTTACTTTCATTATTACTCTGAAGTGCCTTATAAATATTTATAGAAATTTGTATTGTATAAAAACATAAAAATAAGGAAGAATATAAATGGAGTAATGTTTTTAAGCTGAGGAATTGTAGTTTGACATTAACCATTTACCTCATATATGATAGTCCTTTATGACTTTATAAAAAAAAAAAAAAAAGGTTTTAGTATGATAAGTACATATTTATATGGGATTTATCAAAGAAACAATATGGCTGGAAAAGATTATAGAGCCTATCTAGTCTTCCCATCCACACCAACTATTTAGCTTTGCAATCCCAGTACTCCCACAGAGCTTCTTTATTTATTTACATATTTATTTAAGTAGCATCTTGTATTAAGCCCACTCTTTCCTGAATTCAGATACCATCCTTGTTTCCACTACCTCCACAGAGAAGCTCTTCTATGCATCCATGTTCCTCTCTGTAAAGACATATTTCTTAAGATTACGCCTGAGTCTACCCCCTTTTACCCTTTTCCTATGAGCCCTTGTTTTAGAGCCTCCTGTCTTTTGAAAGATGCCTATCATCTAAGCATGGAAATCTTGGAGATTTTTAAATTTCTCTATCATTTCTCCACTATCCTGTCATTCCTTTACAGTAACAAAAGCAAGGAGAGGGAAAAATATTCCCAAACAAAAATATTAAAATATTTTCTCAAATATTATGTATATGAAGAGAACGGTATCATAGAATCAGAGTGCCTGTCACTGTCAATCCACTGTCTTCCGCCCACATAGGGCCCCAGACAGTATCAACTTTTATGGCACCATAAATTATAATCACGTACCTTACATAATTTTATTAAATTTTTATTTTATTTTCTGTTTTTCTACTATATTATTAAATATCTAAAATGCAGAAATACTGACAGGCACTCTGGTTCTATGATACCGTTCTCCTTATATACATAATATTTGAGAAAATATTTTAATATTTTTGTTTGGGAATATTTTTCCCTCTCCTTGTTTTTGTGTTTGTATATTGGGAGAGGAGTTGGCTTCTGTGTTGTGATTTTCCTTTACAGTATACATATTTAGATCTTTATGTCTGGACTCATATGCTTTAGAACAAAGGCAACTTGTCACGTTAGTAGCCACCTTCTGGATCAATTCCAACCAGCATATATCCTTTTGAAGAAGTGGTCTCCAGAACCACAATCAGTATTCTAAATGGGGTCGTACCCCTATACAGGGGTAATATCACCTCCTTTTTTTCTGCTGCTCATTCCTGTCTCTATGCAGCCAAGCAGCTCTCTGGCTTTTGCTGTTGCTTATCTCATTAGATATGATCATTCCCAAATCCCGCTCTTCTTTTAAGCTTATAAGAATTGTACCCCTTAATGTACTGCTCCCTTGCTGGTGGATTTTAAAAGTGCTATCTGCACCAAAGCTGGGAGATAAGTGCGTGACTCGGCATGGTGAGCACTGCATGGATTTTAAAAACTGTGTGAGTAAATGCATATTTCCTGGTACAGGCAACAAATAAAAAGTTCAAAAAAGGAGGGGGAGTGTTGGTGGGGATGGGTGGGCTGATTCTATATTATGAAATCTGCGCATAGATATTTATGCATACAAGCATGCGCTGGGGTCCCCTACCGTGTAACTTTACTTCTGCTATGGACAGCATGTAACAAAAAATAAATAGGCTAGTCAGCGGGGTTTTAAGGGTTGGGGCTAATAGGGTAAAAGGGTAAAAGGGAGGCAAGTTATCTAGATTAGAAAGTTCTCTTCTTTACTGGGGCGAATTGGGAGTCAACTGGGAAAAAGGGCTATTGTGTCGGTGTGCGTAGCTACTAAAATTCCCCCCCTTGCATGCTCGAGGTGGCATTTGTGCGCACATGCGCGTGTCAATATAAAATTGTGCACAGATGTATGCGTGTATAGACAATTTTATAGTATGCGTGCTTATATGTGCATATACACGGTATGTTATAAAACTGCCGCAACCATGTGCGCGCGCCGGCAAATGCGTGCATAAATGTGCCCACGCACGGGTCTTAAGATTTACGTTTTGGGTTTTTGCAGCCCATATGCATGACTGCATTTTTTAACATTAAATCTTAGCTGCCATATTGTTATGTTCTTATGTGTGATGTGCTGACATCAGATGGCCAGAAGCACAATAAGGTAGCATGGCCTGTTCGTGGAAACTGTGGAAACATTAAAATATTGTAGTACTAAATAAATACTGGGATCACAACTGTGACAGACTGTAGAGAACAAGACATTGTGATCGCCTGGGACATTTCCATTCCTATCAGTAAAAAGCATTATGCTAGAAAACCAGATGTAGTGGTAATGGAGAAAAACACAGGAATGGCATTGCTAATTGAAGTCAGTACCAAATGTCTATTCTGTATTTTGTATGCAGAGAAAAAAGATCATCGAGTACCAAGAGATGCAATCAAAGATCAAGAAAATTTGGCAGAAAAATATAGAGAAAGTCCCAATTCTATTGGGTGCTATCGGTCTGATTAAAAAGAACTTACAAATGCTCCTTTATATGTTGCCTGTATATATGCCATCCTACAAGCTCCAGTAGGAAGCTCTCTTTGACACAATGCAAATGTTTAAAAAAAACCCCATTAACAGTGCATTTGAGAGACTGAGATTATATCCAACAAACCTAGGTTTAAGAGTGTGGTTTGCTCCTCTTGTGATATTCACAGAACAAATCCATTTGGAGAAAGTGCCACAAAAGGCAGAATGTTTCTCATTATAAATAAGTCATTACTGTTAGCTGATAATCAGTAAAAGAACACACCTATAGCACTTGAAAAGGAACTTCTTTTTAATCAGTTTCCATTGTTTACGCCATGCCCGCCTACAGATTTCAAGATCTAATTTCTCAAGTCTCTTCATAAAAAACCTGTAGGCAGATATAAATAAAAAGGTCTACTCCCATTCTATCACTTCTGTGGCTCACCATGGCACACTTAAAAAGGTGGTATAAATTAATGCAGTTTCCTCAGAATTGATTTAATTTTAAATACACTCAATTAGCAGGAGCTTTTTGTGAGATTTGTTGCTTGACTGCTAATCAATTTCAAATGAAATCAGTAGCAATTTTTTATTTCTCTTTTCTTGCTCATCTGTGCTTATTGTAAAAAGTCTGTGTAATAAATGATTCTTTGACATGCAAGTAGAAAACTAGACTGCAACTGCAATAGGCAATGTTGTTTCTGCCCTACATGTTTTATTGACCTGAATGAATATGCAATATATAGTAAAAAGTCCATGAAATATGAACAAACCATTTTTTGGCATTTGTGTGTGGAGAGACAGGGAAAATAGAATATTACATATGCTACCAACTTTATGGTTGCCTGAGATAATTGAGCTTGATCTATCAGTTTAAGGACTCAGAAGACCATATCTCAACATTTTATGATATAGATTCATGCCTTGCAGGGTACTGAGTCTAGCCTCACTCAGAATTTAGTATGAATTCATTTGACTGAGGCATTGTGGTAATTGCAGATTCATTGAGATGGTCTTGAGTTGGACTGAAAGAGGATTGGCTTGAAGAATTCTGGCGTAATTCTTTGGTTGTATCAGCAGTAGGGAATAATGAACTCCACACACTGTAAATGACTGAATTATCTGTAATGGATGGAATTTCTTGAGTATTAAATTGAAAAAAAAAAAAAAGATGTAAGCAGGGAGCAAGAATTTCAAGATCTTGAGGAGAACTGAATGTCGGCAGATAAAGACCAAAATGATCCATCCATTTTGCCCAGCAAGATGTTTAGGATTGTAACTGACACTATATGCCGATTATCCTATGGGTAAGGAGGCCCGATCCAAGCCATATAAGCAGGTGATGGCCAGAGTTGTCCTTCTTGCAGGTTACAGAGGCCCCACCCTGACCATAGAGTGGACTGAGCCTACCTTACAACTATCATGAGTGAACTCGAACAAAAATCATTGAAGTAATATAAACAGCCAAATAGCTAAACCGTATATTTACTAGAGATGTGAATCTGTACCGACATTCATATAACATATCACATCAGTTTACATGGAACTGGGATAATATAACTCAGAAAAAAAGAGGCAAAGTTACAATGAACAGGGAGAAATAACTTGGAAGTAGGAGGAGATAGATATATTTTTTGATAGACACAGCATGGGAAAAAAAACTAGTGAATAAGCCTCTTAGTGGATTATAGCTTTATAAATAGTGGGCTTGGACATCTTGAATGGAAATCCATTATGGAAAGATTATGACAGGGGTGTTACAAATTGATCCAAATTGCAACCAAAATGATAAAGGGGATGGAACAGCTCCCCTATGAGGAAAGGCTGAAGAAGTTAGGGTTGTTCAGCTTGGAGAAGAGATGGCTGAGGGGGATATGATAGAGGTCTTTAAAATCATGAGAGGTCTTGAACGAGTAGATGTAAATCGGTTATTTACACTTTTGGATAATAGAAGGACTAGGGGGCACTCCATGAAGTTAGCAAGTAGCACATTTAAGACTAATCAGAGAAAATTATTTTTCACTCAATGCACAATTAAGCTCTAGAATTTGTTGCCAGAGGATGTGGTTAGTGTAGTTAGTGTAGCTGGGTTTAAAAAAGGTTTGGATAAGTTCTTGGAGGAGAAGTCCATTAACTGCTATTAGTCAAGTTGACTTAGGGAATGGCCTCTTCTATTACTGGCATTAGTAGCATGGGATCTTCTTGGTGTTTGGGTACTTGCCAGGTTCTTGTGGCCTGGTTTGGCCTCTGTTGGAAACAGGATGCTGGGCTTGATGGACTCTTGGTCTGACCCAGCATGGCAATTTCTTATGTTCTTATGTTTTTATGATCCTTAGGCCCTCCTCAGTCAGTCGGGTTTTTAGGATATTCCTAATGAATATGATTGATAAATATTTGCATAAAAAGGAGGTAGTGCATGCAAATAAATCTCATGAATATTCATTAGAGATAGCCTGAAAACCAGACTGGCTGGAGAGGGGAGGTGTTGCTAAACACCAGTTTGAGCACCCCTGGAATAATAGACTCCATTGTACTGCTAGCCAAACGAAATATCTTTGATAGAAATTTCACTGAGGAAAAGATCTGTGATATGAAAATGAGGAAGTCTAGTGTTTGTAACATGTTTTCAAGATTTCTTTGGCACAAGAAAGGTGTTCCCAAGCTGTGAAGAAAAATTGAATGCAAGCCTAGTTTCCACTTTCCTATACTATACCTGGTAAAGAAAATTATCCTGCCCATGCCAAACAGGAGACAATAAATCATGGTCCAGAAATACCATAATTCCCCTCTAAAAATCTGATTTCCTGGTATAAAACTATTAGGGATGTGCTTTCGTTTGAAATGAAAAATACAATGTCATTGATTTTGTCCATATCATTTCATGTAGTTTAAAAAAAGAAACAATAGAAAAAAACATGACATTTTGTTTCTTATTTTCTTTGTTTTTTTGTGTGTGTATTATTTGCAAACAGTGTACGCTATAGTGAATGACATGGAAAGTATTTACTTTCCTTTTATATGCAACACACATTTTCATAAAAAAATTAATATTTGAGTCCTTTAAAGGACCTGTGATTATATATGACCCATACTGTAGTCAAAGCTGAAATTTTGTTAAGACTGCTGCAAAAGTGTAATGATGTTCCATGTAATTAAAAGATAATATAAGCCGTATTCATCCAAATTAAGGGCCTGATTTACTATGTATTTTCCTTACAGACACAGAATAGAAGAAAAGCCTTAGTAAATGACTCCCTAAATTTGTCCAGATACATAATTGTGATTGTAGAATCATTCTTTTCTTTTAAAGATGCAAGTAGTTTAGTTAACCAAAATGTCAACCACTGTATGCTGAAATATCCTATTCTAAACATTCCTCAAAGTGAAATAATGCTTTGTAAATTGATCTCAGGATGGCATGTGCCAGCAAACATCTTTCTTTCAGTGGTATTGTGCCAGTTCTGTTGAAGTGCTTGTGTGCAAGAGTAGCATTTAAGCATTCCACTGTAGACCCTACAAAGGAACAAATTACTTTTTAAAAATTAATTGTGCCATAATTTTCAGACTGACATATGTCATCAAAAATGTTTTGTCTCCATCAAGGTGCCCTTGCTTTGGAAACAACTCCATAATAGGTCCCCACAGGAAGTCAGAGAATAACTGAGAGTGTTGCACCCAGAGTAGACTTGAAAATTACAGAGTAAATGGGTTTTTGCTTACAGAAGTTACTTTCTTGTAGGGCATATAATTTGGTAGTGCTAACTTTAAAATACACATTCAGATTCCAATCTGTTCATTGATAAAAGGTTGACATGTTCTTTGAAATTGTATATTCACCATCCCAGCCTTCACTGTATTTTCCAATCATAGTTTTTCAGTAACAGAAAAAAAAGTTACTTCATATGCCTTGTATTTAAAAAAAAACCCCATCTGTCCTCCATATATGAATTTTTTTTTTGTCAGAGAAAGCAGCACTGTTGTTCATTTCTTGTCTCTTGAGTCCCTATACTACTCTATGGGGAAAAGAAAGTTCAGCAGAAGAAAAACCTTCAAATCATCACACACACACCCCACCCCCGGAAAAAAAATTGTAAGAGGGATTATTCTTAGAATGCATATCATGGTAAAGATTTTACTGTAACTCAAACATAAATGATGTACAGTATATTATAATAAAATCACAAATGGCAAAAGTATAGTGGATGCCTAGATATTTGAGTCATTATTGACTGTTCACAATTTAAGATACTCTTTAGTAAGTAAGTTATTACCATTGTACTATTAAAAATAAACATTTGGTCCAATTTATGTGTTGGATTCGTGGACCCTTGGTCCAACTAGGACAGTTGGTGGCTCACTGAGGAGATACCCAGTGTATGTCGAAGCCAGGAGGTGGCACAGACAGGAGACCAAGAGATCTTCACCTCTGGAGACCCGAGGTCCCCCCAGGAGGAGCCCGTGAGGACCTGGGCCACTTGGACTTACGAGTGGTCTCCTGTGAGGTGGTATCCAGGAAATGGAAATGAAGAGCTGGAGCCAGGAGGCCAACTGGAATTCACCATTGGAAGCCCGCGGTTCCCCAGAGAGGAGCTCATGAGGACCTGAGCCGCTTGGACTTAGGTGAGGCATCTTGGACGAAGCCGAAGTTGGAAGCCAAAGGACAAAGCTGAATCAGACATCTGTGGTTGGAAGCCGGAGTAGAAAGCCAGAAGTCAGAAGCCGGAGACAGAAGCTAAAGGATGAAGCGGAATCAGAAGTCTGTGGACGGAAGCCGGAGTCAAAAGCCAGGAGTCAGAAGCCGGAGACAGAAGCTAAAGGATGAAGCGGAATCAGAATTCTGTGGACGGAAGCCGGAGTCGAAGCCAGGAGTCAGAAGCCGAAGACAAAAGTCAAGGATCCGAAGTAGCAACTAGCAACTCTTACCAGAGTGAACCTCGTTACAAGGCAAGGAGACTGGCATCCAGCAGGGTTATATACCTGCAGCGTCTGACATCATCCTGAGAGGTGGAGGTATCCTCTCCCGCGCTGGGCCCTTTAAATGTCTGGGCCTTGTGCACGTGCACGCCTAGGGGGTGGAGCCTGAACGGACATTGGCGCATCTCCCCTGCAGAGGGGACGCCGCGCTGGAGGCTGCAGGCCCGACCAGGCCTCAGTCACGCTGCCGCTGCCGTAGCTACGTGGAGGTAGGTGGGGGCCGGCCCGCGAACCTCTGTGAGTCGGGCACATAACAGTACCCCCGCTTCTATGCCCCCTTCCTGGGGGTTTCAGTTTGGCAGGATGACGTAGATGGAACCGTTGAAGAAGAGCTTTATCCAAAATGTTGGAAGAAGGCTCCCAGGAATTTTCCTCAGGGTCAAAACCTTCCCAGGAGAGGAGGTACTCCCATCGTCTGAGGTGGAATTGCACGTCTAGAACCTCTTTCACTTGGTAGACGATGTCCTCCTGAGCCTCAGGCGCGTTCGGCTCTGGTATCTTTTTATGAAAGGCAGATAAGACCAAAGGCTTGAGCAAAGACACGTGGAACACATTGTGTATCTTAAGCATTGATGGAAGACGGAGGCGGTACGTGACAGCACCCACCCGGTCCAAAATTGCGAATGGGCCGATGTACCATGGAGTCAGTCGCATTGAAGGAAGCTGCAGGCGAAGATGTTTAGTACTCAGCTATACCTTTTGCCCAGGGAGAAATGAGGGGGCTGGACGTCGTAGGTGGTCGGCATACATCTTCGCCGTGACATCCACGCGGAAAAGGTTCTCCCAGGTAGCACCCCAGAGGCGGCATAGCTGTTGGGCTGTGAGTTGTACGGCTGGGGATGGAACCATCAAAGGCAAAGGCAGGGGTGGTCGTAGACGTTTCCCATAAACTATATGGAAGGGGGACCTGTCGGTAGCCGAGAGTCTATGGTGATTGTAAGAGAATTCTGCCCACGGAAGTAAGGCCATCCAATCATTCTGTAGGTCTCCCATGAAGACTCGGAGGAAGGTCTTCAAGGTTCGATTTGTGCGTTCCACTTGGCCACTACCTTGAGGGTTAAAGGCGGTCATGAAATCCAGTTGAACCCCGAATTTCCTGCAGAGGGCCTTCCAATACTTTGCCGTGAATTGTGATCCCTGGTCAGAAGCAATATGAAGGGGAAGTCCATGAAGGCGAAAGATGTGGTGCAAGCTCAGGTGCTGTGGGCAACTTGGCGAGAGGGACAAAGTGGGCCATCTTCGAGAATCTATCGATCTTGACCCATATTACCATTTTTCCCTCTGAAGCGAGTAAGTCCACGATGAAGTCGGTGGACAAATGGGTCCATGGCTCGATGGGGATAGGTAACAGCTGATGGTGCCCCCATGGGTGACCAGTCAGTGTCTTTTCTCAAGCACAGGTCAGGCAGGAGCTGACGTAGAGGCGAACATCTCTCTTTACCTGAGGCCACCAGTAATGTTCGGTCAGCAGATCCAAAGTTCGTGCGACCCCCGAATGCCATGTGGTCAAGGAGTCATGAGCGCAAGACAACACCTTCTGTCGCAGGTGCACAGGCACGACCATTTTACCCATAGGGACCACCTCTGAAGCTGCAAGAAGGACCTTGGCTGGATCGAGGATATAACGCAGTAGATCCGGGTTATCCTCTGTTTCCGCTGTGCGAGAGAGGGCGTCCGCCCTAATGTTCTTGGAGGCTGGCCTGTACTGGAGGAGGAAAGTGAAACGGCTAAAGAAAAGCGACCATCGGGCTTGCCGAGAGTTAAGGCATTGGGCACGGCACAAGGATTTCAGATTCTTGTGATCCGAAAAGACGATCACAGGGTATTGGGCCTCCTCCAGTGCAGATTTAATGGCCAGAAGCTCTTTATCACCAATACTATAATTTCTCTCCGCCGGAGAGAATTTTCAGGAATAATAGGAACATGGTAGGGATTTGCCTTTCGTGGATAATTGGCTCAGAACAGCCCCTACCACCACATCAGAGGCGTCTACTTCCATGACAAACTGACGCTGTGGATTCAGATGGTGGAGACAGACATCGAGGAGAAAGGTTTCCTTCAGTTTCTGGAAAGCGTCTATTGCCATCTGGGACCAATTCTTTGCATCAGCTCCCTTCCTGGTAAGGGCTGTAAATGATGCCACCATCCGGGAGTAATGGGGTATGAACCGGTGATAGAAATTGGCAAAGCCCAGGAAGCGCTGTAGGGCTTTGACCCCTACCGACTGTGGCCAATCTCGAATAGCCACCACTTTATCAGGATCCATATGGAAGCCCATGGATGAAATTATATATTTGAGGAATGGCAAGGACTCCTGCTCAAACCGGCACTTCTCTAGCTTAGCAAAGAGACGATTGTCCCAAAGTTTCTGTAGTACTTGCCGTACTTGTACTCGGTGCGTGGGCAAATCCTTAGAGTATATCAACATGTCATCGAGGTACACTATAACCGAGGTATGCAACATATCCCTCAAAACTTTATTCATGAGGTTTTGAAAGACCGCAGGGGCATTGCACAAGCCAAAGGGCATGACTAAATATTCATAATGTCCATCTCTCGTATTGAATACGGTCTTCCGTTCGTCACCGGGTGGTATTCGTACCAAATTGTAGGGACCGTGGAGGTCCAACTTGGTGAAGACCTTAGTCCTTGCAGCCGGTCTAGTAACTCGGGAATCAAAGGCAAAGAGTACATGTCCCGTCGCATGATGGCGTTGAGACCGTGGTAATCGATGCAAGGGTGCAGTGACCCATCCTTCTTGGCCACAAAGAAGAACCCGGCCCCGGCAGGGGAGTTAGATGGCCGAATGAAGCCTCTGTCCAAATTCTCTTGAATATATGAAGACATGGTTCGAGTTTCCAGAAGCAACAAGGTGTAAACCCGCCCCCTGGGAGGCATCGTGCCTGGGACCAGGTTAATGGCACAGTCATAGGGCCGGTGACCAGGAGAAGTTAGCCTTCTCCTTAGAGAAGACATCTTCAAAGTCTTGGTACTGTGGCAGGAGAGCCATGGGCATGGTCAAGAGTGGTATACTGGGTCGAGGAATACTCGTCAGACAGGAGCCAAAACAAGACACTCCTATATTGCAGTGGCAAGGGGCACTTCTTAGCCCGATGTGGTGAGCGGCCGGGAAATGCCAGGAACTAGGGATCAAGGGGGAGCTGACCCTAGGTAATACATGTTCTGCCTCCTCACGTACTGTACCGGTTACCCTCGTCTATCCTGGGGGTACCTTTGATACGCTGGCTTTGGTCGACTCCGGAGCCAGAGGGAATTTCATTCAAAACAAGAACATAAGAACATAAGAAAATGCCATACTGGGTCAGACCAAGGGTCCATCAAGCCCAACATCCTGTTTCCAACAGTGGCCAATCCAGGCCATAAGAACCTGGCAAGTACCCAAAAACTAAGTCTACTCCATGTAACCATTGCTAATGGCAGTGGCTATTCTCTAAGTGAACTTAATAGCAGGTAATGGACTTCTCCTCCAAGAACTTATCCAATCCTTTTTTAAACACAGCTATACTAACTGCACTAACCACATTCTCTGGCAACAAATTCCAGAGTTTAATTGTGCGTTGAGTAAAAAAGAACTTTCTCCGATTAGTTTTAAATGTGCCCCATGCTAACTTCATGGAGTGCCCCCTAGTCTTTCTACTATCCAAAAGAGTAAATAACCGATTCACATCTACCCGTTCTAGACCTGTCATGATTTTAAACACCTCTATCATATCCCCCCTCAGTCATCTCTTCTCCAAGCTGAAAAGTCCTAACCTCTTTAGTCTTTCCTCATAGGGCTTGGTGCAGGTAGTAATGCTCCCCACCAGGAGGGTACCATGAATCAAAGATACCTGGATCAGAGGAATTCCGGGTTGGACCCCAATGTGCAACTGCTGAATGAGGTCTGCAAGAATGAAATTCCCTCTGGCTCTGGAGTCGACCAAAGCCAGCCTCTCAGAGAGGAAAAAGAAAAAGAAAAAAATGAGAAACATCGCTTCAGAAATGAGAAAGAAGGGAGTAGAGAGATCCCCGATCGGGGGACCCGCCCCCCCCGACGTCAGCACAGCCTGCCTCGAACCGTTAAATGACGCCATGCCATTGGGTGCAAGCGCACAGGAGAGGACACCCACCACCACCGGGCACCCTGCAGCACCTCTCAGAGAGGAAAAAGAAAAAAAAAAGAGAAACATCGCTTCAGAAATGAGAAGGTAGGGAGTAGAGAGATCCCCAATCGGGGGACCTGCCCCCCTGACGTCAGCACAGCCCGCCTCGAACCGTTAAACGGCGCCATGCCATCGGGCGTTGCGCGCCGTGCGTCACATGCCAAAAGGGCGCGACAAAGGGATAATCCCCTTTGTGCACCCTTTAGTGCAATCCGGAGTGCCAGATCTATTTAGAAACTTAAAATCTGGGCAAAAAATGTCTCTATGTTATTTTAACATGTCTGTAACCTTCCCATGTTTGTAAACCATTGTGATGGCTTTATTTGGAAGCCGAATGACGGTATATAAAACCTGCTAAATAAATAAATAAATAAAGATGGACCCCAAACTGCGATCTGCAAGGTATCCCATTGTATGACTGGGGAATGTTTCTGTAGCCAGGATAACCCCAAGATGATAGGATGCATGGATTTCTCCAGGATAAGGAAGGAGATCTCTTCCACTTGCAGGAGACCTGTATGGAGGACCAAGGGCTTGGTGCAGGTAGTAATGCTCCCCAGCAGGAGGGTACCATGAATCGAGGATACCCGGATCGGAGGAATTCGGGGTTGGACCCCAATGTGCAACTGCTGAATGAGGTCTGCGAGAATGAAATTCCCTCCGGCTCCGGAGTCGACCAACGCCAGCGCATCAAAGGTACCCCCAGGATAGATGAGGGTAACCGGTACAGTACATGAGGAGGCAGAACATGTATTACCTAGGGTCATCTCCCCCTTGATCCCTAGGTCCTGACGTTTCCCGGCCGCTCACCACATCGGGCTAAGAAGTGCCCCTTGCCACCGCAATATAGGCACATACCTTGAGCACAGCGTCTTCTTCTCTCTTACTGTGAGATTGGACCCCTGCCAAACTGCATAGGCTCTAATTCTTGATTCCCTGGAGAGGCAGAAGAGGAGGGTACCGGTCGGGAAAATGTGGTTCCAAGGTTACTGGGTTTACGACCAGACCTCCCTTCCCGGAACCGGCGTCGGATACGGCGGTCCACCCGACCAGCCAAATCGATGAGGCTGTTCAGGTCATCTGGGAGATCCCTCGCCACCAGCTCATCTTGGAGTTTAGAGGAGAGACCCTCCAGGAATATGATGTGGAGACTGTCATCCCCCCAGTTCAGCTTGGCTGCTAGAGTCCTAAATTCCACTGCATACTCGGCCAGGGGCCGGTTGCCCTGGCATAGCTGAAGTAACTCAGAGGCAGCAGTGGGCCTGTAAGAGGGCTCATCGAAGATATGTCGGAAAGCTGTGACAAACTGTTCCAGATTCGCAAGACGGGGGTCCTGACACTCCCATAGTGGGGAGGCCCACCCCAAGGGTTTCCCATCCAACAATGAAATAATATAGCTGGTTTTAATCTGATCCATAGGAAACTGGACTGGCAGTAGATTGAATCGGATGAAACACTGATTGAGGACTATGCGGCAGAGCTTCGCTTTCCCAGAGTACCGTGAGTGTGCTGGCAGTTGTGTGGGCATGGTCGGTCCGAGATCAGCCATGGCTACTGGTACCAGAGGAATGAATGCAGCGGCTCCATCTATCTGATTGGCTAGTCTCTGCACGGTCATCATCAGGGAGTCAATGCAGATTTTCTGTTGTTGAAACCGCTGTGCAATTTCGGGAATGGCTTTCAAGCCATGGCATTCGCCGGGTCCATGGTCTTGCAAACTGTTGGATTCGTGGACCCTTGGGCTGACTAGGATAGTTGGTGGCTAACTGAGAAGATACCCAGTGGGTGTCGAAGCTGGGAGGCGGCTCAGACAGGAGACCAAGAGATCTTCACCACTGGAGACCCGAGGTCCCCCCAGGAGAAGCCCATGAGGACCCGGGCCGCTTGGACTTATGAGTGGTCTCCTGCGAGGCGGTATCCAGGGAATGGAGACAAAGAACTAGAGCCAGGAGGCCAACTAGAACTTCACCACTGGAAGCCTGAAGTCCCCCGAGAGGAGCTCGTGAGGACCCGAGCCGCTTAGGCGAGGCCTCCTGGATGAAGCCGAAGTCAGAAGCCAAAGGACGAATCTGGATCAGAAGTCTGTGGTCGGCAGCCGGAGTCAAAAGCCAGAAGTCAGAAGCCAGAGATAGAAGCCAAAGGATGAAGTGGAATCAGAAGTCTGTGGATGGAAGCCGGAGTCGAAAGCCAGGAGTCAGAAGCCGAAGTCCAAAGCCAAAGGATGAAGTGGAATTGGAAGTCAGTGGACAGAAGCCGGAATCGAAGCCAGGAGTCAGAAGCCGAAGACAGAAGTCAAGGATCCGAAGTAGCAACTAGCAACTCTTACCAGAGTGAACCTCGTTGCAAGGCAAGGGAGACTGGTGTCCAGCAGGGTTATATACCTGCAGCGTCTGATGTCATCCTGAGAGGTGGAGGCATCCTCTCCCACCCTGGGCCCTTTAAATGTCCGGGTCTTGTGCACACGCGTGCCTAGGAGGCGGAGCCTGAACGGATGTTGGTGGTGTCTCCCCTGCAGAGGGGATGCCAGGCCTCAGGCACGCTACCGCTGCCTTAGCTACCCGGAGGTAGGTGGGGGGCCGGCCTGCGGACCTCCGTGGGTTGGGCACATAAAATTGTGTTTGATCAAGATAAGGACTCTGTTTTACGTTCGTATTTTTGTAATAAGGATGCTGTTTTGTTGAGGGGCCAAATTAGTATATATCCTGATGTGTGCAAAAAGACACAAGAACGACGGAAAACATTATGGGAAATGCACCAGGATGTTTTATCACTTGGCACATTTTTTATGGCTCGTTTTCTTTGTAAGTGAATAGTTAAATTTTAACAGGTTACTTATACTTGTATTGTACCTTCACAGTTTTGTTTTTTTCCTTGATTCTGAACAACTGGTGGGAGGAGGGATTGTGGGTAGAGGGAGAATGCTGTTAAAATGGGTGGGCTAATTGATGTCGTAAGTTGTTATTCCTTTTTTTTTTTCTTGTTTATTTGCATTGGCATATGTCTTCTATTTCTGTTCAAGTGTATGCTTGTATAATTTGGAAATTATAATTAGAAAGTAAAAGAAATAGACATGTGACATATTTGTTTCATTTACTGTTGGAACTGGTTTCCACTATAAAGTTAGCTTAGTAAAGGGCAGATCAATTCTCTACCATAGACATAAACAAATAAATAAATAGATGTTCCAGTATGGTGCACACACTTGATGGTTTCTGCTAGCAGGTGGCAGGGCAGAAAACTTAGAAAAAAATTGTCAGTGTTCAATTTGCTCAGAAAGAGAGAGGACGCTTCCCCCTAGGTGCAAAAAAAAAGAGGGGCAGGTAGGCGATAGTGGGCAGCCGGACACATCACAGTGGTGTGGTTTCACCTGCTGCGGTGCGGCTGCGCTGCACACTCTTGTCCCCATAGCGCCACGGGAAAAGGTGTAGTTATTTCTCGCGAGGCTGCTGGCGATAATGTGAAAAGCATATTCGCCCCACAGTGCTGCCGGGACATAACTCAACCCATGCGCGCATCGTAAAAATAAAGAATGACCCTGAAAGCCTGGAACTGTCTCTCTTAACAGGAAAAGAGGCGGTTTTGGGGTATCTGCAGAAACAAGAGAGAAAAGACTGCAAGAAGGAAGGAATCCTGTTAGCTGGAGTGAAGGGAGCTGCTCCTAAACCTAGATATTTCTTAAATAGGAAGTAAATCAAGTTCTTTGAAAGCCAGAAGGAAAGTGACTTTTGCTGAGAAGTAAAGTACTAAGGAACAGGGAGCTGCTGAAACAAGCAAAAATATTTCTAACATCCAAAGTCTCCTGCAGTGAAGAGTGAGGAAGAAAGGTATGCCAGAGGTTCAGACACTTCAATTCATGTGGATAATTTGTACTCATTGTGATGTTCATTTTTGACCTCATCTGGCCCTATCTCTGTAGGAGACAAGAATAGTACTGAAAGCTCGTCAAGACATGTTTAGTCCAATAAAAAGGTATCACCTTTTATGTACAGTATAGATTTGTTAACCTTTACTTCTGTGCATTCAAGTGAACTAGCAAGGCTGCCACACTGCTTTATCCATCCACTAATAGTACCAGAATGGTTTACAGTACCTCTGTTCATTGCTATACATTTCTTCAGTAATTTTCTTTGGGAACAACACTTCTGGTGTCCATCATGTTAGTTATTTGTGAGCATAAATAGAAAGGGTAGAGTGATTATGTTCACTGGAGGGCCTTATCTGTCTCCCTGTAAAAAGAACCCCACAATATAAATGTTTTCTTGTGTGACTGAATGAGCCAGGTGGTAACATTTATAACAAATAAACACTATAACTGAACCGTAAGGCTCCTTCTCTGCTGCTGAGAAGAAGGAATCCCTGCCACCAAAGAGCAGCGTTTGTGGGTGACATTCTGGGCACACGCCTGCTGTGGTCTAAATTAAGGTGAAATTGTGTGTGCGCCCTACTGAATACTGTCACTGCAATGGCTGAGTGGTAGAGGAAAGAGAATGGAGCTAATGAAGGCTCATAGTGCCTCAACCTTCAGGTTAGAAATGTACTGAAAGATATTGTATGGTGGAAAGCATTCCAGACCCCCCTGCTCCCTTCACCCCCATAAGCTCTCCCTCCACCTTTTATAACTTGCATATATACACTGCATCATTTGTTGAGTTAATTTTATGTAACAATTCAATACTCCACATAAATGTTTGAGGCAATCATATATTTGTTTAGCATTTCCGTGCTTGATTAAAAGAATGGTTTTTTAAAGCTAATTGTAAACAACATAATGATCAAAAACAAATTTACAAATTAAAACAATTTGTCTTATATATGACTCTCAGCCTAAAACGCATAACCCTCCCCCCACCCCTATCCTGCAGTAAGGTACACTGTCCCTCCCTAATAGCTTTCCTCAGAGAATGCTTTAATTGGGTCTTCCCAGGTGTTTGCAGGCGTATCATTCCAAGAGTAATAGAATTGGCAGCAAATCATGATAACCATCAGATCCGTCCTTATACACAGGAACAGTGCACTTAACTGCTTTAATCTGTTGACAAAATAATTTCAGAAATTCATATGCACAAGGTAAAATAAGGTAGAAGCATAAAATGCAACAACGTTCTTTTGAAGGATTACTGGAAAACTGAATGACACATTTAAAAAGGTAATCAATAGGACTCTATTTTCCCCAGCTGAACAAAATCTACATGATTAATTGGTTGGACTGCACAATTATCTTGACCATCTGTGCATGTTAGTTTTGATGTGAGCACTTTCTAAAGTCAAGCAGGCGCATCCTGTGCACCAATTAAATTGCAGTCAACAAAAGTGTGCAAATGTCCCAAGTGCAACCGACTATTTATTTTGTTCATGTTTCAAAACAAAGCACAGGGTTTATTCCAAAAATTGAAACAGAAAAGAAAATTCTACGATTATATGGAGGTGGTATCAAAGGTAAAATATCGGATTAATGAACAGCTTTGTTATGTTGTAAAGGATGAACACGTGCACATTTATACGAGTTGTTATTCTGGTAGCTTATGATATATTTCAAGTTGCTGGAGAATACTAATTTTGAGGAGCATTCAACTACATTTGACTTAGCTTTTGCAATAATGTGCTGTTTACAGCATTTCTAGCCTCTGTCAGTTTTCTAAAAGGAGCTTGTTATAGCTACTTGTTACTCATAAAACAGAATAACTAGTAGGAAACGTGCTCATTTGTTTGTTTTACCCTTGGACCTGCATAAAAATCAACAATATCAAGACAGTGTTCAGAATAACCTTTTCATTTGGATCGTTTAATTCACTTTGGTGAGTGAATGCTTCACAATTCTATGTTCATTAATGATCAATCCACCTTTCTGGTACACAAGAGAAAAAGCCAACTAAGTCTGATAGGCTATTTCACTCCTTTTCAGCACATAATTGCTTTTGTGTGGTGGCATGAGAAAGCTTTCAACTACAACTGGCCTGATGGTTCTATAGCACTGCAGTGCATTGTCATACAGAAATTTTCCAGTTTGTTGCCCGAGTCAGCTCTTCTATGCTTTGGCTCAGGCTGGGGATGCTGCGGAGGCAGTTTTCACACCCCTAGAATAGATGGCCTCCTGGTCATCAAGGGCAACACCTGGGCACCAGATTTAGAGCCCATAACACAGGTTTCCAAAGGAGCTCTGATGCACGGCTTCTGGACTCAGGACTATTGCTTTAATGATTAGACTAGCAACAGTGTGGGGGAAAAGTAGGGGAAAAAAAATCCCTGGGTAGTTATGGTGCCACAATCCCAGCACCGGTTCGGACTAAGGTGGAAGAAAAAAGAGGAACTATTGGACCAAGAAAAAAAAAATCCAACTGGCATTGGTTGTCATGATCTTATGCTGTAATTATATTTAGAATCATATTTAGAATCATATAGCATTTGTTTGGACTGCATTATAGTCAGTTATGTTGCTATTCATGTTCTCAGATTCAGAAAGCTGACTGGCTATGTTATATAATCCGGGGATTTGAACATGGTAGGAGCTAACCTTCTGCTCAATTAGTGGGAGTGTCTCAAGTCCTGAAGGGAAGCTCAGACTCTCTCTTTCCTTTTAGGAGACATTTTACAGGCTACTTTAGTAAAGTCATATAGCTGTGAAATTGATCTATTTAAGGAGGTTTCCATGTGGGATACAAAGGCCCAAATGTCCTCAAAGCAATATCAAGAAAAAAGTGGGGAAAAGATGCCGTTAAATTGGACCAGTCCTGGAACAGGCGAAAGGGAAACCATAATCTCCTTTCTGCGGTCTTCAACACCAGAACCAACGGTGCCCATCTCCCGGACTTCAACCCTAACTGTATGATCAGGAAAATCCAGATTCAACAAGCTCACTATTTGCTTCAGCTCCAGGTCCCATGGTCTCAGCTGCAGCATTCCCTTCAACCACTGCAAGTACCGCACCATCTTTCCATGACTATATTCCCAGAAATAATACCAACCACGATTCCATGCGGAGGAGGAAGGAGGGAGTTTTCATTGGAGCTGAGAGATGCCTCCAGAGATGCAGTGCCAATCTCCAAACCAGGACTTGGTTCGCTACTCGAAGGCAAAAGCTATGAGGCTTGGCAGCAAAGGAATCCAATGGACACACAACCGGAGATGACACTAACAGATAGCCAGGGTGTCTGTCTTTCCTCTTTACCATCCTTTAGATAGGCGCGAATATGCCCGGAGCTCAAATTCACAGAGGGGCGGATTTTAAAAGGCGCGCGAATAGCCTACTTTTGTTTGCGCTCCAGGCGCAAACAAAAGTACGCTGGATTTTAGTAGATACGCGCGGAGCCGCGCGTATCTGCTAAAAACCTGGATCGGCGTGCGCAAGGCTATCGATTTTGTATAGCGGGCGCGCGCCGAGCCGCGCAGCCTACCCCGTTCCCTCCAAGGCCGCTCCGAAATCGGAGCGGCCTTGGAGGGAATCCTCTAACGCCCTCCCCTCACCTTCCCCTCCCTTCCTCTACCTAACCCACCCCCCCGGCCCTGTCTACACCCCCCCCTTACCTTTCTCCGGGGATTTACGCCTCCCGGAGGGAGAAGTAAATCCCCGCGCGCGAGCGGGCCTCCTGCGCGCCGGGCCGCGACCTGGGGGCGGGTACGGAGGGCGTGGCCACGCCCCCGGACCGCCCCGGGCCATAGCCACGCCCCCATACCCGCCCCCAAAACGCTGCCGACACGCCCCCGAAACGCCGCGACGACCGGGCCCGCCCCCGACACGCCCCCGACACGCCCCCCACGGAGAACCCCGGGACTTACGCGAGTCCCGGGGCTCTGCGCGCGCCAGGAGGCCTATGTAAAATAGGCTTCCCGGCGCGCAGGGCCCTGCTCGCGTAAATCCGTCCGGTTTTGGGCGGATTTACGCGAGCAGGGCTCTGAAAATCTGCCCCAGATTGCGTTCACCTACCATCTTGGCTTCTTCTCCCAAAATAGATATTTTTTGTATTTTTTTAAAAGATGTTTGAATTATGAATATACATGAAAGATGCCTGAATTGACAGTAGCCAATCAAAGTCTTGAAGATTGGCATTACTGTTCACTAATACAACCTCTCATGTAAATATGTAAAATTAAACTTTTTGGCTTGTTGCCCTTGCCCATCTCTATCACCTTTTTCTCCTTACCAGCTAATCCGCACCTAGCCCCACCTCGCTATTTTAAATCACCATCTTGCT
The DNA here is from genome assembly GCF_901001135.1 of Rhinatrema bivittatum. Classification (NCBI taxonomy): domain Eukaryota; kingdom Metazoa; phylum Chordata; class Amphibia; order Gymnophiona; family Rhinatrematidae; genus Rhinatrema; species Rhinatrema bivittatum. The sequence continues at coordinate 126,335,507 of NC_042618.1, forward strand.
CATTGTAAGGTTCAAAAGGAGAGGGAGAATTGCAGGAATACTAGATGCATAAACATCTATAGCTAAAAAGTCATCCCAGCATGGACAAGGCATGCAAACAGATAATTAGTTATATAGGAGGCAAAAGAAATGTCAGAAAGTACTGGAGATCATCTTCTGGCATTTATCCAATTTATTTTTCAAAATGGGTATTTTATTGACACTTTTATCTGGTTTAAAAATAAAAAAGAAGCCCAGATCACAATATAATGAGTCAGAGTCACTAATACATGTGAGCAGGGAATTAAATAGAACTCTGTGCTTTCATGCTTTGAGACCACCACCGAGTGAGGTGGAGGTTATATGCTTGATTTCCAAGGAAAGCAGTGTAGAACAGTGGTACTCTGACTGGTTCTCAGCTCCCCTCACCCTATCCCTAATGATTATCCGTAAGATATATTTGCATGCACTGCCTCCAATGTATGAAAATATATCTGATGGGTATTCATTAGGGATATCCTGAAAAACCAACTGACTTGGAGGGAGGGGTAGGGGAAAAGGACCAGCCTGAGTCCCACTGTTGTAAAAAACCTACTCCAGAAGCATAGAAAGAAATTCTGCAAGATACAGACAGGGGAGAATGGGAGCATAGCAGGTCCAGAAGTAAATAATGTGTAAATCTTGGTATTTTATTAAGGTCTTTGAATGATTTCAAATTTTAACTAATTGGTGATGCAGTGTTATAAATGTTCTGTCTGATACATATTGTTTTATGTTTCTCCTGTTCACCGCTTGTAGCCTCTTGAGAGAGGTAATTAATAAATGTGTTAATAAATGAATGAGTGAATGAATGAATGAATAAATAAGTCTTCCATTGGGGAGGAGCATCAGGAAAGGAAAACATCCCAAGTTACTAAAGACAGCAATGGCTCTCAAGGGGAGAAGAAATACTAAGTTATGTTCCATTACTGAACTATGATTATATGGAAAAGGGCTGAATATGGAGTCTCAATATTGTTGTTTATTAAGTGGCCAAGAGTACATAGATTAAGCTGTGGGGAGACAGCTCTCTTGAGCAAGAAGAAGCAAAAACACTACACTGTGGAACTCTAGTCTATAAAAAGGTTTGATATTGATAAATCCAAATTTTTTAGAAGGAAGGATAGCCCTCCTGCACCGCCCCTCCCACCTTACTTAGGGGGTCATTTTCAAAAGCTTATCGCGTGCGATAGCATGCTGGGGGCAGAGTCAGGGCGGCGAGGGGAGGAGTTGGGGTGGCGAGGGGGTGGACTCGGCGATGTCTTCGTTGGCGGCGATAAGGTTAGTAACCTTATCGTCGCCAGTAGCACGCCGAAGAGCACCACCTTTCACGGTGGTGCTATTCGGTGCGAAAGCCAGCAGCGAAGACACCACAGTGGTGTGAAGGCTGCCAGCTTTCGCAGGCCCGCCCCCCTTTCACCCCCCAGCCCCCCGTTTACACAGGATTCATCATTCTGCAATAGAATGATGAATCCAGGCCTTAGCACAAATACATTTATAGATTCAAATTTAACCGGAAGCTTTTAAGGCAAGGTTTTCTTTTCCATTTTGATAATAAACTTGCTATAGTTAAATGGCTAGCCTCTAATAATTGCAAGTCAATATACCACTGTTTTATAGATCTATATGTGTGACTTCCTGACAAGGTCACTGTGAAGTCAAGTGTGCAATGATACAAGAAGGAATAACGTTGCCACAATATTAAATTAAAAATATTAACACTTGCGGACAATTTGCAATGACTTTTTTTCCCCATTCTCAGTCTATGTGAAAAGACCTTAGTCAATCAGATTAGGTATTAGGGTCAAGTCACATAAATATCAGAAAAATACAAAAACACTTACATGTGTTATTTCATTTACAGAAGTAATTTTTTGCAATAAATATGTGTAGAGAACACAGTGAAATGGGTAGAAAACACAGTGAAAATGTAAAATGCAGTAATCACACAGACGAGAGCACCAAAATGCTGAATTTTGGTATTCATGTCATAATTTCAACAAGTACCCACACCAGAATACCAGTAGTGTGACATGGTATGCTTGATAAAAATCAAACATGTAAATAGGGAGAAATTCAGACCATACCACAAGTCACCACACACAAATACTGTGCATACTTAGGACAGTCAAATCAACTATGACTAGAGATGAGCAGTAAATTAAAATGACAGTGACAATACAAATGACATCTGAAGTAAGACAAAACAATATTTTAGCATGTTAAATGGTCTTAGTGCATCTAAAATGATTTACCATGCACTAAAACACAGAAACAAAACAAAACATAAAACAAAACAATAGTATACAGAATGAAACATAAAATGAAAGATTTTCCCATGCGCTCTCCTGTGTTTCCTTTAAGATGCAAATGTAGGTGCAAACATTTTCATTTTAATGAGGCTGTGCATACCTGTTACACCCATGCTGTTTTTGTGATGCCAGCTATTTCCAGGAAAGCATAAACACCACAATTAATTACTGCTGGTGCTGCTTATCTCAAAATTGTAAACTAGATAAATGGAAAGGCATGCTACCACAGAGATGAAACCAAAATGGGAAAAGTGGTGGAAATCAGGATTCAATAAAAATAGGATACTAGAAAATGTATATATCATATAATAAATTATTAAGAGGACAATATTCAGTGCTACTTAGTCGGATAAGTTAGGATTTATTTGGCTAAGTAGCAGCAGCTGAATATCTGGCCTTGCTAAATGGCTATCACTTAGGGTGATAAATAGTTAGCCAGTTAAATAGTTAGTTGGCCATGTCGCAGGCAGGGCAAGGGCATTCTGGGGAGGAGCTGACTTAGCTGGATAAGTTATCCGGCTAACTTATCTGGCTAAGTCCGGTTGACCCATGGGGTGGCCTAAAGTTTGCCAGATAAACTTATCCGGCTAACTTTAAGATGGCTGGATCACATAGTGGCTTAATATCTACCTTTCTGTAACTATTTAATAACAGATGCCTGGGCCGCACGTGCACTGCGGAGATTTTAAAATGTCTGCGGCCACGCACGTATCTCCCAGTAAGTGATGAAGAAAGATTTCACGAAAAATGGGTGGGCCGGAGTTGGGGCTAGGCAGGGCATGGGAGGGCTGGGACAGTGCCATTAAGGCCATGTCCTGCTGAAGCACGTGCCGGGAACAATGGTCCTGTGGAAGTTACTGCTGCCTTGGAGACCACGTAAGTATAAAAACAAAAATAAGTAGGGTAGGCAGTAGGGATTTAGGGGGTAGGGATTAGTAGGGGAAAAAGGAGGCAGGTTAGGTAGAGGGTTTAGGAAGTTCCTGCCCAGTCCACTCCTTTACTGGAGCGGACTGGAAGGGAACTGGGATAAGGGCCTATCGCGTCACTGCAGGCATGCTGTAAAATCCCCCTCCTATGCACATGAGTTGGCATTCGTGCGCACATTCACGCGCTGATATAAAATCAGGCGAGCATCTGCGCACGGGTAGCTGATTTTATAACATTCATGTGTCGACACGCGCATGTTATAAAATCTCCGCGTCCATGTGCGCGCCGGCAACTGCGCGCATATGGATGCCCGCGCGCGGGTTTGAAAGTTTCCGTCCCTGTGTGTAAGTACTATCTACCTTCCTCACAAGTTTTCCCTGGCTCCGACTGCACTACTGTTTGTGCCATAGTGAGATTCCGGGGACCAATGTGCTTAAAATTCCAGATCTCATCACGTTGCGCTCAAAATTTTGTTTACTGGATCATGAGGCCTCCCATGTGCACAAAGAGCTGAGAGATCTTTCTTCTCCCAGGTGTGTGGGTCTGGAGTAGGCATGGGAAAATGACCTCTCTCTTCCTCCTGAGGCTCTCAACTGGCGTGAATACTGGTTGAGCATTATGAAACTTTCTTTATGTGCTAGTATTACTCAATCTCTATAATTCTTCACTCACCACACTACATGAATCCCATTGAAACTTTAAGGCCAACCTATCTTCTTCTATATCTTGTTGATATTGTTCCTCTCAAGATGACATGCTGGAGCATACGCTGTTGGCCTTTAGTAAAATGTTTCCTTTTTGGTTTCAAGTGTGGTATTAAATTAGTAAAATCTTGTCTCTCCTTAATGATGTATCTTTTTCGATTGTGGTGCTCTGTTCACAATACTTTGCAGGTACTTTATTTAAATCATCATGTAAACGTTTAGATATTCTTTTAGAAATTGCTAAACAGTCTGTTCTAAGTAATTGGAAGGATCATCGCCTTTTAAATGTTCGTTTTTGGTGGAATACTGTTTGATTTACAGATATGAAATGGTTGCAATAGGTAAACTTCAATGCAGAGCTAAAATCAATGCTATTTGGAAACCTGTAACTACATTTGTAGTACTTTAATGCTTTGGCTAGTGATGTTGCATCTCTATTGTATATATGGTTATGGAAACTTCCTTCTTCTGTATTTGTGTTTCTTTTCTGTTTTTGTTTTAAAAAATGCAATAAACAGTTTGAACTAAAAAACAATGGTTTCTTCCTAATTCTCACTTTAATATTTATCTTTTCATTCTCTTACCTGTACTATAATAATGCTTCCCTTTCACCTACCCATCTCAAGTAAAAAAGCAACGATTCCTAGAGATGTGCAGCCAAAAAGATTTTGTTTTTTTGTTTTATTTTAGATTTTTTTTGTTTGTTATTTTATTTATTTCCTTTCTTTCAGTGCACACTAATTTCCATTTACTGCACCTTATTTCAATTTATTAGGCACCAAACTGAAATAGTGCACTCTATTTTAACTTAGTACACACTAATTATTTTAGTGTGAATTAAAAAAAAATGATTGTGCACTAATCAAAATGAAGCAAAAAAAAAAAAATAATAATACACATCCCTAATGGTTCCCCACCCTTTTATATGTCATGGTACATACCATTGTACATCCAGCACCAGGTTCATTTTGTGGCAGCATACCAACTCCTTTCCTCCACCATACCCTATCTGGCATTAATATCTTCCCTTCGTCCCTCCTCCCCACCCTACCCCACCCCCTGGCATCACCATCTTCCCTCACCTCCTCCCTAATTCTCTGGCAGCATCATATCCTCTCCCCCCCTCCCCCCACTTGTGCCAAAACCTTCCTTTCCTTCCCTCTCTTGTGCATCACCCCTTGCAATCCCCTGGCATCACCAGCTTACCATCCCCTTCTCTTAATCTCCCAGGCCTCCAGGCATCACCATCCCTATACCCCCTTGGGATTGCCTTCAACCGGTATGAGGAATCAGGCGAGCAGCGCTTCTTACCCACTGCTACCTCCTCTTCCGGCTTACCCTTCGAAGTCTGAACTGTTCATGGGCCTCATGGTCTTGTGAGGCCCTGACAGCCAGAACATTCCGACCTCAGAGGGAAGAAGGAGGTGGCAGCGGCTGATGTTGATTCTCCTGCCAGAAGGAGGCCACCCCCATCTCACCTGTGAAGGCTGTGATAATAATGTCACGGCACTCCTGCTACCTGGGGTTCCCTTGCAGTACACTGGTTGGTAACCTCTCCATTAAAGCCTCTCAATATGCTTAGATGAATAGAAGTACATGATAAACCCTCCCCCCTTTGAGTCATGGTTTTCCGAATGCAATTAAACAATTAAAAGTGTACGAAAATGATTTTCTTCAATTTATGCAAATTTCAAACAGAATTATGTAATACAAGATCCCTCATTAATTCCAAAAGCGGAAGGTTGAGGCTATGTTGTTCAGTAAGCAAAATTTGTTGATTATATTCCAAACTATGCCGGTTGGGACTTAAGTATATTTTCTATGCATATTAATAAATATCAGTCAGGTATATCTTTATTGACATTTTGCAGGCAAGCTTATCATCAGGGAGTTTCTTTCTATATCAGGTCAGCAGACTGAGTCATAGCCTTTGACATACAGACATTAGCCCTGTGAGTAATATGCAAACAAAAATAAGTTGTGTGCACAAACTGTGCGAAATTGAGAAAATGTTCCTTTTGCCTGAATCTATGAAAATACTTAATAGAAAACTAGGAGTGGGAAGAATGGGCAATTGCCTTGGTGGACAAATAACTGAAATTCAAGCATTGATTCAGAAAGGGTTGAAATGCTAGAAAAATGTCTGGGAATAATGGAGAGAAGGGCACAGATTGGGGATCAGAGTGAAGAGGGTGGAGGCCAAGGAATGCAGGGAAAGAAAAGTGGGGATCAGGGTATGGTTACAAACATGGTTGCTTATTTTATTTATTTATTTATTTATTTAAAAGTATTTCTATACCATCTTTACAAACAATGTTTAGTCAAAAATAAAAATAAAATAGACAAAGGATAATTGAAAGCAAATTGAACTTAAAAGAACATAAAAATTATATAGAATATAAAATTACAAAAATTTCATCTATATAAAATAATAAATTGTTTAAAATAAAATAGTTAATATAAACAGATCAATAAATAAGTGGAAACAAAGTCAGGTGCCAAGCTAAGTTTGTGAGCATGATGAAAGTGGAATGTAATTATTTGGTAGGTGATATATGAAATCCAGGTGCTAAAATGTTGACTTATGGATGTGAACCAAACCATTAAAGATCCTGTCACTTTTTCAATCTATCTCATAGTTTAGAATTAGAATCATACAAAAAAGGTAGTGTTACAGTACTAATTGTGAACATCCCTTTTATTGTAAATGCAGAATAGCAGGTATTGTTAATTGGCTGTGATATGTTATATCAAAATGTTTTCAGAATGAGCTTTTTCAGTTTCTGAACAAATTAAGGCTTCTTATTTTACATGCTTTAATTAAATGTATATTCTCAGACTTGTTTATTAGCCAATGCCAAGTCACAGAATGCTCTATAATCTTGGATACCATGTTCAAGATAATGCAGAATGACTTCTGTCTGTAATTAACATCCGTTTAAAAATCTTTTGCCTTGGTAGGATGTTGACCACTGGAACATAGAGTGGTACTCAAATGATTTTTCGTACTTTTAATTATATGCATGCTAACCTTTGAAATTCTTTGGTAGATAATCAGGCTAGAAAGTGATTTAATTCTGCCTCCTAGGTCACCATGGAAACCTTACTTCTTGTGCATAAGTCTTATTGAGCTGATTTCTCGTACAGACTTGCTTTGATTAATGATGAGCTATAGCAAGAGAAAACAATGTGCCGGTATCTAGAAATATCCTGCATGAATACTCCTTTCTTCCCCATAAAAGTTAAGAGAAGCAAAAGAATGAATTGCAACATCATTTTGATTGGTGTGTAATAGCTGTAAATGAAAAAAAGAGTCGTTAGCTGCTTGAAAATGGAGAGATTTTTGAAGAGTAGAGAAGTTTTTAAATTATAAATGGGGCATTGGGCTCTCAATATTTTGCTTTTGACAGTAGTAACATGCTGTGCACATGGCTTTCAAATAAATTGACATACTTATTCTTTTCTATACACAATTATATTTTATAATTATAATGAATCATATTGTCATCATCAATGCTAATTGATCAAATTAACAAATAACAGTGTGCCATGTTTTAAAAGAAATGCATGTACTAACTCAGAAAAGGCAAAGAATGAAATTGCCTTGATTATAGTAATAGTGCAATAATATATAAAAAATAGAAAATATATATATATATATAAAATAGAAAATAAAAAGTACAGTATTATTAGCAGAAAATTAAGAAATAAGAAAACAGAGAATTTTGTAAATACTGAAACTTTTTATCCAAGTTAAAAATTCTAAAATATGACAGTGTGCTTAAAATTATTAGAATAGCATGAATAGTTACATTATTTAGCAATGTCTTCATTCTGTAGTGTAGAGACAAGCATTTTCATCTAGAATAGGCCTTCTATAGGTTTAAGATTGCTTAATATATACTATATTTCTTTCCTCGTGCTTTGGCACCCCCCACTCATATACCTTTTATGCTTTCTAGCATATGGAATACTGGAAAGAATTATGTAAATGGGATCAATGTCTGTCTGTCCATCTATTCTTCTGCCTGTAAACAAAATAATTCTCCAAAAAAAACAGGATGGAAATTCACCAGATTTGGAATGCGGGAAGAAAATGTGACTATCTTGGTCAAGTAAAGAAAACAGAAACATCAGATCAGTGTTTTCAGAGATCTAAGGCTCGAAAAGAAATTTCCAATGCTATCAAAGGAAACAAATCTACATTGTTTTTTTATGGGAAAATGTTAGGAGCTGTTAGAATGCTGGTCAGTGATCCATTCTAAACACTCCTCTAGCCACAGAGCAACACTGAGAGAGAAAGAAACAGAGACATGTAAAATGACTGAAGCAACTAGCAAAGAACAGCACAAAATTGATGTGCATTTGTTTTAACTGAATTTGCAAAACACAATGAATGGGGCCAATTTGTTTTATTTTGAGGCCTCTGAAACGAATTAAGGACCCCTACATTAAACAAATCTTATTAGTTTAATTTGGTTAAAACTCTGGCTGGCCATATGCCTGAGCACAACCCCGGCTCCTTGGTCTAGGCCCAAAGTCAAAGTCTTGCCTAGGACCAAGAGCAAGGGCTGAGGCCCAAAGTAGGAGCTGTGGCCTAGACCCAAGTATGATGCCCGGGTCTTGGCCTAGGCCTGGGCCAGTGCTGGGACCTTGGCCGAGACCGAAGGAAAGGCCAAAGCCTCTCCTGATCCACTGAGTATCCAAAGCCGAGGCCAGTCCGGGTCCTGAGGCCTGGTCCTCAGACTAGTCTCATGCCCTATACCGGGTCTCAGTCCAGAGACTGGGTCCCGATGCCTGGGCCTCAGACCAGGCCCAGGACCAACACTGGCACCCAGTCTGAAGGCCGGTTCCCAACACCTAGGCCTCGGCTCAGGCCCAGGATCGATGCTGGGACCTGGTTTGGAGGCTTCAGCCCAGGGTCAGATCCAGGCCCCGAGGCTGGAAGGCTGGCTGGTATGTCATCTTCTTCTTTCTTCACAAATAACAATGTCCACTGGGAACATGTCAGAGTAAATGAACTCTGGTGCATTCTGATCAGTAGAGGTGCCATTATAATGTTCAGCAATGCCTCAGCCCAGGTTTCGCCCTAGGCCAAGGCCCAGGTATCGGGACCCAGCCTCTGGACCGGGCCCCAGTGTTGGGCCTGCACCTGGGTCTCAGCCCAGGTGTTATGACCTGGTCTCTAGACTAAGCCCCAGTGTTGGACCTGGGCTTGGGCTTTGGCCTATGTAGAGGCCCAGGTATCGGGACCCAGCCTCTGGACCGGGCCCCAGTGTTGGGCCTGCACCTGGGTCTCAGCCCAGGTGTTATGACCTGGTCTCTAGACTAAGCCCCAGTGTTGGACCTGGGCTTGGGCTTTGGCCTATGTAGAGGCCCAGGCATTGGAACCCAGTATCTTTACTGGGCCCAAGCATCATGTTTTGGCATGGTCAGAGGCCCAGGTGTTAGGACCTGGTCTCTGGATCAGTTCTAGAATTGGTTCTGGGCCTAAGCTGAGGCCCAAGCAACAGGACCGGGTCTTTGAAATGGGCCTCAGTGTCTGGCCTGGATCCAGGTTTGGCCTAGGCCAAAGCCAGGAGTTGCTACCAGGCTAAGGCAGAGGCCCATGTATCCAGCTTAGACTCCAGTGTCGACCCTAGGTGAGGTGTCAGGACTAGGGAGCCAAGGCTTGGATTTGCATAGAGCTTAAGCTGATGTCGCATTGATCTACTGCAGACTTGGCCTATGCAAGACTGAGTCTTCAGCCTAGGACTAGGCCTCGTCAGAGGATCTTCACTGGACCAGATAAGTGAGGGCTGGAGGGATTTTGGCCCTGACATTTTTCCGGGCATGAGGGATGGGTGGAGGGAACAAGAGGTCTTGAGAGGCCCCATTTCCTTTTTTTTCCTTTTGTTTTTTTTTCTTTTTTTATGTTTGATTATTATTTTTTTAATGATCAAAACAAATAAAACCTTAAAAGAAACAAAATTTGTGAGGAAAAAGCCTCCCCGAAAATGAACTGGAAAACAAAACTAATTTTTTACCCTTGCACATCCCTAAAAAGAACCTCTAAAGTATTTATACATCCACCACACCTCCATCATACAAACATCCTCCTTCCATACACATACACTAGGGGTATGCAGGCTAAACACCTTCATTTTTTTGTTGTGGGGGAAGTGTTTCTGGCACAATTTAATGCTCCTCCACATAACCCAATTCACGCACCCACATATTCCTACATACCCACACACACCTTTTATACATCCACTCACTGATGCATACATACACACACACACACACACACACACACACACACACACACACAAACTGTATATCACATGCACACCTGCTCCAAGCACACCTATATGTACATTGGCCCCCTCACAAAGACAAGGAAAATAAATGACATAGTTTCTCAATTCATCCCCTCACAAACTTGCCCTACATGAACATTTGCCCCAGCCACACCTCCACCTCCACACATCCAAGAAATATAAAGGATCCCAAAGGGAAGAGCACAAAGAAGATTATCTGGTACAACTGAGGGAGACGAATAAGTAATCAAGACGGCAAAAAGTCAAGCGGAAGAAAGGATTGCCAAAGAGGTAAGGAGAGGTGACAAAACATTTTTCAGATACATCAGAGAAAAGAGAAAAGTTCAAAGTGGTATAGTGAAATTGAAAGGTGAAAAGGATCAATGTGTAGAGAGAGATGAAGAAATGACAGAAATACTAAACAAATCCTTCAGTTCGGTGTTCTCTAAAGAGGACCCAGGTGAAGGACCGTCGCTAGTTAACAAGAAACTGGAGAGGAGTGGAGTAGATGTTACTCCGTTTACAGTGGAGAATGTGTGGGAAGACCTGGGAAAACTGAACGTGGACAAAGCCATGGAGCCTGACGAGGTTCATCCCAGGATACTGAGGGAGCTCAGAGATGTGCTGGTGGGTCCACTGCGTGACCTGTTCAATAGATCACTAGAAACTGGAGTGGTGCCGAGTGATTGGAGAAGAGCAGTGGCGGTCCCGCTTCACAAGAGTGGGAGCAGAGAGGAGGCTGGAAACTACAGGCCGGTTAGTCTCACCTCAGTGGTGGGTAAAGTGATGGAGTCGATGCTACAGTCTGAAGAATTGCTGGACCAAAGGCAGCATGGATTCACCAGGGGAAGATCCTTTCAGACAAATCTGATTGACTTTTTCGACTGAGTGACTAGGGAATTGGATCATGGAAGAGCGCTCGATGTAATCTACTTGAATTTCAGCAAGGCTTTTGATACGGTCCCGTTGATGAATAAAATGAGAAGCTTAGGAGTGAGTGCCGAGGTGGTGGCCTAGATTGCAAACTGGTTGACGGACAGATGACAATGTGTGATGGTAAATGGAACTTACTCTGTTGCAGATAACACTAAGATCTGCAACAGAGTGGACACGCCAGAAGGAGTGGAGAGAATGAAATGGGATTTAAGGAAGCTGGAAGAGTGGTCGAAGATATGGCAGCTGAGATTCAATGCCAAGAAATGCAAAGTCATGCATATGAGGTGTGGAAATCCGAAAGAACTGTATTCGATGGGGGGTGAAGGGCTGATGTCCATGGAGCAGGAGAGAGACCTAGGGGTGATAGTGTCTAATGATCTGAAGTCAGCGAAACAATGTGACAAGGCGATAGCTAAAGCCAGAAGAATGCTGGGCTGCATAGAGAGAGGAATATCAAGTAAAAAAAAGGAAGTGATTATCCCCTTGTACAGGTCCTTGGTGAGGCCTCACCTGGAGTACTGTGCTCAGTTCTGGAGTCCGTATCTATGAAGGGACAGAGACAGGATGGAGGAAGTCCAGAGAAGGGCGACCAAAAAGGTGGAGGGTCTTCATCAAATGTCTTATGAAGAGAGATTGAAGAATCTAAATATGTACACCCTGGAGGAAAGGAGGAGCAGAGGTGATATGATAGACTTTCAGATACTTGAAAGGTTGTAATGATCCAAAGATAATGACAAACCTTTTCCGTCGGAAAAAAATCTGCAGAACCAGGGGTCATGATTTAAAACTCCAGGGAGGAAGATTCAGAACCAATATCAGGAAGTATTTCTTCATGGAGAGGGTGGTGGATGCCTGGAATGCCCTTCCGGAGGAAGTGATGAAGACCAGAACTGTGAAGTACTTCAAAGGGGCGTGGGATAAACACTGTGCATCCATTAAGTCTAGAGGATGTGTATGAAGAGTGGGTGGCTCGCGGGAATGACGGCTACTACTGGAGATAATAACCTTATTCAATAAACATACACAGTTAATGCAACTTCAACATTGCTCTAAGCTTCAACGGCAAGAGGTAATGTGGGAAAAAAAAAGGATTCACATAAAAACAGGGAGTAGCTTGCTTGTTACAGTGGATACTACTCCAAACCAAATAAGCCTGATACTTCACTTTCAATGCTTATCCAGCACAGCTCTTTGCTTCAATGGCAAGGGAGAAAGTCTGATACTTCACTTTCAATGCATAACCAGCATAGCTCTCTGCTTCAAAGGCATGGGGGAATGAAGAAAAGTGGATCTATATACAGATAACAACCAACAAGGACTGAATTACATAGTCGTGGTGAACAAGCATGGGTGTAGCTTGCTTATTGCGGTGGTTACTATCCCTAACTAATTAAGCTAGATATTTCACTTAGTTGCAGTTCCAACACTGCTCTCTACATTAATGGAGGGGGGAAGGGAAACAGAACCAAAAAGGTTACTATGGGCCAAGAGTAACAGATAAGTATGAGAAAAAAAAAAGAGTGTGAAAGCTTGCTGGGCAGACTGGATGGGTCGTTGGTCTTCTTCTGCCATCATTTCTATGTTATATGTTTCTATTAGTAGTATTTATTTTATTTGTGAACATTTCATATTACACCTTTCCCAGTTTGGTATCAAGGCAGATTACAATAAAATCTATACACACAAATACATTATAGTGGAAAGAATTGGCAGTCATTGCCAGGTACCCTGACGTCTGCCAGAGTGGACATTTCTTTTTGCTGGCTGAGAGATGAGTGATGGGCAATTATACTAATTTCCATTCTGCTGCATTTTCTGCATTGGTAACTGTTAACAATGCACAGTTCAGTGCAATGCAGAATCATTAACAATGATATTTCCTAACTGGAAGCTTCCAGATAGTACTGAAGTACCTAGTGGTTAGAGCAGTGGGCTACGAACCAGGAGACCAGGGTTTGAGTCCCGCTGTCGCTCCTTGTGACCTTGGGCAAGTCACTTTACCCTCCATTGCCTCAGGTACAAATTTCAGATTGTAAGCCCTCTGGGGATAGGGAAATACCTACATTACCTGAATGTAATCCACTTTGAAGTGCTGAAAAAAGTGCAAAAAGCGGAATATAAATCTAAATAAATAAATAAATAATCAGCTGGCATCCATTTCTGTTTGGTAATTAATATAGGGCCCATATTGAAAGCTGGCCATTTATGCAACTTAGCCGGATGACTTATCTGTCTAAGGCCTGGATTTATCAAAATGCCGTAAGTACTGCATGCAATAGCAAAAGGGGTGTGGGCGTGGTTTATGCAAAAATTCAGTTTATTGCAATTTGCGCTAATTAGCTATGCAAAGAGCTAAGTTAGTGCACATTGCGATAACATTATCTGAATTTGTGATAGGTGTCAGACCTGTTGTATTTCCTGCATATGACCACTGGACTCTCTACCTGGGTAACATCAAGCTAGGTGGAGAGAACATTGCCCAAATCTCATCTTGGAGTGAGTTTCCTCACTCCGAAGGTCATCAAGTCTTCACAAGAGACCACTGTTCTGTTCGTATGTGTCACATAGAATGTCAAAGTGGCCCCTAACCCCCTACACTCATACCTAAACCCCACCTCAAGTTACTAGGTGGGCCTACCATAGGGATACAAATACCTACCTATGAGGATGACATTATGGTCAGTCTCTCTCTCTCTCTTCTCTCTCTCTCTCTCTCTCACAAAGAGGTGTAGTTATGCATGCATTAACAGGGCTTTCTGCATGTGAAAACACCTTATCACATTTTGATAAATGACCCCCTAAGTTACAAGGGACATTCAGCGGCATAGGAATGCCACCAAATATCCGCGTTCAAGCCACTACTTATCCGGCTAAGTTAAATCTGCTCGTTGGCAGGTATAACTTACCCGCATAACTTATCCTGCTAAGGATAAATATCGCTACCTAGCTGGATGAGTTATCTGGCTAAGTAGCACTGCCCAGATCACCCAGTGCCCTCCCACTATCAAGCTGGCTAATAGATAGCCAGCTAAGTCCTCCTTATCCAGCTATCGAGTACCGAACACGCTTTCAATACCGGGCTCAGGGTAACATAATAGATTACCGCCCCAAAAAAACAAACCACGAGGCCCATCCACTCTTCCCAGCAAGCTTTATTTATTCCTTGTTGTAATTTAATTCTGTTAATGTCATAATTTTCACTCCGTTTAGGACTATTAACTAACCCATCCGTTAAAACAGCACGACTTACACAAGTCAGGGACCGAGCACTATCCCTTGCTGGACCCACCCTATGGAATACAATGCCTCTTGAAATAAGATTACAGAGAAATTTCAAACTATTCAAAGTAAGTTTGAAGACCTGGCTTTTCCAACAGGCTTTTTATAAAGAGAAAGAAGAAAGTAAGTAAGAAAAAGCTGGCATCAGCAAATTTGCACCCAGCATTTAGTTTCTATGTGCTTGACTCCTTTTCAATCTCTCTGATAACCTTAGTTAAAATGTAAAATTACAGGTGAGATTTACATGTAACTCAACCATGAAACATATACCAGAAGGAAAAATATACGTAATTCATCAATTAGTAATTATATTAGAATTCTTTGTAACTGAATCATTATTGGCACTTCTATAACTTCAACTATTTTTTTTACTATTTGTGCCTATTTTGTAAACCATTGTGATGGTAAATAACTTAACGACGGTATAGAAAAGATGTTAAATAAAGAAATAGGTTATCCTCATGCCCTCCATCAGAGGCAGCAACTGCTGCTCTGCACAGGGTTCCCCTATGCAGGCATCTTCATTCCCATCCTTTAGCTGCTGTGGATCCTCCATGTTTATTCCAAGCACATAATTCCTTTACTGTTCTCATCTTAACCACCTCTGGGAGGAGATTAGGTGAACAGAGTGACAGCATAAGTCATAAGATCCTTAGCTGCATAGAGAGCGTGCTATGGAAAATCACTACTGACTAATGCTCAGGTACACGCCTGCACCCAGGCTTTGCAACAAGAGTCACCAGTGGTTGCTCCGAATGTGAAAGATTTTCTGTACTGAGGACATGTGTAATCATTAATTGCCTTTCCTAGTGTGTAGTAATCAATGGGCTGCATGTAGGGCATGGAGAGTTAGGTCCCACTGTTTGCAACACATACATTGCGCAGACCACCTCCTCATCAAGTACTTTCGGCCTCTGTTTTATTCCCAGGCTGAGGAAGCCTGGGCGTGGGTGTGGCTCACACTGAGTTTTTGAACTGTGGCAGCCATATACAGCTACCAAGGTAACTAACTGAACCAGCTGCCTGCACCATTATGACTTCCCAACTTCTTCTGCATTTGTATGTAGCCTTGTTTTGTATAATCTTAGTTTCAAACTTTTCGCATTGGCGTGCAGACTTATTAGTAGATTTATTAGTGAAATTTCTTGTTGCATTTGGCAGTCTGCAGGACAGGGCCTTGGAGCGCTGCATTTACTTCCAACCCAAGCCCAAAGTAGCCATCTATGACACTGGGGAAGGGCTCCCCATGGATGTACATCTGATCGCTATGCTCAGCCTGCCTCCTTCGCTGCTCCCTTCAGTGCCAGGGAAGGCCCTCATCTGAACATGAGGCAGGCTGCCGTACTCAGCCTGCCTCCAACACCGCTGCATTTTCAAGCCCCTTCTAGGGATGCATGTACCCAATAACATCCTTCAAAAAGGGCCCATGATGGGAAAACACCAGCAGTGCCCGATGATGATGTCACCAGCAGGGACCTATAAAAGGCCACTTCAGCAGCACTTCCTAGCCTTGGCAATAGGTGGACTACCCTGTGTAGTGCTAGTTGCCACTCTGCGTCCCTGTTCTTCATTCCTGTGTTCCTGGACTTTGTTCCTATGTTCCTGGTCTTTGTTCCTAAGCCCCTGGTCTTGTATTGGCAGTTCCTGGTCTTCTCTGAGTTCCTTATTCTTGTCCTGTGGTCAGTCTTCATCTTCATCCTGTGGTCAGGTTTCAATACTTCAGTGTGTCTCCTCTTGCTGCATATGCTTTTCCTTGCCTCCCAGCCTGCCTATCCATCCCATTTTTCCTTGGATGGATCTCTGGTTCTGACCTCGCTGCTTGACAGTCAATTACTAATGAACTCCGCCTGCCACTGACCACTGCCTGATACTCATTTACGACTGAACTCTGCCTGTATCTGACTATGCCTATGCTCAACCTATCCCAGACCCTGGCCTGTGTCTCGTCTGTCTCCACGGATCTCCACCTCATCCACAGAGGCCCGCACCTAAGTCCAGTTGACCCCAGCACCCAAGGGTTCAACCTAAGGGGAATGAGGGCTGGTACTAGTGAATCTCCAATTGAGCCTCTGCCATAGCTAGCTCTGCCAGACGACAGTGGGAACCTGCAGGGCTCCTCCCTGCAGGTTGCACTAACTCCGCCTTGGTCGAAGGGTCCATACCCACATCATTTCTATGCATCCACTCTCTGCTTTATCAGATGATATAGGCAGTTAGGAGTCATTCTTTCTTCATGCCTGGTACTTAAGCTATTGCAATCAATTTCATCTGCAGGCTGTAGTTCATTATGTCTCAACCCCCTGCATTAAGGGTATTCAGACACTATACCTGAGCAGCAGAGGACAGCAAACCCAATGATAAGAACTGTTAAAACATTTTCTGTTCCTCAAACACTTCTTTGCATACTCTCTTACCTTTAACAGATAGTGATCAATTACTATGGGATTTTGGTACTGGGAGCCCAGTGCCTTCTTAGCACAGCAGGCATTGGGTCAGTCTCATAATCTTCTGGTCCTGAGTCAAACCGCAGAGAAGGCAGCGGTCTGTTTTATCACCCCCAACACCTGCATGTCAGCATTTTCTGAGTGTCATCCATTTATCTTCCTTTAGCAGGTAATTTATGGCATCTAAGTCCTCATCACCATTAGGGATTTCCCCCCAGGCAGGTAGCACAAGTGTTCCTTGGCTGCAGACAGCATGCACATGTTGGCATCTCACACTTCCTTACCAGAATGGTTTGGGTGCCATTGGCTGGGCCAGCAGAAGGAATAACAAAAGTGGTTCTGTCCACCACTGTGGTCATCTGTTCAATGACTCTCCACTGAGAAGGTGACAGAAATGCTATCTTGGTGTCAGCTGATACCCTGTAGTTGTGTCTCTACTAACTGCCCTTTCCCATGTTTTTCAAGCCTTGCTCTGTCCAGGTATGTTGAGCTGCCAGTCTAGAATATGACTCTCGCCTTTTATTAAGCCCTATGAGAATTTCATCTGGAACCTGGAGAGGGTACCCAGTACCCGAAGCAATGCAAGAACACAGCAGTCATATCACTACCCATGGCCTGCCTCCAGGTGTTACCAAACCCTATTCTAGGGGTGTAAAAGTTTGGCCCATGCAGCTTTTGCAGCCCCGCACTCAAGGATGCACTTGGGCTACCGTATAGTCTATGGATACATTGATTCCACTATGCGAGTTCCATTATTGAATATTTCATCGGCTATGTACCCTCAATCTCTGAACTTGTGCTGTTGATGTGTATGCTATTATGAAGTGGGACCAGTTGATTCCCCTCATTTAGTGATTGCACAAGGAGCAGCCACTTCCCTGGGTGACGTGGGTGCTATTATACAGGTAGTTCAGCAAGTGTTCACTTTCTCTGATGTGCCATGTGCTGTTCATCTTGTTTAAGAAATGTGCTTGGTGGACTTCCTTGGGATTGGTTAATTCAGGGATGCCATATTCACCTTTTATTAGTTATTACAGCATATAGCACACCTTGAGTAATAACCCCTTGAGGGTTTTGGAAAGGGGCTTTGACAAGCACTTGGGCTATATACATGGCAAGCATTGTTATTCCTGAATCACATAGGTTGGTGCCAACTTGCAATATCCTCCTTTGGCTTTGGAGGGGCTGAACTATCTTGGCAGCATTTTCCATTACTGTTACGACTGTTGCTGCCCGATGTCTCCACTCCACCCTCCTTACCTCTTTGGTGACTCCTCTCGCGGTTGATGGACGTCTGGCTGCCGCGTCTTCTGCCTGCCGTCCTCTCCGGCGCCCCTGGTCCGGCTTGGGCGCTGCATCCCGCCATGTTGTTCAGCTGCTATAGGGAACGCGCGCCGCACAGCCCTTCTTATTATTCCTTCTTTGGCGCGAACCTCAGGGGCGTCCCCCTGTGTTGACGTCACGCATCCTGGATACAAAAGCCTACTCTGTTTGCTAACTAAATGAGTTAGCAAAGGGACTCCTTACGGATGGGATTTACTCTCCATACCTAGCTACTCTGCCTCTCCTTATTGGACTTACTCTATCGGGGTACCCGCTCCTCGGGGGCCTCTCTCTTTTCTTTCAGGTCTCTGTCTGGAACCGGTACTCGATCCTCGAGGGCCCATGTTCCCGGACTCGCTGCCTGAGCTCACTTCTGCTTGGAAGAAACCGCTGCTTACACCATCAGTGAGTTACCATCTAGATTCTCTCAGAGCTGTTCCCTGGAACCAGGTACTCGCTCCTTGAGGACCTGCCTCTATTCCAGCTTCTGTGTTACCTTCCGGGAGAAACCACTGTGTGAGTAATCAACCAACGAGGCTCCATACCAGAACCCTGTGTATGCTCCACTGTACTCACTATCTCCGTTTCTCTCCACTATAGCACAGCTATTGAGGGATCGCTGTTCCAGTGTCCTGAGGGACTACAAACCCAGCCGGGTTTCATCTCTACTCACTACTGCCACCTCTAATGGCTTCTCAACTCTGTTTAATAAAAGATAATTCTGTGTTGTGTGTCCTAAAGCTGAGCCTGACCTGTGGCCCCCTCACGGGACTTCCCCCTGTGGGCGTGGTCATCTGCCACAGTGTCCAAGGGTCCACCCAAAACCTTACAAACAATAACAAATGCTCCCTGCCTTGACCCTTGCCAGGACTCTTAACTCATCTGAACACTACCTACCTTGACCCTTGCTTGAACTTTTGAGTCGCCTAATCACTGCCTGCCCCTGACCATAGCCTGCCCTTGGTTCACTGCCTTAGCCTTCAGCAGAGACCTTCACCTAAGTCATGCTGGCCTCGGCACTGAAATGCTTAACCTGTGGGGAATGTGGGCAAGTAAAGGTTAAGCCCTTGTCCAGTCTCTGTTTCACCTGGGTCTGCCTGCTAACAGTGAGGACCTGCAGAGCTCCTCCTTGCATGTAGAACCAACCTCACCTCAACCCAAGAGTCCACAGACACAACAGTTTGCTGAGGCCATAGACTCAGCAGACTTGACCTTGCTCCAAGACATCCCTGGTATAGTTCACAGGCTGCAGGATCAACAGGGTACCTTGAAGCTCCTTGCTTCAGCTATGGATCACCTTACTACCCGACTGGATGCCCTGACTTCACCCATCATATCGCCTCCGCCCACTCTGGTGCCACAGCCACCTCTAGGACCAAGTTCGCTGGTTTCTCAGCTGCCAGCACCACCCTAGTATGCAGTGGATACCAAGCGGTGCCGGGAATTTGTCAACTAGTCCAGAATGCACTTTCAGCTGCAGGCTCTTCTTTTCCCTGATGACCAAGTCAAGACAACCTGTATCCTTTCTCTGTAGATCAAGCAACACTAGCCTGGGACTTTCCCCTCTGAGAATGAGGAGAGCTCATCCTACTCAACCTCCAACAGTTCATGGGCCAATTCTGCTCCATTTTCAAGAAGCTAGGTTGAGTAACCTCAATGGCCTCTGCTTTACTCCATCTTTACCAGGGCTCCCAAACTTTAGGCAAATACATTGTGGAGTTCAAAACCCTGGCCTCCAAAATAAATTGGCAGGAGGAAAGCCTGGTTGCCATCTTCCTGGAAGGCCTTTTGAGGAAGATTAAGAATGACCTCATCACCCGGGAGTTCTCCACTGCACTGGAGACCCTCATTGCTCTAACCAACAAAATAGACCGATATTTGCAAGAAAGAGCCTGGGCGACCCATCCAGCATGCAAAACTGCCACCTTGGCACCTCATTTCCAATGAACATTCTTGCCTGCTTCTTCCACACCTTTAGCCTCTCCCCCTCCAGAAGAACCGATGCAATTGGGCTACTGCTGCTTAGCCCTAGAAGAGAGGCTCCATCACAGGCAACAGGGCCTCTGTCTCTACTGCTCGGCTTGGGGCCACCTCCTGGCTCACTGTCCTGAGAAGTCAGGAAACTTAAAAGCTAGGGTCGTTCGTGGAGATGACCCTAGGCCTCACTGCCCCTGCTCCCCAACTTCTCTTACAAGTTACTCTGGAACTAGGCCAGATGTGTTTCTCCATCCAGGCCATCGCAGACTTTGGCTCTGGGGGAAAACTTAATTCTGCAGGACCTGGTCTGCCAACTGCAAATAACCACTATCTACTATCTAGATGTCTCCACCATTTGTAATATACTCAATCTATGGGAAGTTTCTCCCTGGACAGGTTACCTGGACCTCTGTGCCACTAACCTTATGCACTGGCCTTTTACAAATGGAGAAAATCAGTTTCCATTTTATTCCCAGAGCCATTAATACCATCATATTGGGCCTGCCATGGCTCCAACAACATCAACCTCACCTTGATTGGTCCACCTTGGAGCTTGTTTGCTGGGGGCGTGGGTGTACAGATTCCTGTTTGGTATCTGTGGAATCATATCTCCCTGTGACCATGGCTTCCACACTTCCAGGACTTCCACCCCAATATGCGGAGTATACGGATGTCTTTTCTAAGTAGAGCACTGAAACCCTGCTACCTCATCGCCCATATGACTGCGGCATCAAGCTCATTCCCAGAGCTACGCCCCTGCGGGGCCGGGCCTATTTTCTATCTTCACCGGAGACAATTGCCATGTCTACCTATATTCAAGAAACCTTGGCCCATGAATTCATCCAACTGTCCTCTTCTCTGGCAGGAACTGGTTTCTTTTTCATCACAAAGATGGATCCTTCAGACCATGTATACATTACCACAGTCTGAATGCTACTACCAAAAGGTCAGGTACCCCCCTACTGTTAACAACTGAGCTCATTGATTGCCTACAGGATGCCAAGATATTTACAAAACTGGATCTCTGGGATGTGTACAATCTCAACTGCATCAAGGCTGGAGATGAATGGAAGACTGCTTTTAACATATGTGATAGGCACTACAAGTATTTGGTTATGTTCTTCGAACTTTGCAAGGGCCCTGCAGTCTTCCAAAAGATGGTCAATGAGATCTTCCATGACCTGCTGTACATCTGTGTGGTAGTATATTTGGATGTCATACAGATTTTTTCCCAGACCTTGAGCTCCCATCGTAGAGATGTGCAGACTGTTCTTCAGCCCATCCAGGAAAATAACCTCTCTGCCAAACAGGAGAAACATCTCTTCAAGCAAGAGGAATTCTACTTCCTTAGGTATTTAGCTTTTCAAGATGGCCAATGTTAAAGCCATCCTGGAGTGGCCTTGCCTAGTTGGACTCTGAGCCTTGCAAAAGTTCCTAGAGTGTGCTAATTATTACCGACAGTTCATCCTTAACTATTCTTTCCTGGCAGCTCCTCTTACTGCCCTTACCCATAAGGGCACAAACAACACCAAGGTCTGGCTGCAAGAGGCTACTGAGAATTTTCAGAGATTAAAGGACGCCTTCTCTCACGGACCTTGTCTATTCCATCTGGATACCATGCAGCCCTTCATTCTGGCGGTATATGCCTGAAGATGCCCTCCAACTGTGTTCCTTCTTCTCCTAGAAGTTCTCTTCAGCTGAGTGAAGCTACAGTATTGAAGACTGGGAGCTCTTGGCAGTCAAGTGGGCCTCAAAGAGTGGCATCACCAAATTGAGAGGGCACAACATCGCATCACCATATACACAGACCACAAGAACCTTAAATATTTACATCAAACACAACAGCTCAACTCTAGGCAGGCTCGCTGGTCCTTGTTTTTTTCCCATTTCAACTCTGAGTTGTGATACCGCCCCACATTAAAAAACCAATGAGCAGATGCTCTCTCCTGTTTTTTTCAGACTGAGGATATTCTGGAAGCTCCAAGACATATCATCAACCCTGCCAAGATACTCCTGGCCACTCTGGTACCCATCCCTCCAGGGAAGATGATATTGCCTTCCAGACTGTGTGAAAGCATGTTAAAATGGGCCCATGACTACTGTATAGCAGGAAACCCTGAATGGGTACGAACTCTCAAACTGCTTCAACAACACTACTGGTGGCCCCAAGTAAAGCAGGATGTTAAGGCCTATGTCAAATCTTGTCCCAGCTGTGTACAGCAAAAATCTTTGCATGGCTGACCCTAGGGGCTGTTACAGCTGCTGCCAGCCCCCAGGTGACCCTGCACCTACTTGTTCACAGACTACCTTGGTCCTTCTTCTCTCAAACAGCACTAACATAATATGGGCAGTAATTGATGTCTTCTCCAAAATGGTGCACTTCGTTCCATTGCCTGACCTTCCTTCAGCATCAGAGTTGGCACGTATATAATTTTTTCTTTTTTAATTCTTTATTTATGAATTTTTAATTACATTCAAATAAAAATTCAAAATTACATTATCCAATTTTCATTGAATATTTTAAGGAAACGGGTTTCATAATCCAAAACCAATTACCAATAAGAAAAATCAACTTATTGTTAATTAACGCTTATAGGGGCGGATTTTAAAAGCCCTGCTCGCGTAAATCCGGCCGGATTTACGCGAGCAGGACCTTGCGCGCCGGTGTGCCTATTTTCCATAGGCTCGCCGGCGCGCGCAGAGCCCCGGGACTCGCGTAAGTCCCGGGGTTTTTCGAGGGGGGCGTGTTGGGGGCGAGTCAGGGGGCGGGGCCGATCGACGCGGCGTTTTGGGGGCGGGACGCGGCGTTTCGGGGCGGGCCCGGGGGCGTGGTTTCGGCCCGGGGCAGTCCCGGGGGTGTGGCCGCGCCCTCCGGAACCGCCCCCGGGTCGCGCCTCGGCGCGCTAGCGGCCCGCTGGCGCGCAGGGATTTACTTCTCCCTCCGGGAGGCGTAAATCCCCGGACAAAGGTAGGGGGGGGGGGTTTAGATAGGGCCGGGGGGGTGGGTTAGATAGAGGAAGGGAGGGGAAGGTGAGGGGAGGGCGAAAGCGAGTTCCCTCCGAGGCCACTCCGATTTCGGAGCGGCCTCGGAGGGAACGGAGGCAGGCTGCGCGGCTTGGCGCACGCCGGCTGCACAAAATCGGCAGCCTTGCGCGCGCCGATCCTGGATTTTAGCAGATACGCGCGGCTACGCACGTATCTACTAAAATCCAGCGTACTTTTGTTTGCAACTGGTGTGCCAACAAAAGTACGCGAACGCGCATTTTTTGTAAATCTTCCCCATAGTTATGACTCACCAGTTTCCAATTACAAAACTAAATGGGAGCTCACTAAGCAAGTAGATAAGGAAAAAACAATAAAAAAATACATTTAGTACCTCAGAAATGCAGATATATAAAATCCAATTATATATATGTATAGATTAGGTACCATTCTCACCCCTTTGGGTCCTACGCTCTTCCAATAATTTTTCTAATTGACTTGGATCATAATACACATACCTTACTCCCTCAATCCGCATTACACATTTACAAGGAAATCTAATCAAAATTTGAATTCCAAATGTTCTTGCTACTTTAGCTAATGCTATAAATTTTTTCTGTCTTTCTTGTGTTTCTTTAGACACATCTGGATAAATCCAGATTTTTTTGTCCCAAGTAGAGAGAAGTACGTTTTAACATAAATGCTTTTAATACTTTGTCTCTGTCAGAAGGCAGAGCAAATTTAACCATAAGCGTACCTCTCCCCTCTACTTGGGAACTAAAGGAAGTTTCAATTAACTCAGTGACATTTAATGATGTTTCTTGAATTACTTGCTCTATATTTTCACTTTGTTTTTTTTCACTTTCAAAATAAACATTTGCAATTATTGGAAGATTGTCATGTTTCCATTGCAATATTTCAAGGAAATAGTTTTTTAATTGTTCCTTGGCAGACACCAATTTACACTTCGGAAAATTAACAATTCTTAAATTTGTATACCTAACAGTGTTTTCCAAAGTTTCAACTTTTTTAGAGAGAGATAACTCTCCTTGTATTATTGAAGCTTGGACATTTTTAATAGAAATTATTTCATCTTGTACCTTTAACAGTGCTGTACCAGAGTTAGCTACCATTGGATTCAAATTCAGTAACACATTTTGCATCTATTTTATATTAGTATTCAATTTCACTATATTATTTTGTAGCATAATTAATACCTGCCAAATCATTTCCATTGTTACATTACTTGGATTTCCTAACAAAACTTCAGGCATAGAGGGTAAAGGTTCAAATTTTAATTTTAATTGTTCTTGTATAGCGTTGTATCCTTTTAGGGGGGTTGATACCAATCCTGGTGGTGAAGAAGATCTTCCATCGGCTGAACCCGAACATTTGCCGCTTAAAGGCACCATCTGAGGTTTGGGGGGGGAAAAAAAAGACCCCCTTTCCCTCTTTGCAGCACACTTACATCACGGTCCTCCTTGCGCGAACTCAAATGTAACAACGATATACATCTCACAATAGAGTCAGGATCAGTGATAAATGTACTGCTCTTAGGTGGTGCTGGCATAATTGGAGCCCCAGGACTTAGTCTGACTTCTCCCAATGATGGTGAAGCTTGCTCTCCTTCAACCAAAATAACGGGAACCTCTGGGGTTAAACAATCTGCAGGTGGGTAAAAGTTAGTTAACATTGTTTGTACAGGGCTTGGTTTGGTGGGGGTCGAGGCTTCCTGTCTCACTTTGCCCTTCCGCTTTGTATGCGGCATTGAAGAAAACTTGTAGAAATAAGATAATCAAAACAAACAAGTTTTAGCCTCTATTCACTTTTCTGTAGATAACTAAATAAGTGAAAGTGAAGTCCAGTTGAGGAACTTGCTCCACATTCAAAGGAGGGAGCAGCCTTCCAGCCTTCTCCGGCCTAAGCCGGACCAAGCCGCGTGCCCCTTACGGAGCGCGCGGCTTAGGCAGTGCGCCGACGGCATCGATGCGCCGTCCGCGCTCCGATTTTATGCACAGAGGCTCTCCTTTGACGTCATCAGGCCCTCCTCCTTACATGCCCAAAAAGGTCGGTCGAGGCCACCAATATGTTCCTCGGGTCTCCAAGTTGTTCCGGGGGGGGGGAGGGGTTTCGAATGCAACCAGGGACTTGGTGCCCCAAACTCTCCTTCTCCTGGGCTCCCAAGAAATGTTGTCTGCACTCCGATTTTATGCGCAGACTCTCTCCTTTGACGTCATCCGGCCCTCCTCATTACATGCCCGAAAACGTCAGTCGAGGCCGCCAAGATGTTCCTCTGGTCTCCAAATTGTTCCGGGGGGGGGGGGGGGGTGTTCAAATGCGACCAGGGACTTGGTGCTCCAAACTCTCCTCCTGGGCTCCCAAGAAATGCTGTCTGCGCTCCGATTTTATGCGCAGACTCTCTCCTTTGACGTCATCCGGCCCTCCTCCTTACATGCCTGAAAAGGTCGGTCGAGGTCGCCAAGATGTTCTTCGGGGACTTGGTGCCCCAAACTCTCCTTCTCCTGGGCTCCCCTGGCACGTATATTTTACCCTCCACGTCTTCCGCCTGCATGGATTACTGAAACGCATCATATCGGATACAGGAGTTCAATTCACTGACTGGTACTGGCCCTCCCTCTGCAACAAATGTGGCATCACGCTCGACTACACAATGGCCTACCACCTGCAGGGCAATGGACAAGCGGATCATAATAACCGAGTTCTCAAAACATTCCTTCACTCTTATGTTAATGAGTGTCCTATGACTGGGACACTAGGGATGTGCAGCCAAAACGTTTTCGTTGCATTCGTGATTCGGATTTGTCAGGGCGCAAAGGCGTTACATTCGGCCGTATGGCGCCCCGATGTGTTAATACGGTGAGTTAAATTTGTGTCCCGGCTGAAATTAAAATTAACGACAACCCCCCACCCTCCTGACCCCCCCCCCCCCCCCAAGACTTACCAAAACTCCCTGGTGGTCCAGCGGGGAATCCAGAAGCCATCCCTGCATTCTCACACCCTCGTTTGCTGGTTTCATCACGGCGCTGATAGCCTGTGTCACAGGGGCTACCAGTGCCATTGGTCAGCCCCTGTCACATGGTCACCGGCGCCATCTTGTGCTCCTACCATGTGACAGGGGCTGACCAATGGCACTGGTAGCCCCTGTGACATAGTATGGGCAAAGGCTATCGGCGCCATTTTGAGTCCTGGCATTGGACGGCCGGCATGCAGGAGGTCACTCCGGGACCCCCGTTGCACCCACAGGGACTTTTGGCCAGCTTGGGGGGGCCTCCTGACCCCCACAAGACTTGCCAAAAGTCCAGCGGGGGTCCAGGAGCGACCTCTGCACGCCGGCCCTCACTATGTGACACATAGTGAGGGCAAAGGCGATCGGCGCCATTTTGAGACGTGATAACTTTGCGTCTCAAGACGCGATCACTTTGCGTCTCAAAATGGCGCCGATCGCCTTTGCCCTCACTAAGGAGTAGATTTTATAAAACAGCGCGAGCGCGTACTTTTGTTGGCGCACCAGGCGCAAACAAAAGTACGCTGGATTTTAGTAGATACGCGCGTAGCCGTGCGTAGCTGCTAAAATCCTGGATCGGCGCGCGCAAGGCTGCTGATTTTGGGCAGCCGGCGCGCGCCGAGCCGCGCAGCCTGTCTCCGTTCCCTCCGAGGCCGCTCCGAAATCGGAGCGGCCTCGGAGGGAATTCCCTTTCGCCCTCCCCTCACCTTCCCCTCCCTTCCTCTACCTAACCCACCCCCCCGGCCCTATCTAACCCCCCCCCCTACCTTTATCCCTGGATTTACGCCTCCCGGAGGGAGACGTAAATCCACGCGCGCCAGCGGGCTGCTGGCGCGCGGAGACGTGATCCGGGGTCGGTTCCGGAGGGCACGGCCACACCCCCGGACCTCCCCGGCCCAAAACCACGCCCCCGGGCCTGCCCCCGAAACGCCGCATCCCGCCCCCAAAACGCAGCGCCGATCGGCTCCGCCCCCGACACGCCCCCGACACTCCCCCCTCAAAAAACCCCGGGACTTACGCGAGTCCCGAGGCTCTGCGCGCGCCGGCGGGCCTATGGAAAATAGGCGCGCCGGCGCGCAAGGCCCTGCTCGCGTAAATCCGGGCGGATTTACTCGAGCAGGGCTTTTAAAATCCGCCCCTAAGTGCACTGTGTGAATTTTAAAAGAACCGCGGCCACATGCGTATCTCCTGTTACATGGATAAAAAAGGAGCAAAAAAGGAGCGGGACGAGGGGCTGGTCTGGACAGGGCATGGGCAGGGCATAGGCAGGACACGGTTGGACTGGGACTGCAGCACGCAGTTACACGCTCTAGCGCATACTGGGATCCCACAACCACGTAACTCGCTTCTGCTGTGGGCTGCGTGTGAGTAGATAAATTTAAAGAAAAAAAGGGTAGTTAGCAGGGTTTTAAGGGTCGGAGTTAGTAGGGTAAAAGGGAAGCTAGATTGGTAGGGGATTTAGGAAGTCCTCTCTTTTACCAGGGTGAACTGTGAGGGAACTGGGAAATAGGCCTAATGCGTTGCCGCACACATCTATTAAAATCCCCTCCACTTACGCGCTCGAGACAGCGTTCATGCGCACATGTGCCTGCCGATATAAAATCGTGGGTGCATATTCGCATGGGTAGACTGTTTTCTAACATGCACACATAAATGCACGCATGCTATAAAACTGGTGCGTCCATGTGCGCATGCCAGCAAATGCACGCACATGTGTGCACGCGCATCACTTTGAAAGTTACCACTTAAGGTATTTGTTGTTATGCAAGAAAGTGTGAGTGCAGATGTTTTCTGACTGGCTCAAATAAATCAGAACTTGAACAGACCGTATGGCAAATATTTCGCATAAGTGTGCAAATCCCAGGAGGGCTATAAAATTTGCTTCAAGATCCACTATTTAGGCAAATGATGCCTATAATGTTATCTACTTAGAGAAAGCAAATCTTAATACTATAAAAACTATATTAATTTCCATTTCAATAAGAAAATAGCCATATCTGTATCTGTCACTTTAAAAAATTGTTGTATAATGACTAGACAAAATATATTGTTGCAACATCATTAATCAGCAGTGACAACATGCTCACTCAAGTAGTTTCTCAGACTGGACCTCACTATATCTGTGACATATTTTTTGTTGCATATAACTGTCAAGTAGACATATCAGCTATATTGCACAACTTGGATGATTGATTTTTGCTTGATGCTGACTTGTTGCCGATGTAGTCACACGTTATATTGCAAAGTGAAGAGTTAACCTTAAAAGCCTAAGAGCAAGCTAAATGCTGAAAAAAATCCTATTCAGAAATGATTCTGCACTTAACAGCTTCACAATATACTGACCTTCCTCTATTAGAACCAATTTTTATCTTTGCTTCTTCTCAAAGAAAAGTCTTGCTCAATGGCCTAAAAGAATCCTCTTGTAGTACATCATGTCACAGCTACCTGAGTACTTTAAATATATATATCTCAGAGTTAAAGTGGTCCTTTCATTAAATCTCAGGGACCAGATAGTCAAATAATGATTCTATAATAAGATGATTATTGCGTGGGCAAACGTATTTGGATCATTTCATTTGTTAGATTCCTTTTTTAAAATTGCGCTTTTAAATTTGTATTTTATGACTATTTGCGTGACTGGTTTATGGGTATAAAGTCTGACTGAAGCAAGTAAAGTTGTATTTTATGCATACAAAATTTATGCATGTATAGGAACAAAACTGAATGAATGAAATGACTGTGCATCTCTATTGAAAATTAGTGCATCATTCTTATAACCCTTCTCTATTGTGGCTAGTAATGCTAGTTTTTTACAAGGAGCTGGGGCTTCTGGCTTTTGTCATGGACAGAATGAATACATCAGAAATTGTAATATTAAGTCGTTTAAAGTAGCAACATTATGAGAAAATTAACATATAGGGAATATGATGATAGATTAAGACCATAATGCCTATCCAATATATTTTTCTATTCACTGCAATATTGCAGAGCTCACCTGACCTCTGACGTTATGCTCACATCCTCTCAGCTAATAATACTCTGTTTATCTTTTGCTTTTTTGAATTCTCATACTACTTTTACCACCGAGTAGCTGAACCATTTATCCACTATCTTTTTTAGTACATTTTCAAAGGGATTACGTACATGCTTTTTATAAACATAAAAAATAATCATGCATTTTGGTTTTGCACATACATGTACTGGTGCAAAAAAAGGGGCAGTCTAGGGGTGTTCTTGGGTAGGTATTATTTTATGCGAGATAATTGCCTATAAATTAACTTATTCGAACAATTTTACACCTGCTAAATAACTAGTGCAATTCATATCTGACTTGTCTGTTGTCTGCAATTTTTGGGTGGGAGGTCTGGGTGAACTGGGGGGTTTCAAGATAAAGGCTAAAGGATCTGGTTGAACTGGAGATAGACTGGGTGAACTGGCAAAGAAAGATATTGATGAACTGGTGATTTCAAATACATGCACAAGAAAGTATTTCTAAGCGCATGTTATAAAATACATGGTTTTACACGTACTGTTCTGTTTTTTTATATGCACCTAAAATATATTTGTGCATACACCTCCCATCTACCATTCCACATTTCTCCTGCCGCCCTCCGTCCCATCTAACCCTCGATAATTTTCCATTCCCATAACAACTCGAGCCCGTAACCTGGGAGTCACTCTAGACTCAGATCTGTCCATGTCTTCTCACATTTCTTCAGCTGTTCTACAAGCACTAATTCTCACTGGACTAGACTATTGTAGTGGGCTGTATCTAGAGCTTCCTGATGCTGCGCTCTGTCCGCTCCAATTAAAACAAAACGCCGCTGCCCAACTCCTTGTCAAGATAAAAATCAGAGATCATATCACCTCAATCCTTAGTACACTGCACTGACTTCCTGTGCAGCTGTGAATCCAATATAAAATTCATAACCTTCTACACAAAACATCCACCGTCTGGCTATGCTCAACCCAGCGAATATACTAACCTACACACCATCTTCATTCCATAAACCAAAACATTTTTACATGTCCCCACAATTAGAGTGGCAAGGCTGGATCTTACCAGAAGGCATGCTTTTTCAGTTGCAGGCCCAGCACTCTGGAACTCGATTCCAGATTCCCTCAGGCTCTTATCTAACCCAAAAAAGTTCAGGAAAAAAATTAAAAACTCACTTATGTTCTGTCACATTTTGGCAGGTTGCAAGTAGCTTGACCCCAATTATCTCCCCCTCTTTTTACGAGGCTTATAGCTTACTGACCTTTTTATGTCTGTTTTGACCTGAATTTGTTTTAATGCTTGTTTGACTTACATTTTTAATTATGAATTTCTTATTTTGTAAATTGCTTAGATCCACTACCATTGTATAAGAGGTATAAACTCATGACCCTCAGAAGACTAAAACCGCTACTTACAGCGAGTAATTTCCATTCAGTGTTACAAGCTCTTATTTTCGCTAGCATAGATTACTGTAATGCCCTCCTACTTGGGTTACCATACACAACAATCAGACCACTCCAAATAATGCAGAACACGGCCGCCAGAATTCTGACTGGTAAAAGTAAAAGAGACCACATCACTGAAACCCTGATCGAATTACACTGGCTACCCATTGAGCAAAGAATACAGTATAAAACCCTGTGTACAATACATAAGCTAATACATAATGAAAATGCCGATTGGATGAATACAGCCCTACACATACACATCCCCAACAGAAATCTGAGATCAGCTAATAAAGCTTTACTGTCCATCTCCTCAATCAAAACAGCCAAACTAACCTAAGGGAAAGAACTCTCTCCTTAGCAGGCCCTATGCTATGGAACTCCATGCCCGTCGAGATCCGCTTGCAAAGAGACATCAAAACCTTCAGAAGGCAGTTAAAAACATGGTTATTTAAACAGGCATACAACAAAGAGAAAGGAGAGTAGAACACAGAGAACTAGAACGCGACCTGCAGAACACTCAAGCACGTTACCCCAATCTACACGGGTATAAATACTCTATTTTTATTTTCAACATGTTTGCTCTTGATTTTACAATTTTAAGACCTGATATAATAAAGAATGAACATGATATATTATGATACAACTTCCAATTATAAGTAATTATAAATGAGCTATTTTACCGTAAAATCTTGGAACCTGTTTAATGATAGATTTTATTATAGTTTCTAAGATTATTATTTGTGCCTAATTGTAAACCGTTATGATGGTCCCTAACTTAATGACGGTATAGAAAAGTTTTTAAATAAATAAATAAATAAATAAATAAATAAGAACATAAGAACGTGCCATCCTGGGTCAGCCCAAGGGTCCATCAAGTGCAGCATCCTGTTTCCAACAGTGGCCAATCCAGGACATGAGAACCTGGCCAGTACCCAAAAACTAAATCTATCCCATGTTACTGTTGCTAGTAATAGCAGTGGCTATTTTCTTAGTCAACTTAATTAATAGCAGGTAATTTTATTATCTGAAAGAGTAAATAACTGATTCACATTTACCCGTTTTAGACCTCTCATGATTTTAAACGCCTCTATCATATCCCCCCTCAGCCGTCTCTTCTCCAAGCTGAAAAGTCCTAACCTCTTTAGTCTTTCCTCATAGGGGAGCTGTTCCATCCCCTTTATCATTTTGGTCTCCCTTCTCTGTACCTTCTCCATCGCAACTATATCTTTTTTGAGATGCGGTGACCAGAATGGTACACAGTATTCAAGGTGCTGTCTCACCATGGAGTGATACAGAGGCATTTTGACATTTTCAGTTTTATTCACCATTCCCTTTCTAATAATTCCCAACAATCTGTTTGCTTTTTTGACTCTGCAGCACACTGAACCTTTGATTTCAATGTGTTATCCATTATGACGCCTAGATCAATATCTCCCCAGAACCAAGGCCACAGCTGCATGGGTTGCTTCCTCCCTTCAGCTAGAAATTCCCAGATATAGGATAGCTCATGCAAAATTTTGAAGGAGAAAGACTGTAATATTATTATCATTATTTTTATGCCAAGGGGGAATGGTACGCCACAATCCCCCACTCAGTTGAAGCAAATACTGGGCGGCACATCACATACCCACACCTAAACCAGCTCCTTAGCTTGTCGCAGGTCACAGAATCGTTGGAGGCCTAACCTGCCACCTTATACATATGAAAGAGTAAGTCTGAAATGATCTGGCCTGCTGCGACAGTATCTATGTCGAGTGTGCAGGATATGTTCTACAGAGAGGAGGGTAAGTAGGCCATTGTGTCAAAAAAGGGAGCCTCTAATAGGAGTGCTGGCTAGGGATGTGAATCGTTTTTCTGACAATTAAAAATATCGGACGATATTTTCACACTCGTCAAATATCGGGAGGTCTCCGAAAGTGATAGGTTCTCTTATTGTTTTGGGGGGGCGGGAAGAAAGGGCACACAAAAACAACCCCCAAACCCACCCCAACCCTGTAAATCTCATTATTTAGAATCGCCCACCCTCCTGACCCCCCAAAACTTTTCTAAAGTACCTGGTGGTCCAGCGGGGGTCCTGGGAGCGATCTCCTGCTCTCGGGTCGTCGGCTGCCACTAATCAAAATGGCGCCAATGGCCCTTTGCACACCTACTTTGAAAAAAGGTATAGTTTTTTCTGACATTAAATACCATGCTATTGTGTATTAATCTATCATGGAATGCAGTAGGCGATCCTAATTTCCTCCTTCCTCTTGCATTCTCAAATTAAAATGTGCATGCTAGCTTGCATTGCAATATTTATAATGCACATGCAATATGCATTAGATCACATTTAACACGCATTAGGACCCTAACGCCTTTTGAAAACTGACTCAGTAAGTGACCTAAATATTGGCACTGTAAGGTGCAAGCTAATAACAGCTTGCTATGCAATAAGGCCTTTAGTTATTTTAAGATACATATATATCTATAGTAGTGCATTCCAAAATGTAAATGAGGGAGCATCATATGAAACTGAGGTCTTAACATATGCTTTCCTCACATGTTATTTATCATGCACTCATTACTAACAAAACTTTTAAACTTGCCTCAGACCATTTATTAAATTTATAACTGGCCAGGCACAGGGAAATATCCCTTGCTAAATGGCCCAAAAAGAAATAACCGGTTAGCACAGACAATCTCCTGCTCCACTAACCAGCGCAAAGCACAAAGGGCCACTGAGGCCCAGAGTTTCCCCCTAACCCTCATTCTACCCCAAAGTTAGGGATCTCTTAGCCCCAATTTCCCCAACTCATTTGCGCCAATAAGAAGGGCCTCCAAGTCTCAATATCATTCTCCCACCCCCTCCGTTACTGAGCCCATGAAGAAAGTGTTTCTGTGCTTTGACATTACCTCTGTGTCCCTAGACTCATGACGATAGAAATGTGAATCGTTTTCCATATCGTCTTAACGATAGAAATCGTGTGGCAGGAGAAGAAAATCGTGTTTGGCACGATTATTTTGTTGAAAAATCGTTAAAAATCGTTTTTTCCGATTAGTGCGCACTAACTCCCCGTTAGTGCGCACTAACTCGAGTTAGTGCGCACTAACTCAAAATGATACAAATAGACACTTTCCAGGTCACTGAAGGTCAGTTAGGAATGAATATGTGTTCCTATTGGCTGGCAGCCCTCTTATCTATTGATGTTACCAAGGTTACCACTGAGGTGATGGTTGGGGGGATGGGAAATGGAACTGGAAACTCATGAACACCAACAGAAAATGAAACAAAGTGTTCACACTTCCCAGGTCAGTAAAGGTCACTTAGGAATGAATATGTATTCCTATTGGCTGGCTGTGCTCTTATCTATTGATGTTACCAAGGTTACCACTGAGGTAATGGTTGGGGGGATGTGAAATGGAAACAGTTGGAAGCTTGACATGTGATGATCAGCACTCACGTGACTAGAACTTCTTTGTTTATTATTTTTGTTAGCAGACACGTGCATGTTGAATTTGCCAATCACTGTGCATTTTAGAAAGGTGGTCCTGGCTGGAACTGTACACAGTTCAAATATATGTAATTGATTGTTGGTAAGTGTATTTTTTAAGTAGCCACACTGCACAAGTATGTTTACTTTTCCTCCTACTTAACTCACTAGCTCAGCTTTGTAAGAAGGGCTTCTCTGCTTGAGTGAGGGTCAGGCAGCTCCCCCCTGTCTGTGAAGCCAGCCTCTCACTAGTAATGCAGGGAGGGAGCTGTCTCAGACTTCACCATCCTCCTCCCCCCCCCCCTCACCCACACACCATTCACTAGCTGGGACATGGGGGAAGTCAGGAGTGAGGGTCAGGCAGCTCCCCCCTGTCTGTGAAGCCAGCCTCTCACTAGTAATGCAGGGAGGGAGCTGTCTCAGACTTCACCATCCTCCTCCCCCCCCCCTCACCCACACACCATTCACTAGCTGGGACATGGGGGAAGTCAGGAGTGAGGGTCAGGCAGCTCCCCCCTGTCTGTGAAGCCAGCCTCTCACTAGTAATGCAGGGAGGGAGCTGTCTCAGACTGGTATCAGGGTTAGGGCACTGTGTACAGGAAGATCACAACACTCCTGGTATTAATAGGGATAGGGCACTGTAAGAGATCACTGTAGTAGATTGAATAAAGATCTGATGTTTCTGCTCTCCTCACACCAAACAAAAACAACACACAAGCAGAGAAGCCCTTCTTACAAAGCTGAGCTAGTGAGTTAAGTAGGAGGAAAAGTAAACATACTTGTGCCAGTGTGGCTACTTAAAAAATACACTTACCAACAATCAATTACATATATTTGAACTGTGTACAGTTCCAGCCAGGACCACCTTTCTAAAATGCACAGTGATTGGCAAATTCAACATGCACTAGCATTTCAGGGGCCTGCTAACAAAAATAATAAACAAACAAGTTCTAGTCACGTGAGTGCTGATCATTACATTACTTTTTTTGTCAAGCTTCCCACTGTTTCCATTTCACATCCCCCCAACCATTACCTCAGTGTTAGCCTTGGTAACATCAATAGATAAGAGCACAGCCAGCCAATAGGAATACAATTACATACATACATATTCATTCCTAAGCGACCTTTACTGACCTGGGAAGTGTGAACACTTTGTTTCATTTTCCGTTGGTGTTCGTTAGTTTCCAGTTCCATTTCCCATCCCCCCAACCATCACCTCAGTGGTAACCTTGGTAACATCAATAGATAAGAGGGCAGCCAGCCAATAGGAACACATATTCATTCCTAACTGACCTTCAGTGACCTGGAAAGTGTTTATTTGTATCATTTTCAGTTAGTGCGCACTAAATCGAGTTAGTGCGCACTAACGGGGAGTTAGTGCGCACTAACTCGATTTAGTGCGCACTAACACGATTTAACGATTTTTAACGATAAATCGTTAGAATTTCTATTGTATCGTGTTCTATAATGATTTAAGATGATATTAACATTATCGGACGATAATTTTAATCGTTGAAAAACGATTCACATCCCTACATGACGAAGGGACCTCAATACCTCCATCCTCCCTCCAGAAGTTCCCTCTATATCCTACCCCATCTGATGATGGCCAGAGGCAAATTGGAGAAAGAGAGAACTGGACTCCCTCCTGCACCACTGTAATCAATTTAAAAAATGACATGCAAATGGCAAAGTAGTGCAAATAATTTTCATAAAAATATATGTAGTAATTAAATTAACAAGAAGTATTTTCAAGAAGTATTTGAGTTAGGTTTCTGAGAGAGATATTTAATATACTCAAAGCCATTAAGATCCTGAAATAAATGGATTCCATTAATGCAAAGCATACTGGGAGGTCCATATTAAGTAATCTGAGGAGAAGGAAAGTTATCTGAATAATTTTTAGCTGGGTATTCAGCGGACCGTTCCTAGGTAAGCGTTCCACTTAATAGACCCATCCACAGTTGGGACAGTAGTTTTTCTGAGCAGACTTCCCTAGCTAAGTTTATTTGGCTACTGCTGAATAGCATTGCTTTCTGGATAAATTGTAGCCACACCCCCAGGACAAACCCTATCCTGCTTCCATTTTTCTGGCTAAATTTTGCCAGTAAGAAAGGCAGAAAATTTAAATCCCGGGGTTTATCCTGGTAACTCCACAAGTTGCCCAGACAAAACATTTGAATATCAACCTCGTTATTTTCTGTGTATATAATTATGCTTGCTAGCGTGCTTTTTGAAATAAAAGAACGCTTATGTTTTCGACTGTCCATCCATCTGTGGCATTGATCTCACAGGCAAAGACTAGTAGTGTAGACTCGCAAACTGAAAGAATAAGTGCTGGGGCCAAGACTGTCACTGCAGTAGCTCTAGAGAGCTTATTCCACTGGTCTGATGAAGAGGTAACACCAGATAGGACGCTGAAGACCATCACAAACCATCACTAGAGCAGCCCAGTGAAGTTCATCCTGCTGCTACTGAAGCCATCATATACTGCAACTGGTATGGTCTGACAAAGCTTATCCTATCAGCCGTTGAAGACCACTGCACACTGCCATCAGGTGATGGCCTGGGGGAAGAAAGAGAGGAGGTGGAGGCGGGAATAAAGTGGCAGAAGATAAGGGGAAGGGAGGCAAGGGACAGAAGAAAAGGAAGAGATGGAGCGAAGGAAATAGGGAAGGGATGAAAGAGGAAGGGTAACCGCATCCCACACATTACCACATCCCAATCCCCCCCAATCCCCCCCAATATTCCCACATATATAACCTCACCTCATCTTTTATTGCAATGCATAAATATACAGCCCCCACACAAACTCATAACCCCCATGCCATCATACACAATCTGCACCCCTACACACATTCTATCCACCGCACAACTCACCATACATATACATCCTTTCCACACACCCCATATACACACACCCCACACTCACTCCTCTCCCTACCTCCCACATTCCCTCCAAACACACTCGCTCTCACCCATACCCAACTCAAACACCACACACACACATCATCCACTCACACACACTGACATACCCGCACACGTACCATGGAATCATAAAACATGGTCTTTTAAGCTGCAATGCGATTTTTACCTGTGTTAACCTATATTTTAGATAGTGATTGTTCTCCACCAATTATCTTTTTCAACAGCCAGAGCAAATGAGTGTTAAATGCTGACCCAACAGTGAGAAAATCCTTTGCTACTGCAAAACAGCATAAGGGTAAATTTAATAACAGGAGCTTATTTTAAGATAGGGAATAGCAAAGAGTCAGCGTCACATATATGTTTGCTTCTGTTCAATTCAATTAGCACTGCAGAAAATATGCAAACATTTCCTATCACAAAGAGGTATTCTCAATATAATGTTTCTCATCTCCCAACTCTTATGTGATTATTTATTTGTATAAACAATATCTAATATCTGCCTCCTGGCCACATCCATCTCTATATGCTCTCTATCACAGATCATCTTTACTGGCTCTGCATAATCACAGGAGTCACACATCTACTGAACATGCCTTTCTTTAATATCTCTGGTCTTGCTCCCTTCTACTGACTAATCAATCCCAAGATATCTCTGAATGGACTTGCTCTGTTTAACCATGTGATTAGCATCTGTTCTGTTCAGTTTTTCTTGCAGAGCACATATCTTTTCAGTCACCCACCCTGCTCACCTCAGCTGCTGTAATTAATACCAACACTTCTCACTCCTGTTTGCCAAGCACATCTCTCTGCCAGCCCTGATTCTGCTGCCAGATTTCTCTCTTGTTAGTGTCACCCTTTTGTTTATCTCTGCTTGTTCTAGTCTGCCATGTATTATTCCCAAAAAAACACACACTTCCCCAAGTAATGTTTGCACTGCTTCAAAGAAGCAGATCATGAAGGCAGATAAGGACTGGAAGACCAATTTTTTCTGACCAATTTCCTTCTTATAGCAATGCAACATACCCCACTGGATCTCCACCTTTCCCTTCACTTCTTCCCAACTTAAGAGGTAATTTTCAAAGGAAAATGTAAATGTAAATTTTCAAAGGCTTTTGAAAATTGCTACGATACATGCTATTGAGTTGTTAAAAGGTTTTAGCCCACATTAACGGGTCGAATTTCAAAGGCCCGAACATGCAAATGCCGGGGTTTACGTGTGTAGCTGGGCCTTGCGCGCACCGCGAGCATTTTAAAATAGGCCAGGCCGCGCGCGTAAACCCCAGCACACGCACAAGTGCCAGGCCTCTCCAAAGAGGCAGACCGGGGGTGGGGTCTGGGCGAGGAGGGGGTGGGGGGGGGGGGCAGATCAGGACAGCACCATTCTACGCTGTTTTGGGGAAGCGCGCTCTGGCAGCCAGCCGGCGCATGCAGATTACTTCTGCTCCAGATGAGCAGTAAGTAATCAAACAAAGGAAAAGTAAGTAGATAGGAAGGGATTGGGGGTCGGGAAGAAAAGGAAAGGGGAAGAGGGAAGAAGGTTAGGTAGGGAGGTAGGGAACTGGGGGAGACCAATTGCGTCGCCACGCTTATTTACCGAAAATTTGCCCCTCCCCCCCTCGCGCGCACTGCCCGCACATGCACACGCAAATTTTAAAATGCACACATATGCACAAGGCCATCAGATTTTATAACATGCATGCGCCGGCACATGCTTATGTTATAAAATCAGCATGTCCATGTTTATGTGCCGGGAACCTTGCGCACATGGACGGCCACTCACTGCCTTTAAAATCAATCCCTAAGCGTACTGGGATAGCAGGAATATGATGTCAGTGATGTTTGACTTGTAAAGTATGACTGTTTTAATTATGTATGTTTCCTTGTAAACCACTGTGATATTTTTTTAGCAAGCAATATAAAAGTATTTTTAAATTGATAAAAATAAAGTGCACTTACCATGGATAAATGGGCTTTTGAAAATTGCTGCAATAGTATGTTACATTTACATTTTCTTTGAAAATTACCCTGTAAGTTTTCTCTATGCTTTTTCTATTTTATGCTTTCTTGAATTCTACTACTATTTGTGTCACTACCACCGCCAATAGAAGGCTGTTCCATGCATCCACCATCTTTTCAGTGAAGAATATTTTCCTAATGTTACTCCTGAGTATACCCCCTTTAAGCTTCATAGCATGATCTCTTGTTCTAAAGCTTCTTTTCTAGTGAAAAATGCCTGTTTGTTTTGCATTATTTAGACTTTGAGGTATTTGAATGTCTGTATCATATCCTTCTCTCTCTTTTTTCCTCTAGGATATATATATATATATTGAATTCCGTAAGAAGTCTATATTTAAAGGCTTTCTCCAGGTAACTTTGGAGTTCCCTGAACCAAAACTGAGATTTTAAAATTTCTTCCCTGTCGCTGGATACATTTTGTCTGGGTAACTAATTGCCTGAACAGAATTTGGCCATATAAAAAGAGGCAGTGATGGGAGTATTCTGGGGATGTGGTTAAATTTTAGCTAGTAAGCATTAATATTCAGTGCTACCTGGCTAAAATTT
The DNA here is from genome assembly GCF_901001135.1 of Rhinatrema bivittatum. NCBI lineage: Eukaryota > Metazoa > Chordata > Amphibia > Gymnophiona > Rhinatrematidae > Rhinatrema > Rhinatrema bivittatum. The sequence goes on from NC_042618.1 coordinate 126,375,139, forward strand.
GCCAGGTAAGTCTGGATGGAAAATTATTTTATCCGGGTAACTTTCCCTCTGCTCCTCTTGTTGTTGTTTCTTGTTGCTCTTGTTGATATTTCTTGCCCTTGTTGTTCTTGTTCTTGTTGTTCCTGTTCTTTTATTCTGCTGTTTCTTGCTTTCCACTGGGTAGATTCCACTGGGTAGATTCAGTGGCAAGTTTATTCAGATAAATGCCACTGAATTTCTGGGTAAAGTTACCCAGGTAACTTTCCTACTCACTGGACTTTTGAATATTAACCATCAGTCTCCAATATCCCACTCCAACTTGCCAAACTCATTTCTCTTCATTACCACCCAACTTGTTTACTTTTGCCAGTTACAGTCTGCCAATTCACATCACTGAACAGTTAAGCAAATGCTAAAACTGGCTATGCTAGGCCAATCTAAGGACTTGATTCACTAAGGCTTTTCTTCCAATCTGTGTCTATGGGAAAATACCTTGATGAATCAAGTCCTAAGTATGTATCTCTTCATAGCTTCTAGCTCTGCTCCTCTCTACCTGCTCCAATTTTATTTATTTATGAAAATTTATAGCCCACTGGTCTGAAAAAATTGCTCCAAATAGATAACAAATTTTAAAAAATAAAATATAAAATAAAAAAGGCACACAAATCCAAAACAATAAAACAGAACTCATAGGATCATTTATCAAAATGCGTAATGGCATTAACACGTGTGAAACATATAGTAGCGCATGGTAATTTTTGAGGTGGGTGAGATTGGGGGAGGAGTTTGGGTGGGTTTTAGTTAAATTATGGGCCATATCACACCATCAATAGCATAACGTATGCTATCACACAGTTTAACACTGAAAATAGCTACAGCTTTTAGGGGGTGGGGGGGGGGGGAGAGAGAGAGAGAGAGAGAGCCTCTGGGGAGGGCCTCACTGTGTGCACATATTTATATCTCTATAGGAGGGACACCTGATAGGTTGGGTTGAGGTGTTAGTGGTGGTTTAAGGTTTAGAGGCCAGTTTCGCATATAGAGTGAGATGTATGAACAGCACAGTACACCTTGGTGAAGATTTGACGTCATTTGGCGTGAGGAAAGTCTCACAAAGATGAAATTTGTACTATGTTCTCTCACCCTAGCTTGATGGTGCCTTGATGGTAACTGGCCTGTCCATATGTATGACTGTGCAGGTAAAGCTGCGCCCCAGATCCCACCCCACCCGACAAACCTCATCCCAAGTTCGTAATGGTATAAAAAGTTCAATTATAAGTGAACCTCCACAGAGGCACTCTCAGATAATTAGTCGGATAACTCTCAGTGTTAGTCAGATAACTTATCTGGCTAATTTGACTCCTCCCTGATCCGCCCATTCCCCGCCCCTGAGCTAGCAGGCTAAAAACTTATCTGGCTTATCTGGCAAGGTTTTTTTTTCTGAATATCTGGCTTAGTACTTCTGTTTAGTTATTCTGTTGCTTTCTTAAAACTGTAGATTTGTTTGCTTTTCCAATTCTTTTTCTATTCATTTATTGGTGTTGAGGGTTAAGTGATCATAGCACTACCTTTTCTTTGCAGAATTCTGCAGAAAGTTGTCAGTGTTCAGCATGCTAAAGCCCCTGCTTTTCCTAATGATCCCCAATCCAGATACTAGACAGGCCTGACCCTGCTTAACATCTGAGAGCTAATAATTTTGTGCTTTCCCAGGCTAGTGATGATGGGGAAGGCAGTGGATATTACAAGATGTTTTAAGATTTCATTGTACTAAATATTGCTAACTTGCATCACTTCTTTTATACTTTTCTTTTAGAGGTATAAGGATGTCTCCACACCTCAACTCATTCTTCGAGGCCACCGAACACTAAGTATGTTTAGTTTGATTTATATATCTATAAAATATTATAAATTATCATTCCTGGAATCCTGTAATAGTAAAACTGCACAATGAGTGCAGCTTGGGAACCTGTAATAAGTTCATGAAGGGCTGCTTTTGATGACCAAAATAGAACTATGTGTGAAGCAAGGATCCATTCTAGCTCTCACATAAATAATAAGATTTCTTCCCTGCTATGTCAGGTTAATATGAGTTCATAAAGTTGCAAAGCAGTGCAATTTCTTGACTTCTTTTACAAGGTTTCAGATATAAAATTTCTCAGGTGGAACTGGCTCATAAGTAAGGCACGAAAGAAGGCACGTGAAGGTTTATTGTCCAAAGTCAGCAAATTTTCTCAGGGATTTCCTGCTCCGTTCTAAATATGGAGGATTTAGGATTACAATATGAGAGAAACACAAAGCAGAAATAATAAAAGAAGGAGATCTTCACCAAATACAGGTAGTATTTTTAAGCTTAGCTATCAGTTGGACATATTCTGCAAGCTGATCATAAGTAAAGTTGCACTAAGGTATTGACTATAGTTTTTTTTAGGATAATCATATTCAGTAATTTAAAACTGGAGCTATACTCGTACACACTTATACAAAACAAATACAAAACAATTATATATATATTCTAACACAGTGAAATAGTAATGAGGGCAGAAAAGGACCATTTAGTCCATATAGTCTGCTCAACAAGGTTCCCATGGTAGTATCTGCTGACTGCTGCGCCATGAAGATTATCCCCATGTTTCTCTTAGAGGTAGTAACTGCTGCTCCATGCAGTTATTCCCAAGCCTTAAGATAAGGGCAGTGATATATACAATCAAAACCAAGCAACTGTCAAACTCATAAAAAATTATGGCTAGCAACATTTTTACTGGGTGAGGAGTCTTCTTGAAAATTCAGACCATGCTGTTTGTCGTGCTTTGCTTTTGGACTTGGCCATAGAAGCAGTCCTGTGCTTTTTCCCTTATGTCAGTATTTCAGTATCCTGAACCATAAAAGTTTTGGCCTGCATTGGTTGTTATCTGAATCCAATTCCCCTTTTTCCTACCACCATTGAAGTGGAGAGCGATGTTGCTGTTTTGTCAAAAGCATCAAGGTTAAGGGTAAGGGTAGTCAGCCCCATGTCTTCGGTAAAGTGTAGTAACTGCTGCACTGTGTAGGTTACCTTCATGCACCCTTTTTTAAAATTTCTATCCTCTAGCCTATTAGAGATCCACAGGTTTCATTCTGTGCCCTTTGAATTCTTTGTCAGTTTTTTGTTTTCACCAATTCCTCTGGAAGGGCATTTCAGACATCCATCACCCCCTCTGTGAAGAAATATTTCCTGATGTTGGTTCTGAGTCATCTTCCCTGGAGTTTCATTTTATGACCCCTAATTCTACTATTTCCTTTCAAAGTTCAGCTGGTTGGTCAGTGGTTGTGCTGCACACTGTCATGTGGGAGACCTTGGTTCAATTTGTATGCCAAGTTACTGCTCTCCAAGTTGGTTTGGGCTGGGTATGCTTTGCAGGGAGCATTCACAGCTTGGGGGCTGGGGGTAGGGGGTGCAGTCTTAGATATAGCTCAATAGACATAACTCTTAGCTGAGTTTTGGGGAAAGCTGCAGTTTGTGATCCTTGACCTAGGACTTCCTCTGTTATGAATAGGCTGAGTTCAGAGGGAGATAAAAATAGGGAGGAAGCTCTGGGTGGTTGAAAATGAAGGCTCATAGTGTCATAGTCCAAGAAAGGTTGATTCTAATTGAGCTTCAAGCATAAAAGATGAAAAGGAATCTGCTGGGTTAACCCTCCCTCCATACTTTCCTAATCTGATGGTATTGCCCTGGGATGCAGAGATAAATACTTTCTAATAGAATGGCACTATCCATTATTTATTTATTTTAAAGATTTGTAGGTCATATAATCCAAGGTTCTAAGTGGCTTCCAATAATAAAACTGACATAAATCATATGAACCCTCTAATGAGAACTGTGAGCTCTGAAATTATAATCAAAGAATGGAGTAAATGTTCAATGTTCTCCTTTTGCATAGTATTAGCATTAATATCTATAAAGTTTTACAATAATAAACAAAAGCCTGTGTTAATTAAAAACCTTACAGGTGAATTATCAAAGGAGTTATGCATGTAAATGTAACAAACTATTGTAGCGGTTTTCAAAAGCCATTTACCTACGTTAAATGCACAGGAACTGAAACTTTCAAATGGGCGCATGTGTGTGTCAACGCATGCCCAGATAAGCGGCAATTTTATAACATGTGCACACATATGCACGCATGTTATAAAATAGACTAGGCGAGCGTATATGTTCACTTAATTTTAAGCTTGTGCATGCCCAGCAGCATACGTTGACTCATGGATACTTAAGTGAGGTTATTTTATAACAGATGTGCGTTCAGCCAATAATCAGTTTCACAAGTTCATCCACCAGTTTGCCCAGTGTTGTGTTAGGTCCCCCAAACCACTCTGGTTTTTTAGCCTGCACTCTCCCCAGTTACCCCAGACCCCTCAAACAGATGCCTGTAAATTTTATTTTCCAGACATACACCTCATCCATAGCAGAAGTAAAGTTATTCGACACTAGACCTGGACATACATCCAGGCGTGTAGCTACTTGGGCGCACATCTCTTGGCCATGCCCCAAAATGCCCATGCCCTATCCACATCCCACACTTTTTTTGGCCAATGTGAGATATTCACACATCAGCACTTGTGCACGCATCTGACTGCTTTATAAGATTGGGTGGACACACACAAGTGCTAGATGCGTGCCCATCTCCCAATTTTGGTGCACATCCAGCTTTTAAAATTCACCTTTTAATGTGGGTAAAACCTATTATCAATTCAATGGCATATATTGTAGCAATTTTCAAAAGTTGCATGGATGAAGTGCATTATACATGTGAAATCCAGTTTTAAGTGTGTACATGCTTTTGAAAATTAGGCCCTTAAGTTTGGCAGAAACTGAATTGCTCAGTGTATGGGCAGAACCTTGAGAAGTCAGTTTACTGTTCAAATCCAAGTCCAGTTGGAAATAACTTAAAATCATTACTATATGAAAATCTTTTGGCAGACTGCGTGAAATGCCTCTGTGGCTTCAGTCCAGTTTCTAACGTATAGATGCCATACCAACACAAAAATCACTAATTGGTGTCCTTCTTGGTAGTCTTAGCAAAGAGGCCACACACTACATAGGAATGGAGACTGTGTTACTCTCTCAGTCTGAAAAGTGATCCCAGTACGAGGCACATCGATGGTAATATGAGGAACCATGTATTGCCAATGCCTGTGTTGTGCCTAGTCTATGGACAAATGGAGGACTTTGGTATCCAGTGCTATCAGTCTTACACTTTTCATATAACCTATATTTATTAAAATAAAAAGGCAAAACCAAAAATAGTATCAGTGCCCCTGATTTAAAACTAAGAAAAAGTTGTTAAAGGAAAGTTCATGTTTCCCAGTAGCACTCTTGATAAGATGTGCCAAGATTAGAGATTTTAGAAAATTTTAACTCAAACTTGAACCTGGAAAAACTCAGCCTGATTACCTTTCAATGTAATTTTTTAATTTACCCAGATTCAGTGGGGAAAATAAATTGGCACAAAACAATTTCCTTTGGTTCTGTGAAGAGATGAGAAAAGGGGGCAAAATTCAGTAAAGCTAGAGAGGAGCAAACAAATAAAAACAGTTTTTACTTGTTTTTTCCTTGTTATATGTGTAAGCTAGTGGTTTATTAAATTATTCTTTTCCATGCCTAATTAGGATAAATTACATTTTAAAGGAAATAGACCCCAGCCACTTTATTAGTTACAGAGGAACACAAATACCTAATGTTCTTTGAAAGACCTTAGGAAGGGTAATTAATTGTGTTTATAGTAGACTGTTAAATGGTTTGTCCCTGGTGAGATTTTCTTTAATGTCCTTCAGCAGGAGGGCCACTTTGATTAGAAGCCAGTGTTGTTTTATTTTCTAGACTACAATGGTACCAAGTGGACTTTACTGGACAGAGAAATATATTAAAATGTATTATAATTTGCTTTCCATCAAATATTATTTATATTTTAAATGATGAATTGTAGGCCTTTACATGAGAGCTTGGGTGGGTGATACCTGCCTGGATCCAATGAGGAACATGGGATTGAATACTAATGAGCCTTTTTAATTAAATATAAAAGAGACTGAGAGATACACACAGGGATGTAGCTATAAAGTGAGAGATTTATCTGTTGCTTGGCAGCAGGTTGAGAAAAAGTTTTTTCCTTTGCTGCTTTAATATTCTGGCAGCAAGAACAAACATAGCCATTGTGTTTTGTTTTGTTTTGTAGCAAGAGAATTAAAATGATTTGTTTAGATACATTTTGGGGTTTTTTGGACTAATTTAGATCAGGGAAGATTTAGAAGATATGTCATGCTTTCATTTAGAATAGAAAGGAGATTTTATTTTCATTGGGAAATTTTGGACATTCATATCCTTGATCTCCAGGAAGCAAGTTCATCCTGTATGATGGCTGGACCCCCAAGCATCTGCAAATGTTTTATCACCCATATGAATTACAGAGACGTTTAAAGGATTCAACGATAACATGAAATTTAAACTGATAACTTATGCTAATATTCCAGCCAGAATTTTGAAGAGAACTTTGAAACCACAATAATTTTAAATTATCTACAAGTGAACTAAACAAATTTTCTTTATTTTTATTGCCAATAAATCCTTCCTTTACTATAATGTCATATGCTACTATTTCAAATAAAGCATTAGAATCCAAATGTGTTATGTAAATGTGCATTCACTGATTTTGCTTATATTATTTGCAATAGTAACATTGAATGAATATTTAAATTGCTTTCATTTCCTCCTCCAGCTTCTCCTCCCCATCCCAGGGAGAACATTTAGTTTTGCAGGAATGTTTTACATGCCCATTCTAAATTGCACAGCTGAGAGGTGGAGTTATTTAGTGTCCTTTCCCATAGGTAGTGGGAGTTTACATTTGGATTCATTTCTGACTTGTCAGTGGTTAAGAATACAAGTGATGAAATTCTGCTGTGTGCTATTTATAAACCTGAATGTGCTATAAGATTGCATCCTTTTGTTGTATTTAGGGTCTGATTCAGTAAGATTTTATTTCCAATAGACAAAAGTTGTGGAGGATAATTTTGAAGAGAAGCTGAGCTCCTGACCTATGAGTCTCAGTTTTAGGTTACTATAGATTGGTGAAATGTCAGCATAATTGGATGCCTAAGATTTAGGGTGAAAATTCATCAAATTTAGGTGTAAAAAATGGAGATACCTAAGTCTAGATCTGCTATTTCTTCTCTTACAAGTAGGTATCTAGGTTAGGTGCCTTGTAGGAATGTGCAGAAGAGACATTATCATTGTGATTTGCTCATTTGTTTGTAGGAACACTTTCAACAAAAAGGCAAAAATAAAAAAAAATATCACACATATAATTAAGTCCAATACATAAAGTGATACATCAATAATTATATATATATAAACAAATTTTATTGAACAAAAATTTTCAAAATATAAAAAATATACAAAAATAATTATCATTTTGTGACAATTTTTAGTATACCCTTTCACTGTAAAAAGCACTAACATTCATCATCATACATACTCACACATATATCACTATATCACTATAAAAAAATCTCAGTTTAAATAAGGGACTGCCTCCCAACATATTTTGCTACACAGAGCTTCTTCAGGGGAAGATCCACAAAGCAATCCTTGATATAAAAAGCGAGTGGGTACAATTCAATAATTCAAAATTGAATCATAGAATGTGTCTTCATCAAAGCAAAGATATGTCGGATGACTTTCAAATAATTGGAATGATCCCCCAATGTTCCCAATCGAAACATAAATACTAAATCATCTCAATCTTTACAGAAATTGCAAAAAAAAATTAAACAATCAAAACAACAAAATCACAACATAGAAAGAACAAAAAGAAAAAAAGTACAAACCTCCGTAGAACATACAGGCAATCTTTCTCATCCATGCAGATGTGTATCAAAATACCACAACATTCACGAAGTATCTCAAGTGTATTAAATCTATGAGAGTAATAATAAAAGAATGACAAACATAATTGTGAAGAAACAATATAATATAAACATATAAGCTACAAAATATAAATCTTAAGAGAATGATTGAAACTTACCATGTATCAAAATTTAGCGTGGAAAAGAGCTCACCACTACAGAACTGCCATCTTGATGGACGTATCAGATGACACATATCAGATGACATAAGAAAATTTGCTTAGTTCACTTGTAGATAATTTTAAAATTATTGTGTTTTCAAAGTTCCCTTCAAAATTCTGGCCAGAATATTAGCATAAGTTTAAATTTCATGTTATGGTTAAATCCTTTAAACTACTTTGTAATTCATTTAATAAAACATTGCAGATGCTTGGGGGCCCAATTCTATCAATGATTATGAAGATAGATTTTCTTGAATCTGATGGGTGTTCTTACGATATATATCCTGATTGGATGATATGTGTCATGTGATACTTCCATCAAGATGGTGGTTCTGTAGCGGTTTTACTTTATTAAGAAAACTTTTCCCATATTTTGTTATTGAACACAGTCTTTTCCTTTTGTTGATTGCCTGGAGTTTCATTAATTTTCTCTTCCTACTGAAACATTTCCCACATTCAGAACATGTAAAAGGTCTCTCCTGTGCATCTTTTCTGTTGTGCTTGCATTTCTTCCTTCTGACTGAGGGTTTTGGGGACAAAACAGCAGAGTATAAGCAAAAAAGATAAAGGATGGGAGAACTGGCTAGAATCCCAGAGACGTACAACCAAGCAATAAGGTAGATTATCAGAAGATGGGGTGGGAGGAGAAACTTCTAATTTTTCTTTTTCAATATTTTTTTCTGAAAACAATACACACTCAGTATAATCAACTGAGAAACAGGTTTAGAGAAGTAGGCTGGGACTGTAGAGGAGTAAAACAAAACAAACCACCATAAATGAGCTGGGGTGTGAAAAAAAAGTAAGGGTGGGAAGAAGTAAAAAATGTTTTTTGAGAGGTCCCCACAAAAATTTCATTTTGTTTAATATTTACTTTGTTTATTTAGTTTAAAAAAACAAAATAAACATAAAAATCCCCCCCCCCAAAAAAAAAGAAAAGAAATGAGGCCTCCCATACCTCCTATCCCTACTAGCCAATCCTCCCACCCAAAAAATGCCGGGTCAAGGATACTTTCCAGCCCCCACTTACCTGTTCCTGGAGGGATCCAACAACAAGGTCTAGGCCCAGGCAAAAGCCAAAGCTTCAAGGCTTGGTCCTGATGCCTTTGCCTAGGCCCAATACTGGGGCCTAGACTGGACTCTGGGGCCTCAGAATCATCCTAGGCCAAGACCCAGACCCATGTCCAGGCCCAATACCAGAGCCTCATCTGGAGGCTGAGTTCCGATGCCTGGGTCTTGGCCCAGGGCCGAGGCATGGGCCCCAGTCTGATGCTGGGGCCCAGTCAAAGGGCCTGGTCCTGACACCAGGGCCTCGGCCTAGACCAAGGCCTGTTGCCAGGGCCCAGTCTTGAAGTGGGATTCCGATGCCAGAGCCTCGGCCTTTGTCCAGGCCAGGGGGCCGGAGACCAGGCCTCATAGTGTCATTTTCTTCTTCTTCTTTTTTTTCATATAACTTTATATTGAACATTGCATAACTATACTTCCAGTATATTACACCATAAGGTAATATCTGAACATTCCATACAAATATCACAAATATCCAGTTAAACAAAGTATAAGAAAACTTCTACCCATTCTTCTGTCCCCCTTCCCCTTCTCCTTCTCCTTTCCAGATGGCAATGATACAATTTTGTCATGTTTCTTATCGATCAGTCTGAAAAATAGTGAGTTATTAGCTATTGAGCAATTAATGGATAACAGGTACCATGGGAACACACATTATACCACTGGAAATATATTGGAGCACTAGAAGGAAAATGTTAGAGTGAAATGATATAAATAAAGATACCAAGCTTAAAAAGAAATCAAAATACATAAGTGGCAAATAAAGTAGGCACATATCCAAATAAGCAAAGAAAGGTAGGTCCACATCAATGACCAAACCAAACTATTAGGTGTTCTTCCCTTTACTCGACCTCTTCTGGAAGCAAAATTTAACTTGAATGTCTTTTGGTAAACTCCAAGTAAATGCTTCTTTTGTTTTTTGAAAGGCAAGTGACAAGGGATTAGAATTTAGGGTTCAAGTTTTATAATCTAACTGAAGCAGTTCAGTGATTTCTGCTTTCCAAAGTGATAGATTAGGTGAGTCTTTTGAAAGCCACTTTATTTATATACAGTTCTTTGCTATACATGTATGCTTATTAATTACAAATGCCAGTTTGAATTTAGAACCTCGGAATCCCTCCAGCTTAATCCCCAGAATATATAATATTGGAGACTGTGGAACCACTATTTGATGGGTATTAGATAAATATTGCATAACTGATTCCAAAAATTCCCCAACAGCTTCACATTTCCATATACCATGACTTAGAGTAGTCTTTGACTCTGGGTATTTTAGAATGAAAATGTGGATGAGATAACAGTCCTATGGAAGATGCTTAGTTGTTGTTCTCTCAGAGATACAGAGACTATAGTTTTATTCACTAAAATTAAACCATCACATATAATGTCTTCATCTATGGTAACTTTTAAATCATTACTCTAATTATCTGCTGTAAGCTGCAATGTGTTATATTTATATTCTGAATGCAAAATTGTATAAAAAGTACAAAGTTTGTAAGTGCCATTCAGACATATTCATAATAATCTATGAAAAGCAATGGAAGTAATGGGTTGAGGCTGTTTAGGAACAGTGGCTTGCCAATAGCTATATAAATGTATATAAGACAGCTAGTCATTATCTTGAAATCCCATTTGTCTTTTGCAATATTCAAATGTATGAATTTTTCCATGTTGACTAACAATAAAGTATTGAATTGAATCAAAACCTTGTTGACTCATTGATTTGAACAAATTGCTATCATTGTCTGCTGGGAAATTTGCATTTCTTCAACTAGGTAACCAAGGTGACACTTTCCATGGTAGATTTAAGTGTTGTTGAGTAAATTTCCTCACTTTCCTCACAGCAACAACTAATGGGCTAGCTATAATATGCTCTGATAGACACTCTTTCTTCGCCATGCAATATAAAACAAAGATCATGAGGAGCAACCAGGAGCTGTTCAATCCGCACATCTGAATAATAGTTATTCAGTTTTAACCAATCCCTAAAGATCTCATTAAACAAATCATATTATAATATTTGATGTTTGGAAAACCTCAGCTACCACTCCCAATGGCACAGAAAGTTAGGACTTCATCATGTGATAAAAGGGGTTTAACGTGATAAATGCATGATCTTTATCCCGTTTCGTGTTTGATGCAAATTTAATAATGAGTATGTAAAAGCTAGCTTTTTATGCAAATGAGAGACTCCTACCACATGTCGCAAAAATTGAACACACACTAATGTGGGATTTAGTGTCAGAAATAACACTTTTTTTTGGTACGGTAGAAGGGGAAAATGTTTTTATCGCGGAATAGCCTCCGTTTTTGTGGGTCGCGGCTATAATGGCAGCTAATATATAGATCGTAAAAACAATGGCTTTACTCACACACACCTACACAGCCCTGCTGGGCCCAATAAAATACTTTTTCTTCCATGCCCTGTCTTCCAAAATATTATATATTGGGGGAAGTTTAATAGTAGTGGGATACTGGCTGCTTTACTGGTCCAGTTACGTGATGGAATCAGGATTTGCACACACATTTAGGTGCTCTCAGCCTATTTGATACCAAGCATGCATATACATATACGTGTTATAATGGTTGTATCCGTTTTATTACATATGTGTGTACATGCGCACACAGTATCAGATAGGCTGAAAGCCCCTACATGTATGCTCTATTTGATATGTGCATACACATGGGCATGCAAAACCTGCTTTCAACAAGTAAGTGGGGGGATTTTAAAAGGGGAGATGTGCCAACGCCATCACAAGTTTCACCAGTTTGTTCCCTGTTTGCACAGGCAAGGGATTGAACTTCCTAACCCCCCCCCCCCCCCTCTAGTTTATATGTTTTCCTTTCCCCCTGAAAGGCACAACCGTTAATAACAGATTGTGATAAATTGCAGGAAGACCTTGTGAGACTGGAAAATTGGGCATCCAAATGGCAGATGAAATTTAATGTGGATAAGTGCAAGGAGATGCATATAGGGAAAAATAACCCATGCTATAATTACACAATGTTGGGTTCCATATTAGGTGCTACAACCCAAGAAAGAGATCTAGGCGTCATAGTGGATAACACATTGAAATCGTCGGTTCAGTGTGCTGCGGCAGTCAAAAAAGCAAACAGAATGTTGGGAATTATTAGAAAGGGAATGGTAAATAAAACGGAAAATGTCATAATGCCTTGTATCGTTCCATGGTGAGACTGCACCTTGAATACTGTGTACAATTCTGGTCGCCGCATCTCAAAAAAGATATAATTGCGATGGAGAAGGTACAGAGAAGGGCTACCAAAATGATAAGGGGAATGGAACAGCTCCCCTATGAGGAAAGACTAAAGAGGTTAGGACTTTTCAGCTTGGAGAAGAGACGGCTGAGGGGGGATATGATAGAGATGTTTAAAATTATGAGAGGTCTAGAACGGGTAGATGTGAATCGGTTATTTACTCTTTCGGATAGTAGAAAGACTAGGGGGCACTCCATGAAGTTAGCATGGGGCACATTTAAAACTAATCGGAGAAAGTTCTTTTTTACTCAACGCACAATTAAACTCTGGAATTTGTTGCCAGAGGATGTGGTTAGTGCAGTTAGTATAGCAGTGTTTAAAAAAGGATTGGATGAGTTCTTGGAGGAGAAGTCCATTACCTGCTATTAAGTTCACTTAGAGAATAGCCACTGCCATTAGCAATGGTAACATGGAATAGACTTAGTTTTTGGGTACTTGCTAGGTTCTTATGGCCTGGTTTGGCCACTGTTGGAAACAGGATGCTGGGCTTGATGGACCCTTGGTCTGACCCAGTATGGTATTTTCTTATGTTCTTAACATGCTGACTAGTCTATTAAGTTTTCTTTGTGGACATACATGCCATCCATACCAGTAGTAAAGTTACGAGGCAGGGACCATGGCGCACGCCTATGTGCTTATGTTTATTTGCACATACCAACACATACCCACACAACACGCCCCGCCCCTCTTTCGCTACTTTTCACATGTGCGCACATGAAGAGTGGGCAGCATATAAGGCATGAAAAAAAATGTTCTGTGCGTATTGATCCAATTTGTGTACATATCTCCCAGTTTGGGTACACAACGTGATAAAATGTTCTGCAATTTAAAAAAATTATCACAAGGTACAATTTTTTTGCTACATGATGTGGCATCTCTAAAATTTGCATAACCATGCCCATTTTTTTATGCAACTGCTAACGTGCGATATTCCACTGATAAATATAACTTTTTGATTAATCTAGGACTTGGTTAGAGAGAGCCTTGCATGTTTTTTTTAGCCAAATACATTCTGAGCAAAATCTATGTATTATTTTGAGATCCTTTTCTGTAAGCTCACTGGAAGCATCTGGAGGACATATAATAGTTTGGGAAGAAGCATCATTTTGATTAGAGCTATGTACCCTGAAATTGATAGTGGAAATCCTATCCAACTCATTAGTTTCTTTTTAAAAGTAGCGATAATTGGGTCAATATTTGCAAGGTACAATTTATTTATATCTCTATGAATGAAAATCCCCTACTGCAGGGGAAAATTGGTCCTGTGTTGCGCTACCTGAGATGTCTAAAGCCTCTGACTTGTCAAAATTTAATTTAAACCCTGAGAATTTGCCATAATCATGAAATAACTCTAAAATGGTTTCTTTGCTTCTGGCATAAATATTAAAACATCATCTGTAAATGAAAGGTAGTAGGTAATTGTTTACCTCTCACACTTTTTATTCTTTGCATATATTCTTCTAAAGTCTCCACTAAAGGCTCTAATGTAAGTATAAATAAAGTGGTAAAAGAAGGCATCCCTGTCTGGTACCTCTAGTTAAATGAAATGGTAATAAAAAGTTTCCATTAACCAATATGCTCGCCATTAGGTTGGAATAAACCATACAAATGGCATCTCCAATAAAGCAATAAAATGCAAACATTTCTAGCATTCTACAGATGAATGCCCAAGACTCCCTGTCAAAGGCCTTTTGCACCTCGAATCCCAAGAAGGACCAAAAAGTGGCGTAAGTTGATGCTAACCTTCTTTCCCTTAATAAATCCTGCTTAGCCTCTGGATATTAAAGAAGATAAAAAGCCCATCAATCTATTTGCCAGCAATTTTGCATACATTTTTATGTCTAAATTTAGCAAGAAAATGGGTCTATATGATGATTTATTTATTTATTTAGTTGACACTTTTTTATTCCGGTATTAGTGGACACATCATATCGGTTTACATTAGAACTGCAGGTGGAAAATACATCAAACAGGTACTGGGTATGGGAAAAAAGAATATATGATGTGAGAAGAGGATCCCTACCCGGTTTGGGCAACACAAAGTTAGCCAATTTCATTGAGTCCAGCATCTTTTCCTCTATTACCATTTTGAGAACAAGTCTCTGAGAGAATCCATTAATGGGCTATATGTATTTGTTGCATTTGTGCCTCTTCTCGCCCCTCGCTCCACCCTCTCTACCTTGGGAACGACTCCCTATGGCTCTGATGGAGAGTTGCAGCCGTGGCTTCTCTCTGCCTCTTGGTCCCGGTGTCCCCGGGCTGGCTTGACGCTACAGATCCTCCATGTTCCTGATGATGTAAGGGTGCACACGTGCGCGCGCTCCAGACTTTGTACCAGCAAGGGTGCAAACCTCGGGGGCGTCCTCCCGTAGTGACGTCATCCATTTCCACTTTAAAAGGTCTTTGTTTGCTAACCTCTAACAAGTTAGTAAGGAATTCCAACAGGACTTGCTTGGGCAGTCTTCATCTGCCCTTGCCTCCTGTCTTGCCTGCCACCTCTGCCGTTACCCAGTGGCAGGTCCAAAAGGGCTTGGAGTGGTCGGAGGACCACTCAACCTTGTGTGGTTGGCCTCATGGAGGCTGTGCAGGTCAGAGGGGGCCTGGGCTTCCAGTCACTGCCCAGACGAGGCTCCATCTCACCTGCCTCGGCGCTTCCTCAGAGCTCCTCTCCCAGTTCACCGAGGTCCAAAGCCATACTTCTTCCTGGAATCAGAAGCACCCCCTAGTGCTCCCTCCTATGGACCTGCTACGGACCAAACCAAATCATGCTGAACCTGGAAGATGCAGTAGGCCAGATTGATAAACGAAAGAGCAAATTACCTGGACCGGATGGTTTACACCCTAGGGTTCAGAAAGAAATAAAAAATGAAATTTCAGATCCATTAGGAAAGATTTGTAACCTATCATTAAAATTGTCCATTCTACCTGAAGACTGGAGGGTGGCCATTATAACCCCATTATTAAAAAGGGTTCTGGGGTGATCCAGGAAATTATAGACTAGTGAGCCTGACTTTGATGCCAGGAAAAATAGTGGAACGTATTCTAATGAACAACATCAAAGAACATAAGGAAAGACATGGTTTAATGGAATACAGCCAACATGGATTTACCCAAGGGAACCCTTGCCTCACAAACCTGCTACATTTTTTTGAAGGGGTTAATAGACATTTGGATAAATGTGAACCAATAGATGTTGTGTATTTGCATTTTCAGAAGGCATTTGACAAAGTTCCTCATGAGAAGCTTCTAAGAAAACAATAAAGTCATGGGACAGGAGCCAATGTCCTTTTGTGGAGATTGCAAATTAGTTAAGAGACAGGAAACAGAGAGAAGGATTAAATGGTCAATTTTCCTTGTGGAAAAAGGTAAAACAGTGGAGTTCCTCAGGGATCTATACTTGGACCAGTGCTTTTCAATATATTTATAATGATCTACAAACTAGGGATACAAAGAGTGAGGTGATCAAATTTTGAAATGACACAAAATTATTCAGAGTAGTTAAATCAAATGCAGTTTGTGATACATTGCAGGAGAACCTTGTGAGACTGGAAGATTGAGTGTCCAAATGGCAGATGAAATTTAATGTGAACAAGTGCAAGGTTATGCATAGAGGGAAGAATAACCCAAGCTGTAGTTACATGATGTTAGGTTCCATATTAGGAGTTACCAGCCAGGAAAGAGATCTAGGCATCATAGTGGATAATACATTGAAATCTTCATCTCACTGTACTGCGATAGTCTAAACAGCAAACAGAATGTTAGAAATTATTAGGAAGAGAATGGTGAATAAAATAGAGAATGTCATAATGCTTCTGTATTGCTCCATGGTGAGACCGCACCTTGATTACTGTGTGCAATTCTGGTCGCAGTATCTCAAAAAATATATATTATTGCACTGGAGAAGGTACAGAGAAGGTGACCAAAATGATAAAGGGGATAGAATGGCTCCCCTATGAGGAAAGGCTAAAGAGGTTAGGGCTGTTCTGCTTGGAGAAGTGATGGCTGAGGTGGGATACAATAGAGATCTATAAAATCATGAGAGGACTAGAATGGGCAAATGTGAATCAGTTATTATTCTTTCAGATAAAAGAAAGATTAGATGGCACACCATGAAGTTAGCTAATAGCACATTTAAAACAAATGGAGAAAATATTTTTTACTCAATGCACAATTAAGCCCTGGAATTCATTGCCGGAGGATATGGAAAGTTAGTGAAGCTGGGTTTAAAAAAGGTTTGGATAAATTCTTGGAGGAGAATTCCATAAACTGCTATTAATCAAGTTGACTTATGGAATAGCCACTGCTATTACTGGCATTAGAATTATGTAATCTATTAATGTTTGGGTACTTTCCATCTGATTGGCTACTTTTAGAAACAGGGTGATGGGCTTGATGGACCCTTGGTCTGACCCAGTATGGCAACTTCTTATGTTCTGTTGTTGGTTACACAGAGTTGGCAGCATTAGTTTTCAAAATCTTTTCCAACTCATTAATGTTATCAGGTTCAGCAGAATATAGGACTTCATAATAGGGATGTGCAGACCAAAAGTTTATGTTCATAAGTCCATAAGTCGAAAGGGGGGGTCAATTTCGGTCAATATGGACATATGGAGAATTCCATAATTTGAGTCTATGTCCATACGTGCAAATAAAAATTTAAACCCCTCACCCTCCTTAATCCCCCCCCCAAGACTTACCAAAACTCCCTGGTGGTCCAGCGGGGAGTCAGGATGCCATTTCTGAACTCCTTCGCGAGGAGCACGTGACGTCGGCGTCAAGTCGGAGTGACGCGGCGTCACGTGATTCCCCGCGCGTTCGCTCCGGGACCCTCGTTGCACCCAAAAGGAACTTTTGGCCAGCTTGGGGGGGTCAGGACCTCCTGACCCCCCCAAGGGTCCCGGAGCGAACGCGCGGGGAATCACGTGACGTCGGCGTCACGTCGGAGTGACGCGGCGTCACGTGATTCCCCGGCGTCACGCGCGGGGGGCCTCCTGACCCCCCGCGCGTGACGCCGGGGGGTCAGGAGGCCCTCCCAAGCTGGCCAAAAGTTCCTTTTGGGTGCAACGAGGGTCCCGGAGCGAACGCGCGGGGAATCACGTGACGCCGCGTCATTCCGACGTGACGCCGACGTCACGTGCTCCTCGCAAAGGAGTTCAGAAATGGCGTCCTGACTCCCTGCTGGACCACCAGGGAGTTTTGGTAAGTCTTGGGGGGGGATTAAGGAGGGTGAGGGGTTTAAATTTTTATTTAGGATCAACAATCGCGATTTCCAACGTATTCAACATAGCTATGTTGAATAAGTTGGAAATCCGATCGTTTTCGCCTCATCACTTTTTTAAGTTAAAAAAAAAAAAAGTTGCGTTTTACATTTAAGTTCAAAACGAATGCACACCCCTACTTCATAATATAGTCTAATGATAGCCCTAATGTCTTCCGATGAAGTAACTAATTTCCCCTGGTTATTTGTAAGCAACTTATGGGATCCCTTCACCGGATTTGCCAGCAGCTTCCCTGTTCTATTTCCATACATATATGGTTTATGCTTGAGCACAAAAAGAGTAGAAGTGGCTCTCCAATACAATTTTACTGTAAACACTTTTTGCACTATCTAAAACTCTTGTGGGGACTTTGTCATATTAAATCTATTATATCTCTTTTTGGCTTCTTCTAATTTCTTAGTTAAATCTATGATATCCTTGTCTAAATTTTTCTTCTTACATATGGTGAAGCTAATTATTTCTCTTTGAAGTACAGCTTTAGCCATTTTCCACATCAAACCTTGTTTGGATTTATGTTAGGTGTTATTAATTTCAAATCCCACCCATTTGTCTCTTAGATATTGGCCAAATTCTGTATCTTGAGTTATCCATGCTGGCATTTTCCAATTGGAGAATGTATGGTGGAATTCCTGCTAGTCACGTATATGTGTTACCGTACAATGATCTGAAATTACCAGTAGACACCTGTGATTGGTCTAGTCTTTTTGGCGCCCTTATTGGCATCTTTAAGTTTACTGTAATGTGTTTTCTCTGTGCACAGACTCCTGACATTTATCAAATGAACTTATAACAGGTATGTTACTGTTTTTGCTGTAATGTATCCCATCTATATTTTGTCCTTTTACTCACAAATTTGTTTTTATTTTTCACAGTGTACAACTTACTCCTGTTCTGTCTCTCCCCATGTAGCCTTCTTGGGCGAAACTCGGTTTCCATGTTCGTGGACACTTTGATACTTTTATGAACAGTCTTCTTGAACTTCAGGAGTTCCTTGTGAGCTAGAAATTTATATTGAACTGAATGAACAAAGCTAATAAATATTTTTTTAAAAACCTAAGGACTTATAGTTATCTGCACACTCTCTCTATCTTTGGAATATACACAGAGGGGCGGATTTTAAAAGGAGCGCGAATAGCCTACTTTTGTTTGCGCTCCAGGCACAAACAAAAGTACGCTGGATTTTAGTAGATACGCGCGGAGCCGCGCGTATCTGCTAAAAACCTGGATCGGCGCGCGCAAGGCTATGGATTTTGTATAGCCGGCGCGCGCCGAGCCACGCAGCCTACCCCCATTCCCTCCAAGGCCGCTCCGAAATCGGAGCGGCCTTGGAGGGAATCCTCTAACGCCCTCCCCTCACCTTCCCCTCCCTTCCTCTACCTAACCCACCCGCCCGGCCCTGTCTACACCCCGCCTTACCTTTGTTGGGGGATTTACGCCTCCCGGAGGGAGGTGTAAATCCCCGCGCGCCAACGGGCCTCCTGCGCGCCGGGCCGCGACCTAGGGGCGGGTACGGAGGGCGCGGCCACGCCCCCGGACTGCCCCGGGCCGTAGCCACGCCCCCGTACCCGCCCCCAAAACGCTGCTGACACGCCCCGAAAATGCCGCGACGACCGGGACCGCCCCCGACACGCCCCCCTCGGAGAACCCCGGGACTTACGCGAGTCCCTGGGCTCTGTGCGCGCCGGTAGGCCTATGTAAAATAGGCTTCCCGGTGCGCAGGGCCCTGCTCGCCTAAATCCGCCCGGTTTTGGGCGGATTTAGGCGAGCAGGGCTCTGAAAATCCGCCCCAGAGTGTGGCTCTAACTCTCTTTGCAGCATTTAGACTTAAAGATCTAAACATGTTTACCCTAAAGAAAAGGTGGGACAGGAAAACTATGATAGACAATAGGGATGTGAATCATTTTTCAACGATTAAAATTATCGTCCGATAATTTTAATATCGTCTTAAATCGTTAAAGAACACAATACAATAGAAATTCTAACGATTTATCGTTAAAAATCGTTAAATCGTGTTAGTGCGCACTAACTCCCGTTAGTGCGCACTAACAGAAAATGATACAAATTGACACTTTCCAGGTCAGTAAAGGTCAGTTAGGAATGAATATGTATTCCTATTGACTGGCTGCCCTCTTATCTATTGATGTTACCAAGGTTCCCACTGAGGTGATGGTTGGGGGAATGGGAAATGGAAACTGTTGGTAGTTGACAAAAAAAGTAATGTGATCAGTCAATGTGACTAGAACTTGTGCCCTATTCCTGATACCAGGGGTGTTGTGATCTTCCTGCACTCAGTGCCCTATCCCCGATACCAGGGGTGTTGTGATCTTCCTGCACGCAGTGCCGTATCCCTGATACCAGGGGTGTTGTGATCTTCCTGCACACAGTGCCCTAACCCTGACACCAGGGGTGTTGTGATCTTCCTGCACACAGTGCCCTATCCCTATTAATACCAGGAGTGTTGTGATCTTCCTGCACACAGTGCCCTAACCCTGATACCAGGGGTGTTGTGATCTTCCTGCACACAGTGCCCTAACCCTGGTATCAGGCTTAGGGCACTGCAATACCTCCTGGTATCAGGGTTAGGGCACTGTGTGCAGGAAGATCACAACACTCCAATTATCAGGGATATGGCACTGCATGCAGGAAGATCACAACACCCCTGGTATCAGGGTTAGGGCACTGTGTGCAGGAAGATCACAACACTCCTGGTATTAGGGATAGGGCACTGCATGCAGGAAGATCACAACACCCCTGGTATCAGGGTTAAGGCACTGTGTGCAGGAAGATCACAACACTCCTGGTATTAGGGATAGGGCACTGCATGCAGGAAGATCACAACACCCCTGGTATCAGGGTTAGGGCACTGTGTGCAGGAAGATCACAACACTCCCATTATCAGGGATATGGCACTGAGTGCAGGAAGATCACAACACCCCTGGTATCAGGGTTAGGGCACTGTGTAGAGGAAGATCACAACACCCCTGGTATCAGGGTTAGGGCACTGTGTGCAGGAAGATCACAACACTCCCATTATCAGGGATAATGCACTGCATGCAGGAAGAGCACAACACCCCTGGTATCAGGGTTAGGGCACAAGTTCTAGTCACATTGACTGATCACATTACTTTTTTTGTCAAGCTACCAACTGTTTCCATTTCCCATCCCCCATATATTGTCAGTGGGAACCTTGGTAACATGAATAAATAAGAGGGCAGCCAATAGGAATACATATTCATTCCTAAACTGACCTTAACTGACCTGAAAAGTGTCAAATTGTATCATTTTTTGTTAGTGCGCACTAACAATGGTTAGTGCGCACTAACTCCCGTTAGTGCGCACTAATCGGAAAAAACGATTTTTTAACTAAAAAATCGTGCCAAACACGATTTTCTTCTCCTGCCAGACGATTTTGATCGTTAAGACGATAGGGCACACGATTCACACCTCTAATAGACAATGAAATACATTCAAACTATCGATGCTCATGAATTGGGCTCTTCCAATGACAAGGAGGCTTTTGAATGAAGGGTCATGAGATGAAGGTGAAAGGGAGTAAACTCAGGTGTAATCTAAGGAAATATTTCTTTACAGAGAGGATGGTAGATGCATGAAACCGCCTTTCAGTGGAGGTCAAGGACAGCATCTGGATTCAAGAAATAATGAGACAAGCACAGGGTGTCCCAAGGGAGTGGTAAGGATAATAGAGATGGACAAACTAGGTAGGATTCATGCAGGGCTGAATTTATAATTTAAGACTTGGAGAATGAGGGTGGGAGATCCTGGAGATTAGAAAGTGGGGGATGTCCCTCTTACTTTACCACCCTCTAATGTCCCAGTGTGTTATTGCAATGTCCATTTGAAGTGGACTGCCTGGGTATTTGGTGCCTTCAAAATTTGGTGCCCTAAGCAATTACCTATGTTGCCTTTTCCTAAATCTGGGTCTGGCCTTATGGTCTTTTTCTGCCATCATGTTTCTATGTTTCTATATCTTCCCCTTTCTCTTTTCTTAGATTGGAATACTGTGATATATGAGTACAATTTTATTATTTCATTATTATTTTTAAATTAAAATTTGTAATGATTTTGATACTGTGTGGAGTAAATAACTAGAAATACATTCTAAAGAAAGCATGACCATATTTCTTTGAAAATAGAATGTATCTGTTCATTTATCATCTCACCGTACAATCTGCAGTTTCAGTTGTTGGCTTTTTGATGTATAGCATTGGACTGTAAAACTATTTTTGGAACATTTGATATAAAGCTTGTACATGAAAGCTAATCATCATTTCTCAGTATTGTATTACATTATAATTTTCTATGTTGCAGTTTTCCAAATCAGAACCCAGAGTGACTTACAACAGAGAGGATAATTTTTTAATGTTTCACGTAACTAATGTGATAAATATGCAAGTTTCACCAATCTTCAAAGGGAATGTACATGCATATGTTCCATTTGAAAATTATCTCACTGAAAGTACCTGCAAAAGTCACATCAGCTATCTTGAAAGCATAAATTTCCCATATAAATTAACAAATATAGAGGTAGATTTTAAAAGCATTGATCACACAAAAATACCTGCATCTACGCATATGTGGGCCACATGCAAGCAACATGAATTGTAGAAAGCTGTGAAGTATGCATGTATTGTTATGGGAACCGGCCGCTGTAGGCCGCAGCCTACTCCCTCCACCTACAGCCACGGCTGCCCTCTGCTTACTAGTCCCAGAATTCTCGTGGCCGTTGGACGCCACGGTAGCCGTGCTCTCCCCGCACCGGGCTCCTGCCAGGTCTCAGGCGCAGCTGCTCCTTCCAGCCATGCACTCCTCCCGCACAGGGCCTCCGCCAGGCCTCTTCCGCTGTTACTCTTTCCCGACTGCATGCTCCTTCTGCGCAGGACCTCCACCAGGCCTCCAACGCTGCTATTCCTTCCTGGCTGCACACTCTGTCCATGCAGGGCCTCCACCAGGCTCCCATCGCTGTTGCTCCTTCCCATCTTGGACACGGTGGTGCCCTGTCTGGTCCCACAGGGATGCCCCGTGCTCCTAGACACGCACATGTGGCCTCTGACATCATTTAAAGGAATTGCTATGGGAGGTACTAGGGCTCCTCCCTCTTGATCCGGGACTATTTAAGGCAAGGCCTTCCTGCAAACCCTCGCCTTGGCTACTCAGCTCCTGCTTGTGTTCCTGATAGTCCCGTTTCTGATCTCTTGCTTCTGACCGGCTAGGTCTCTGCTTGAACCTGACCTCCGAGATACGCTGCCTGCCAAGACCTCTGCTTGTATCTGAACATAAGAACATGCCATACTGGGTCAGACCAAGGGTCCATCAAGCCCAGCATCCTTTTTCCAACAGTGGCCAATCCAGGCCATAGGAACCTGGCAAGTACCTAAAAACTAAGTCTATTTCATGTTACCGTCTGACTTACGAGATACGCTGCCTGCCAAGACCTCAGTCTATACTAGAACTCCAGCCACATCATCTGCCTTGCCTTGCCAGCTCCTGCCTTCTATTCATCCCTGCCTGCTAAGAACTGTACCTGAACTCTGTCTTCTGAGGCCCCATGTAAGTCCAGCCGGCCCCAGTACCCAAAGGCTCAACCTGAGGGGAACGTGGGCTGGTAGCGGTGAAGCGTCAGTGTGGTCTCAGGCTTCCCAATAACCTCGCCTGTCAACGGTGGAGATCTGTGGAGCTCCTTCCCACAGGTGGTACCAACTTCCCCTTGGCCTAAGGATTCACCCTCCGTAACACGTATATACTTGGGCTTATGCCAAAAATAAGAGAATGGAAAATGGGCAGAATATGAGAGCTCCAGGGAGGGGCCAACACACACTTGTTACTCTACATTTTAAAACCAGAGACCGTGGCACACATCGACTTGTTAGACGCATAACTTTATTACTGCTCCCTGATGAGGAACAAGTCTGTAGATCTTGTGTTTTAGGGCTCATAGGACAGGATCAACTGTGGGGCATGCAGGATGAAGAACCAGAGGGTCTTGAAGACTGTGATATTAACTATGAAAACTGGTAGACTAATTGGAAAAACTGGGATGATCCTCATGCGAGCATGTTTTAAAATCCGCTTACATATGTGCCTAACTGCTGACAAAGTCCAATTGAAGATCCGAGAAGGGTGTTTGCTCAAGCTATCTCTAAAAATTAGGTGCATACCTACACATGGGAGGTGTATTTTAAAACATACGCGCATAAGTATACGCACAATTTAAAATTGTAGCATATCTCCACTCACGCGCTGTTACGTACGTGTAAGGGCATGTACAAGCTCGTTTTCAAATTAGTCTGATAAGTTATAAAATATATATGTAAGTGAAAACTCCATCCCAAACCCCATCTATGTGAATGCCTCCACAAAGCCTGGGTAAACGTACACATACAATAAAAATCAAAGCAACTACAAAGCTACAAAAATTCCAATGTTCACACAAAAAACAAAACAAAACCGATAACAGGAATATAATTTCTTATATAAAATCTAGAAAAAAACTCGAAAAAAGGAAAAAGTATCAGAATTCAGTGCTCAATATTTATAATCCACAGGCTCTTGCCTGCAATGGGCTGCACCCAGTATCATATATTTGAGCACAAAAGGTATTTAACTCATATACATTTTTTCATTTTACATATACGTTTTCTCCTTAACAAAGTTTTTGAAAAACTTTATTAAGGCCAATACCTATACCTTTTACTGCCTACTATCTCTGAATAATATTCCAAAAATAAATGAAACAATTACTAGGGATGTGAATCGTATTTCTGACGATTGAAAATATCGTACGGTATTTTCAAAATCGTCAGAAATCAAGGGCTCCCCGAAACCGATAGGAAAACCCCACAAAATTGTTCGTGGGATTCTCTTATCGTTTTGGGGGAGGGCGGGTAAAACGGCACACAAACAAGCCCTAAACCCACCCCGACCCTTTAAAACTGCTCCGTTATGTTCCCCCCTGACCCCCCCCCAAATGTTTTAAATTACCTGGTGGTCCAGTGGGGGTCCCGGGAGCGATCTCCCGCTCTCGGGCTGTTGGCTGCCACTAATAAAAATGACGCCGATGGCCCTTTGCCCTTACCATGTGACAGGGTATCCATGCCATTGGCCGGCCCCTGTCACATGGTAGGAGCACTGGATGACCCGTGCCATTTTTAAAGATGGCGCCGGCCATCCATTACTCCTACCATGTGACAGGGGCTGGCTAATGGCACAGATACCCTGTCACATGGTAAGGGCAAAGGCCATCGGCACCATTTTTATTAGTGGCAGCCGATGGCCCGAGAGCGGGAGATTGCTCCCGGGACCCCCACTGGACCACCAGATAATTTTAAAACATTTTTGGGGGGAGGGTTTGGGAGGGTGGGGGAACCTAAGGGAGCAGTTTTAAAGTGTCGGGGTGGGGTTTTTTTTTTTATCGGCTCAGGCGCAGCCGATAAAAAAATCCTGATCGGACCGCACGAAGGAAAATTCACGATCTGAATTGGAACCGGAATCGGAACGGATTCCGGTTCCGATTCACATCCCTAACACTTACCTGAACAAGCTCATCATACTGATTTTTCTTCTTTTAAACCGGCAGCAAACTGCTAACCACCAAAAATATTCAAACACAACCTGAGTGCCATTGTTTAGGAACTTGCTGTGCCTGCCTCAGGGGAGTTGCAACAATCTGAAAAAGAGCACAAAAACATAAAATCAACACACTGAAACAAACATCATCAGAATATATACAAATATATCAAAATAAATAAAAAAAAACTACCCAGAGGTTTTTCTCCCAACTAGAAAAGTTTAAATAGACCATTCAAACATGGCGGAAATAGCCTTGCTGCATTCCAAAACACTGAGAATTTAAAGGGACCACGCAGCTTACCAACAACCAATGAAAACAAACCCTACATAAAAACAGACCAATCAATTTCCTCATTCAAACCTAAAGGATGAACTGTTCCCAAGGCATTTATTCAACGTTGTTCCAACTGTATCAATCGAGTGTTATGATCAAACACCCCCCCCCCCACCCAACATATCAGCTTTAATCTGCTCCAAAACAGTAAAATGTAAAACTTCAAAAGTGTCAATTTGTATCATTTTCTGTTAGTGCGCACTAACGGGAGTTAGTGCGCACTAAAATTCTTTTATTTGAATGGAGACACAAGATTCATACTATCGCCCGACTCAGGCCGAGTTTCGCCCCCCACGGGGCTGCCTCAGGGGCTGTATGTTGATTTATATAAATTCTATATTCAATATATTCTTATATCATGATTCAAGTGTCAGATAGCTGCTAAAAACGCGATGTTTGCTCGGGGATTCTGCATTGAGCGGAGATCGTCTTGTTTTACAGTACAATTAATCTTAAGCTACTATTGTGCAGCGTTTCAAGAAGCAATTTTGCCCCGAGCAAACATCGCATTTTTAGCAGCTATCTGACACTTGAATCATGATATAAGAATATGTTGAATATAGAATTTATATAAATCAACATACAGCCCCTGAGGCAGCCCCGTGGGGGGCGAAACTCGGCCTGAGTCGGGCGATAGTATGAATCTTGTGTCTCCATTCAAATAAAATAATTTTTGGACTACATCTGGTGTCTAATCCACTATTTGCCCACAGGGGCTACCTGTGCCATTGGTCGTCCCCTGTCACATGGTAGGAGAAATAGATGGCCGACATCATCCACAATGGTGCCGACAGCCTTTGCCCTTACTATGTCACAGGGGCTATTGGTGCCATTTTGAATACCAGCAGCCGATGGCCCAAGTGCAGGAGATTGCTCACGGACCACCAGGGACTTTTGGCAAGTCTTGGGGGACCCTCCTGACTCCCATTAGACTTGCCAAAAGTCCCTGGTGGTCCAGCGGGGGTCCGAGAGCGATCTCCTGCAGTCGGGCCGTTGGCTGCCAGTAATCAAAATGGCACCAATAGCCTTTGCCCATACTATGTCACAGGGGCTATCGGCGCCATTTTGAATACCGGCAGCCAATGGCGTGAGTGCAGTAGTTGGCTCCCGGACCCCCGCTGGACCACCAGGGAGTTTTGGTAAGTCTTGGGGGTGTCAGGAGGGTAGAGGTTTTGTTTAAATTCACTCCTTTAAATCGCCGAATAATTCGGTGAAGATTCGTTGTATTCGTGGGAATCGTGATACATTTTGCTTCCCCACGAATACAACGAAAATGGCCCTATACGTTGCAGATTGCCAATACGTTGCAAACTAATGCACACCCCTACTAAATATGTATACCCTGGAAGAGGGAAGGTGCAGGGGCAATATGATACAACATCTTCAGATACCTGAAAGGTTTTAATGATACACAAACTTTGAACCTTTTTCTTTGGAAAGAAATCAGTAGAACTAGGGGTCAAAAAACAAAACTCCAGTGGGGACAACTCAGAACTAATATCAGGAAATATTTCATCACGGAGAGGGTGGTGATACCTGGAATGGCCATCTGGAGAAGGTGGTGAAGAAGAAAACAGTCAAAGAATTCGAAGGGGCATGGGATAAACATTGTGGATCCCTAAAGGATAGAGAACAGAATTGAAGAAAAGAGAGCATGGGAACAACTTGCCAGTGTGGCAGTTACTACCCTTAACAGAAGGCATGGAGATTACTACCCTTAACCAATAAGCTTTGATGCTTTTGACGCAACTGCAACATTGCTCTCCGCTTTGACAGTGAGTGGAAGGGGAATTGAATTGAGATGACAACCAACATGAGCTCTGAATTTTATGGGCTGGGGTACTGATATGCAGACATAAGAGAAAAAAAGGTCAGAACTGCATCTACAGGGAAGTCCATAAGCAAAGCATGTCAAGCAGCACTATCTGAATTTTCAAGAAGGCTCATCACTCATTAAAAATGTTGCTAGCAGAAATTTTTTATGGGTTATCATAAGGCTTAGGGATAACTGCATGAAACAGCAGTTCCTAAACTATCCTTAAGAGAAATATGGAGATAACCTGCAAGGCAGATACTACTACCATGTTATAATCGGTGGCCCATGGGTTGCCACACAGATTGCCATATATACCTTTCCCCAGTCCCAGCTGCTCTGAAACATGGTGGGACATTGATGAAGACAATGGCAACAACCCCTGACCCTGGCCATCCTTGATATGGCTGTACGCCGCTGCCAAATTCCTGCACTGCGGTGAGAAATTCCTTGTGGCCCCTTTTGATGACATCTGCTAATAAGGCCTATAAAAGACCTCTCCTGACAGGATTCCAATACCTCAGCAACAGGTCAACCTGCTTCCAGTAGTGTTAGTTACCAACATCTTTGTTCCTTTGTCTCTAATTCCAGCTTGTCTTCGTCTCCAGTTCCAGCTTGTCTTTGTCTCCAGTTCCTGTCTTCACCTTTTGGTCCTGTGTCTCCAGTCTTGAGCTCCGGTAGTCTTTGTCCTGTGTCTTCAGTCTTCAGCTCTGGCAGTCTTCAGCTCCAGCCTCTGAGGTCCTTTTCTTCTCATCTGTCCGTGTGGTTGACTCTTCAGTTCTTCAGAGGTCTTCTCCTGCTTGTTCTTCTCCTTGCCTGCCTGCCCTGCCTTTCTACCCCCTCCTTTACCTTTTGGACAAGTATTGGATATTGACTTAGGCCTCACTTCTGGACCTGCCTGACTGCTGCCTGCCTTCAACTGTAGCCTGCCACTGAATACGACTTGCCTTCTCCTGTTCCAACCCTGCTACATCCACAGATCTCTCTACAAGCAGAGGCCACTGTCTAAGACATGCCAGCCCTGGTACCCAAAGCTCAACCCAAAGGGAACTTGGGCTGGTAAAAGTGAGTCTCCAGTTAGGCCTCTGCCTCATCCGGATCCACCTGCCGGCAGTGGGGACCTGCAGGGTTCCACCATGCAGGTAGCATCAACTTCGCCTTGGCCCAAGGGTCCATGCTCATAACATACCATAAGAAGCTTGCTAGGGAAACTGGCTGGACATTTTGGTCCTTCTCTGCCATCATTTCTGTGTTACTGTATATGGGGAAAGGTCAGGTTATGTTCAGAAGCATGGCTGACAGGAAACCAAGCTTCAGAGTGAGGAAGGGTGATAAAAATCTTCCTCACAAACAAAAAGGGGAAAAAAGCACTATCAAAGTCCAAACTTCCTCTGAGGTGATAAAATGACTGTTGCCCCTTCAACAAGCAGGGAGAGGAGCTTGCAGTTCTTCTTATCCTCGGCCTCTGGATCTAGGGCATGACCACCAGAAAGAACAGGGTTTTACCCCAGGAAAAATAAACAAGCTTTCATCTGCTAACAAAAAGGTTTCTTTACCAAAATTGGAGAAGGATACCTACAGGCAAAGGGTGTACTGCAGGAGATTCTCCTCACAATCAGAAAAGTTAGTCAAGGAGGGTCTAACTGAAAACAAGAGCACCTTCAGAAGCCAAACTCAAAAGACCACAATCTCTACACTCCTAGGCCCCCTTCTGGACTGGGATTCAACTACCTCAGCCATCCTCTGGGAGAGGTGCTATAGGGTTGGTAGCTCCCTTCTAACTGTCTAACTAAAAAGGCAGGGGCCATCTAGTGGAAACTAGGGTGTCTCTACACCCAACTGGCTAAGTGGGTCTGAGGACTGAGTTGAGAACTAGAGTTGTGCAGCCCCCATAACTTTTGACTCAATTTGTTTTTTCAATTTTTTTTTTCATTTTTATTCAGTTTGTTTTCTGGTTTTTGTTTTTTTTTTCAGTTCGGTTTGTTTTCATACTTGAAAGAAAAACCATTAAACAAAACCCCCCACTAAAACAAATCAAATTCACAAACTGATAATAAAATAACAGGCCTCCAAAACATGCCAAAACAATTGCTCGGGCTTGGCACAGAACCTAGGTTCATGCTAGACCTGACGGCAATGTCTGTGTCCTGCGCCAAGACATTGGTCCAACGCGGAGGCATAGGCCTGGGCTGGCCCCTCTGCTTGGAGCTCATGAAAAATGATACTATCTGCCTAGATCTAGAAGCAAGGGATCCCCTAGACCCACATGCAAAAATGCCCATAGCCTTCAGTTAGAAATTTTGAATCTGCAAAGGTACAATTGGGAAATTGGGAATTAGGTTTTATATGGTCCAAGGGAATTAGGATAGCCTACAGTTGACTATCAATTTATCTTACTAGGGTGGTTCTGGTATCTTGAGACAGGAACAGAAAGCTTTAAGTGTGAAGTGAACACTGATGCTTGGAATAAAGTTGCTTTTTACTGCAAGTGGCTGTCTCTGAACTGTGCATACCAGAAGACCATCAGTAGATCCTGCAGGGCCCAGTTGGCAATCTGTTTCATTCTATAAAAATTATATATAGTAGTATTAATATTATCTACATTAAACTAACATAAGGTGGGAAAAGGGAGAAAGATACATGAATATCAAAATATGTTTAAACAATAAATAATATATTCTGAGTTATTAAAAAAGTCAAAATTCTGATTTATAAATTTGTTCTATGTTCTGTACTGATTTATTTTACATTCAGGGCACATGTAGTTTTTGAAGGACCTTCTATAATCTGTAAGTGGAAGGATTGATTTCTATAAATAATAAATAAGTTGGATTTTCAGATGATCACTGATAAGTGTGGGAAATGGCAACACTTTCTCAAAGAATAATTCACTAGAAATTTCCTCTGAGTAGATGGATATAGATTAAGCATGAGTATGTACATTTTTGTGCAATAAGTACTGTCTGCTACAACAGATGCTGTGAATGATGTGCCTTGATGCAAGTTATCAGTGCAGTTTAGCTAGGAGTATAACTAAATGAAAATGAACTTGAGATATTTTTAATGTTTGGGAACTTGCCAAGTACTTGTGACTTGGATTGGCCACTGTTGGAAACAGGATGCTGGGCTTGATGGACCCTTGGTCTGACCCAGTTTGGCATATCTTATGTTCTTATTTCTTATGAGCTGACCAAAATTATGAAAATTGACATTTAATGCACTAAGGGCTTTATGCAATAAAACTTGTGCTAAAACGTTTAGTATGTGTGTGTATGTTAAAATGCCATTTAGTGAGTCACATCAAAATATTCACCATATACATAGTAAAGAAAAAATCTATGATAGCATGCTCATGCATGGAAACCTGAATGCATTGGTTAAATAGCATGAGCAAGGGGTCTATGCATGCTAAAAATAGTATGCAATGCAATGAGTAATCAACTAATCATAGATATTAAAGTGGTCAGGAAAGATGTTTATGTGAGCATGCTAAAATTAAAGGTGAATTTTCAAAGGAGTTCCATGCATAAAATTAGCACATTGTGTATAAATTGCATATATGTCAGTGGTGAAGTTAGGGGGGAACAGTGACAGGGGTCAAAGCCCCTGGGCACTGGGCCTTAGGGGGTATCCGGTGGCCTCTTTTTGTATTTTTTTTAGTCACATGTAGATAGAAGGCGAGAAGAAGGTTTGAAATGTCTGCTGTTTCTGTGACTTTAAACATTTTTACAAGGAGGATGGTGGTGATGGTGATGGTGGGAAGAGGGGGGTGCACTCAGGAAAGGCAAGACAAATGTATTGTCTCCTGGATGCCGGAGACCCTTGCTAGGTCACTGGCTTAGGAGGCATGAATGTGTGTATATGCTATTTTATAAATGTCAAAAGCACACAGATAAATTTTACTGGGGGGAAAAAAGGCAGTCTAAGGACATTTCAGAGGTCCAAAGTACAAGCAGTCATTGCCATTTTTACAAGATATGGGCCAGATTTACGTGCGTAACTGGCTTTATGCGCGCCGGGCCTATTTTAAAAAGGTGGAGGAAGGTGCCGTCGTGACAGCAAAAGGAAAGAAGAGGAGAGGGACCGCTAAAACTGGGAGTGAAGGCCCATAGGAGTGATGCAATTTCTAGAGACTGCCGCAATGCTGGCGCACTGAAGGATGGCATGCTGGGGCTGTCTGAAGGAGCATTGCAGAAAGACTAAATTAATTCTTTGCTTCCGTGTTTACTAATGAGGATGTTGGGGAGATACCAGTTCCGGAGATGGTTTTCAGGGGTGATGAGTCAGATGAACTGAACGAAATCACTGTGAACCTGGAATATGTAGTAGGCCAGATTGACAAACTAAAGAGTAGCAAATCACCTGGACCAGATGGTATGCATCCTAGGGTACTAAGGGAACTAAAAAATGAAATTTCTCATCTATTAGTTAAAATTTGTAACCTATCATTAAAATCATCCATTGTACCTGAAGACTGGAGGGTGGCCAATGTAACCCCAATATTTAAAAAAGGCTCCAGGGGCAATCCGGGTAACTATAGACCAGTGAGCCTAACTTCAGTGCCGGGAAAAATAGAGGAAACTATTCTCAAGATCAAAATCGTAAAGAATATAGAAAGCCATGATTTAATGGAACACAGTCAACACGGATTTACCCAAGAGAGGTCTTGCCTAACAAATCTGCTTCATTTTTTTGAAGGGGTTAATAAACATGTGGATAAAGGCGAGCTGGTAGATGTAGTGGATTTGGATTTTCAGGAGGCGTTTGACAAAGTCCCTCATGAGAGGCTTCTATGAAAACTAAAAAGTCATGGGATAGGAGGCGATGTCCTTTCGTGGATTACAAACTGGTTAAAAGACAGGAAACAGAGAGTAGGATTAAATGGTCAATTTTCTCAGGGAAAAGGGTAAACAGTGGAGTGCCTCAGGGATCTGTACTTGGACCGGTGCTTTTCAATATTTATTTATTTATTTATTTATTTTTAGTTTTTATATACCGATCTTCCTACATTAGATGCAAATCAAACCGGTTTACAATGAACAAAAAACTTGCCTATAGGCATTACATGGAACCATGAACATCTATGAAACCTTAAGTAACAGTCAGAGAAAAGAATAACCAAGTAAACAATTTGAAATTACATAGTAATCAAGGTAAACAAAAAACAAATTGAATTACATAGTAATAAAGGATACAAGTAATAAATGTCAACAAATGATCGATCCAAATAAAGTGTGCTTGTACTTGGATCAATAAGAAAAGAGGAAATAAGAAGATGTGCAGAAAAAGGAGTGGTGAATAAGGAAAGAATAAAATAAAAATAAATAAAAATAAAAGGAAAAGTCAAAGAGTGTCTGAGGGTCTCTTCAAAGGGAACCTGAGTAAGAAATAGCAGAAATGAGAGAGAAATTGACAACAAACCAAACTATATTATTGAAAGAAATGAACAGGGATGTGTTGCAAAAAGATGGAGAAAAAGCTTTAAGCTAAAAAGAGGGTTCAGGAAACGCAAGCTTGAATAACCAAGTTTTTAGTTTTTTCTTAAAGGAGATTGGGCATGGGTCCTGTCGGAGGTCTGGAGGGAGATTGTTCCAATGAGAGGGACCTGCGGTAGAAAAGGCCCTTTTTCTTAGAGATGTTTTAGCTTGAGGGATAAAGAGAGTGCCTAGGTATGCTCTTCTCATCGGTCTAGTGGAATAATTAGGGCGAACCTGGAAAGTGAGATCAATTGAGGCAAAGTTGTGTAGGTTTTTGTGCATGATGGTTAACACTTTGTAAAGGATTCTGTATTTGATAGGGAGCCAGTGGAGCTTGTAAAGGATGGGTGTGATGTGATCCCACTTTTTTGTGTTCATCAAAATCCTGGCGGCTGAGTTCTGTAACATCTGTAGTGGCTTTATGGTTACAGCTGGGAGCCCAAGCAATAAAGAGTTACAGTAGTCAATTTTGGTGAGTATAATTGATTGAAGAACCAAACGGAAATCATAGAAGTGTAGAAGGGGTTTAAGCTTTTTAAGAACTTGTAATTTGAAGAAGCATTCTTTTGTCGTATTGTTGACAAACCTTTTGAAGTTCAACTGGTTGTCCAAGAGGGAGCCTAGATCTCTTACGTAAGAAGAATTTTTGAAATTGTTAGGTATTGTTGAAGAGATGGTAGGAAGAGAATGGTTATCGACCT
This sequence comes from Rhinatrema bivittatum, assembly GCF_901001135.1. Lineage (NCBI taxonomy): Eukaryota > Metazoa > Chordata > Amphibia > Gymnophiona > Rhinatrematidae > Rhinatrema > Rhinatrema bivittatum. Next base: position 126,408,740 of record NC_042618.1, read on the forward strand.
GAGGTTGATCATCTGGATGAAAGGTTGTTTCTCTAGTAAAGAGGTTCTCATCATGAGATATGATTAGGAATTCCATCTTGTCTTTATTGATGACTAGGTTAAGCTTAAAGAGGAGAGAACTGATTTCCTGGAAGCAACTGTCCCAGAAAATGAGGGATTTTTGTAATGACTCCTTGATGGGGGATGAGAATTTGGATATCATCTGCGTATACGTAGTGCTTGATTTTCAACTTGGTGAGGAGGAGGCAGAGAGGAAGTAGATAAATGTTAAAGAGGGTTGGTGAAAGGGCAGAACCTTGTGGAACACCCAAGTTGGATCTAATTGAGTGTGATTGTTTATTATTGATTTTCACCTTGAATGATCTATTGCTAAGGAATGAACGGAACCAGTCCAAGGCAGAGCCCGAGATGCCAATATCCATGAGTCATTCAAGCAGAATTGAATGGTTGACCGCATCGAAGGCAGCCGAAAGATCAAGTAGAATCAGGAGGTGTGATTGTTTTTTGTCCATGTTCACAATGATGGAGTCAGTAAGCGAGATCAGAAGTGATTCTGTGTTTAGAGATTTACGAAAACCATATTGTGATGGTGATAGGATCTTGTGATCCTCCAGGAATTCTGTGAGTTGTTTATTAACTATTTTCTCCATGATCTTGGCGATGAAAGGAAGGTTGGCAATGGGGCGGAAATTTGCTGGGTCTGAAGTTGACAAGTTGGGTTTTTTTAGGAGAGGTTTCAAAATGGCCTGTTTTAGAGAATCGGAAACTAGTCCTTGGGTTAATGAACAGTTGATGATTTTTGCAATGGACTTGGCAATAGTATTTGGAATTGAAATGAGGAGGTTGGTTGGGATGGAGTCTAGAGGATGAGATGAGGGTTTAAGTTTTTTCAAAATATTTTCCACTTCGAGAGAGGAGGTGGTCTCAAAGGAATCTAACTTGGCAGTCTGCTGTAGTAATGGTGCCCTCTGATGAGGGAAGGGAGGGTTGGGTGTAGAAAACTGTTTGGTGAGATTAGTAATTTTGTTTTCAAAGAAGTTGGCCAGTTCCGTAGCTTTGATGAGAGCATGGTCATCAGGAATGGATGGTGGCAGTGGTTTGGTGAGGGCAGAGATGTAGGAGTAGAGAGCTTTAGAATCAAAAAAGAAATGGTGAATTTCTTTTGCGAAAAATTCTCTCTTAGTTTTGAAAATGGAGTTCCTGTAGTTATTGAGGGTGGATTTGTAGCTTGCTAAAGTTGAAGGAGATGGATTTCTATGCCAAATATGTTCTTTCTTTCTGAGGTGTAGTTTGATTGCTTTGAGTTCAGGTGTGAACCAAGGTTTTCTGTTATCTTGCGCCTTGTGAATCACCTTAGTAGTTAGGGGGCAGGTTTGGTCTGCGACTTTGTTGATGATGGAATGCCATGAGTTGATGGCAGAATTCGCATTTGAGAGTTCTAACTGTGGTAGTTCCTTGTCAAGGTGATTAGATAGGACTTCTGAGGAACATGGTTTTCTGAAATGAACCGTGGTTTTAGGGAAGGAGGGGAGAAGGGTGTTTGCTATCTCGAGGGCTGTGGTGATAATTTGGTGGTCCGACCAGGGTACTGGATTAAATGTCAGAGAAGATGAGAGAGAGATACCTTCATTAATGAAAATCAAGTCCAGGGTGTGGCCTGCTTTATGAGTTGGGTTGTTAATGATCTGTTTGAAACCCATGTTCTGAAACGAGGATAAGATAATTTCACAGTTGTGGGTGCGTATAGCTGCGTCTACGTGAAGGTTGAAGTCACCCATTATTAAAGCAGGTGAGTCATAGTTGATGTTTTTGGCAATGTATTCAATGATGGGAGATGGATCAGTTTCTAGAATTCCGGGCGGAGCATAGATTAGGCATATTTGTAGTTCTTTTGATTTGAAGTATGCACATGCTAGATTAGAAATAAGGCTTGAATGTTGTAAAGTTATTTTTAGGCCTTTCTTAGCTGCAAGTAGAAGACCACCACCTCTTTTCTTAGGTCTAGGAATCGAGAAAATGTCATATGTTTGTGTGGGGAGTTGATTAATAATTACTGAGTCCATGGATTTTAACCAAGTCTCTGTGATGGTACAGATGTCAGGATTAGTCTCTGAGAGAAAATCATTAAGAATGTGGGATTTTTTAGAGCGATTGGGCATTGAAAAGGGTTAGGGTGAAGAGGGAGAGACCAAGAAATTGTGTGATAGGAGAAATAATGATAGGGATTAACCTCTTCTGCTGGAAGGTGTGAGACAGAGGTATTTTTTCATTAATTCTACGGTGATTGTTAATAATGGGGATATTGAAGGAATGCATTTTGAGAGTGGGTAAGTGGAGGTAGAAGAGACCGAGTAGCGGAATTCTAAAACAGTCTGGAGTAGAGAGAAAGCAAGAAAGGCAGAGATAATTAGAGTAATGACTGCCCTCAGGGTCTGCACGAAGGGGCGCACAAAGGGGCAGGCCCCTTTGTCGCGCTCCTTCGGCACGTGACGCCCGGCGCGCGGCGCCAAGAGCAGTAAGAAAATTTAAAGTTCCCCTTAGCTTTTGATTGGTTGTCTGCTGGAGCCGCCGCGATTGGCTGGGGCTCAGGGGCCGGCTTTAGGGCAGAGGAGCAACTCGGCGAAGAAGAACAGCTGAGAGGCGCTGAGGTCCAGCGATCGGCGGCAGCCCTGCTGTGGGAAGGCGTGCAGTTAACTGGCCTTACCCCGGTGGGACTGTGGCGCCGATTGCGCAGGCCAGCACTGCCGGGATCGAGGAGAGAGAAGAAATGGCGCTGAGAGCAGTAAGAAATTTAAAGTTCCCCTTAGCTTTTGATTGGTTGTCTGCTGGAGCCGCCGCGATTGGCTGGGGCTCAGGGGCCGGCTTTAGGGCAGAGGAGCAACTCGGCGAAGAAGAACAGCTGAGAGGCGCTGAGGTCCGGCGATCGGCGGCAGCCCTGCTGTGGGAAGGCGTGCAGGTAACTGGCCTTACCCCGGTGGGACTGTGGCGCCGATTGCGCAGGCCAGCACCGCCGGGATCGAGGAGAGAGAAACGATCTGGAAAGGAATACGACGAGTGAGGTTATCAAATTTGCGGATGATACAAAATTATTCAGAGTAGTTAAATCACAAGCAGACTGTGATACATTACAGGAGGACCTTGCAAGACTGGAAGATTGGGCATCCAAATGGCAGATGAAATTTATTGTGGACAAGTGCAAGGTGTTGCATATAGGGAAAAATAACCCTTGCTGTAGTTACACGATGTTAGGTTCCATATTGGGAGCTACCACCCAGGAAAAAGATCTATGCATCATAGTGGATAATACTTTAAAATCATCAGCTCAGTGTGCTGCAGCAGTCAAAAAAGCAAACAGAATGTTAGGAATTATTAGGAAGGGAATGGTTAATAAAACGGAAAATGTCATAATGCCTCTATATCGCTCCATGGTGAGACCACACCTTGAATACTGTGTACAATTCTGGTCGCCACATGTCAAAAAAGATATAGTTGTGATGGAGAAGGTACAGAGAAGGGCAACCAAAATGATAAAGGGGATGGAACAGCTCCCCTATGAGAAAAGGCTGAAGAGGTTAGGGCTGTTCAGCTTGGAGAAGAGACGGCTGAGGGGGGATATGATAGAGGGCTTTAAGATCATGAGAGGTCTTGAATGAGTAGATGTGACTCGGTTATTTACACTTTTGAATAATAGAAGAACTAGGGGGCATTCCATGAAGTTAGTAAGTAGCACATTTAAGACAAATCGGAGAAATTCTTTTTCACTCAACGCACAATAAAGCTCTTGAATTTGTTGCCAGAGGATGTGGTTAGTGCAGTTAGTGTAGCTGGGTTCAAAAAAGGTTTGGATAAGTTCTTGGAGGAGAAGTCCATTAACGGCTATTAATCAAGTTTACTTAGGGAACAGCCACTGGTATTAATTGCATCAGTATTCACTAATCACCAACCAACGTCTTTTCCCTGCTTATTCAATACTCCAACTTTTCACTATTACAAGGGAAAACCTTGTCCGGTGGTATTTGTACGGGGGTTTTGTGTAAGGATAACTGATTTGCAGTTATCCTTTTTGTTCACCCCCGTCTATTATTCTTTTATTATTTCTGGAAACATTCACTTTTTTGTTTTTTAATTTCTCTTAAAATCCCTTCTCCCTGGCTGCTTGTCTGACCCACTTGAACTTTTATTTTATACTTATCAAGGTCGCCGCCTCTGTTGCTTTTCATGGGTACGGAGCTGCCCGTCCGACATTGGCCATGTTTCGGCACTATGTGCCTGCTTCAGGGACTGCGGGAGAATTTGGCACTGTGTCTAATACCAGGTTCACACAGTGTCAGTATCACGTTTAACAAAAAGTAGTTACTTATGTATTATTAAAAAACATAATTTCTTTAAATTGCTTTCTACTAAGTTATATTCCCACCTTCACTAAAGAATTACTTACTTCTTGTTGTGCCGTATATCGAGTGAGCGACGCCTTCCGTGCTTGTCTTGGCGTCCTACCTATTCTAACTCTTTTTATACCTACCACGGGCACACACCTCCCAATCTGGCAGTGCTTTTCCAGATACAGGACCAACCATGAGGCGGTGATCTAAATACAAAATTAGTACAAATGGAACAAAAGTTCATCTACACATGGGACACTGTATTTATTTATTTATTTATTATTT